>NW_006159569.1:1261270-1268299 GCF_000334495.1 Tupaia belangeri chinensis
ATGCACCTACCATTTGAACAGAATCCTAACCTGTTTCCTGGCTTTAAGCAAAGTTCCTTGGCGTTTCTTTGATTTAAGTTAAAACTGGTTTTCTTAATAGTAGCGAGTGAACTTACCATTGAAAGTAGTTAGATTATGTAAGAAATTGTGTGATCAATACAATGTGGGTGGGAAAGGAATGGAAGACAATTGTAGACACCAGAGATAGTGTGAGAAGAGGGTGGGAAAGGACAGATGATCAGAAAGAGGGGTAATAATAATTCTAGGAACTAGAAATGGAAATTTTTTTATAATATGCATGATTAAGTCACCATTCAGCATATATTGTACAGGAAATCACATTTTGTATGCTGTGATGACGCTTAGAGAAAGAATGTAAATTAAGTAACAAAAAAAAGTTTCAGGGAAAATAAATATATATATATTCAATGACTGCAGTAAGATATATTGCCCCAGCTAGGTGCTACTTTATAGGATGCGTAAAGTTAGACTTGTGTTCATGGAAATGTATATATCACCTGCATTTACTATGAAAATATTTAGATTAATTAAGGTCTTTAGTAATTCAATAAAATGTGGGGGGAAAACAGTATAGAAAGCAAACATAGATACCAGAGACTGTGGGAGGAGAGTGGGAGATGGCAGAGGGTAAGAGATAGGGAATCAAGGATGGGGGGGAAAAAAGCAAAACATACAGAAAACAAGAAATGGAAGATTATTTGCTGACAATAACATGTTTGTTGATGTGCTTGATTGAGACAATATGCAGTGTACTCTGGATGGAAAATCTCATTTTGTATGCTCTAATGATGTACAGTGAATGAATGCAAATAAATAAGCTGAAATAAAAAAAGAAGAAAAAAACATTAGCCTTAAAGATAAGTAAAATACTAAAGGGAGATCTTAGTTACTAACAGCTCATTTGATTTCAGAAAATTAAGAACTATTTAAAAAGAAGTGAGGAAAAAGGAATCAAATGAAAATTTGGATAAAGAAAAGGAAAACTTAAATTTGAAAAATCAGTGCATGAGTATATTCTTCATTAAGACCCTGCCACTAAAAACAATTATCTGTTTATAGTAAACCAAATAAAATCAATATTATTCATTTGGACAAGTATAAAGTGGCATGAACTTTCTTATAATGATGGAAGGAGTTTAAATATCGAATATTGTTTCTGACATATTGAACAGGAATTTGTCAGTGTCAAATTGTTTGAATATGCATTAAGTCACTGAGAAAGTCATGATATATTTTTCTATGCAAAAAATATGACATGAGCGAATATATCCTAATATATTCTAATTCTACTTTTGAACACATATATATATATATATGCTCAGTGCAGCACTGTTTGTGGTATAGTCAAAATTAAAGTGGAACCCATATAAAGATCTTTGAGTAGGGGTGAAATTCAATGACATGTAGTATATTGAGAAAATACATTTTAAAAAATGGTCCTTCTAACTGGTGACTGGTTGCTAATAGCTGAGTTGACAAGTTGGTGGTATTCCCCACTGACCATAAAGAGCGTTCTCAGAATATGAACAATTTTCCAACAAGCCACAAGGTAATCATGAGGGAATGAGAGAGATAAGATCCTTCTGAAATCATCATTGCATCAAGCTAGAACAAAGACACCATGCAACCACAAACAACCAAACAAAATCTAAGCATCCTTGTTTTTGATCAATTGGCCTACTGTTTCCTAAAATGCAATTATATAAACTCTAGAAATATACTGAAAAATAGCACTATTTTAATCTTTACTGCTCACATATAAAAAATGAAGTGTATCCAATGACTACATTACCTTTCTTTAATTGTTTTTATTTTGGCCTCACCCAATTCAAAACTGGTTTTTACTTTCCTAAACCTTTCTTAAAGACACTCAGCACAAGACAGGTTAAAAGTCCCTCCTCATTACTCTTGTAGCTTCATGAATATCCTGTAATGGTGACATTCATTATAAAATTCCCATGGCTTCCTTGTGTTTCTAGGCCCATTTCCCCCTCAAGAATTTGGGGACAGACCTTGAGTTGACTAGATATTTTTGCTCACTACAATGACTAGCCCATATGTTCAAGAAATATTCTACTGATTGAGTGCACAAAATAATGGGTTCATAAATACATTAATAACCAAAGAAAACAATGGGAAACAATTTACATTTTATTTCATGAATATAATGCTGCTTATAAAGAAAATATTAAGCATGAGTTAAAGACTAAGCAAAAGTATAGTTTGTCTGACATTTTCTTTTATCATCTTACATATCACCTCTCCTTAATCCCACAAAAAGGAGGGAAAAGAAATGAAAAATGCAAAGAAGAGTGATATCTCAGTTTATCAGTTTTCAAATATGTGCCCTCTATTTGCAACTTCTTAAGACCTGTTTCTAAAGTTGTGTGCACGGTAGTATATTAATTATGGGGATTATGAAACCCTGAGGTTTGATGTGTTGAAACAAAAGAGGGTTTTTAATTCTAGGGGAACTACCTCTAGATTTTGATGTGAAATAAAATTTCTTGCATCGACCCTGCACTAATGAAGATCAGAATGTTCTCTCGGTGTGATCAGAGCTACTCCCATGTTGATTACCTCTCAGTGAGTTGCGAGGAAATGAAAAAGCAAAAGCATTGATTTTGAAGAAATTTCTTGTCTTGCAAACCACATATTACCCAAATAGATTTACTCTTAATCTTTTAATAAACTGAAACAGTTAGTGATTTCTGCAAATGGTGTCTCAGTCTAATCTCACAGAAGACTCTACAGTTCTGCAGTGGATTAGAAAAGTCTCCCATCTTTCAATATTTGTCTTTGTTCCTTTCAGTAGCTGAATTTAATTCTTATTATCCTCAACGACAAGGCAATTTCAGATGATGAAACTTCTCATGTGAAACCTACACCTTGCAAATAATAATTCACAACTCCAAATTGGATTTGTGTGTGTATGTGTGTGTGTGTGTGTGTGTGTGAGTGTACATGCACACACAGCTTACAGCTTACCTGAAGGTGACAGTCTGATTTGTGAACATATCATTTATTTCATATATTAAAATGTATTTTAGATGTAAGAAATGAAATACTGTTGTTTGCGAAGAAAGATTAAATTCACATTATCTTCAGGTTCACAATGAGAGATGGTGGGAAAAGCAAACACCAAAACAAAAACACCTCAATCTAATCAGTGCAGGTGAGCCATGATGTCAGGTGGGTTTGAAAGGACAACACTTCTATTTTTTTAATCTTTCCTATACTACTCAGGTTTAGATGTATCTTATTTATTACCTATTTATATCACGGCCCTAATAGGCTCTCCTCATGAAATTTCACCATCCTAGCTATTCATCTCATTATTTCTATCAGTGCTCTTTCTAAAACCATATTAAAAAAATAAAATATTAGTAAAATGAGGCTTCTTCACTTTACAATGTTAAAGTCCTTACCAACATGCAGGCACTGTTAAGAATGTCACAGTCTATCTCGCTTTCAATTGCTCTGACTCTCATGTAGTTAGGACTCTTCTCTTCAACAAGTGAAAAATCTAAGATTCAGAAAAACTGAGGTAAGTGATGTAAAGTTTAGGATGGGATTTCTCAATAGCTTTTATCGGGCATTGTAGGTTGGAAAATTCTCTGTGGGTACCCCCATGTGCATGACAGAACCTTCAGCAGCCTCCTTGACTTGTACTTTGCACCACTAGTTGCATGCTTTTGTCTCCAGCTGTGAACACCAAAAGTCTATCCAGACATTGGAAAATACCTCTCTGCCAAGTTGCCAAAATTGACCCGGGTTAAGAATCATTGGTTCAGACGTGATACCTATTTCATAATAAATTAATTCACATAGTTGATGACTTTATAGATACATACCTCATCATTTCCAAATATTCATTAAATTATTAATTTTTTACTCAGTTTTGAGATATGTTTAAGACCTTGGCACCAATGCCATTCTGCCGGAGTTTTTAATCCCATTTCTGTCATTCAATGGTTCTATGATCCCAGATATAATCTCAGCACTTTTCTGCTTTAGGTACCTTACCTGAACTTGGAAATGATATTTGCACATAACTCACAGGTGTGTTATGAGGACTAAGTTGTTTTTTTTTTTACGTGAGGATATTAGAAACATTGTCATTCTGGATTGGGTTCCATCCAGGACAGAGTATTCTCAAATTTTCCATCAAATTGGTTTTCTTCTACTCTTTCTCTTCACTAACTGTGTCAAAAAGAGGAGAACCAAACCAGTTAAGTAATCCAATTGAAGAGAGGTGTCAGGAAACCCTTTCCCTGCCTACAGCCCATCACAATAACACCACCCCCAAAATTTGATATTCAATCTGCCATAATTACTCTGTCTCATTATGCTGTTCAGCACATCTTTATCAGGAGAAGGGATGGCCAGAGTTGTCAAATGCCAAGAAATAGGAAACAAGGACTTGCTATTATAGTTTATACTGGGATTTCTGGTTGGAATACTCTACCTCTTCCATATCTAGTTTGCTATCTGAACGGCCAGCTCTATCTCATCTTTCAGTTGTCAGTTCAACATTGATCTACCCAGAAAATTCTTCTGTTAATTACTTCATCCTAGTACACCAATCTCTAGTAATCATCATGGAGGAAAAACTTAAGATATATAAACTCTTCCAACTTAAACTCTTTACTTCACTCTTCACTGTTTGTCTCCCAGTTGACTGCTACAAGTTTCCCAAGGATCAGGGACATGCTTGCTTCGTACACATCTCCAGTGCTGAGAATACTATTAGTTTCAGAGTTAGTACTCACAAAGTATGTGTAGAATCCATGGGTGAATAAAAACAAGTTGTTCATTATAATGCCACTCATAAGTTGTATTCCAACCACCAGATTCTTTGTCAGCAATTCAACATCCTATGGTGCCAAACACATCATTCTGCTCTGCTCAGAAAGGGTAGAAAGAGAGAAAGTTGAAAGGCAGAAAAAAAATAAAGGAAAAGAAAGAAGGAAAGGAAGAAAGAAAGACTTTCTTTCAATAAGCACATTATTTAAAAAATGACTTAGTCAAGAATTTGGCTTTTCTGACTTTATCTGAAGCCAAGAGTATGTGGGTGTCAGGCCAAGAAATTGCACAGGGGCTTAATTTGGAGTTCTTTCTTTTTCTGGAGGCTAAAACAGGAGAGGTACCCAAACTCATTAACAGTAAGGGATTGGGAACAAATATACATTTTGAACAACAAAAATTATTTACACACTTGATCAGTATTGAAATACACACAAGCATTTTTTGGAAGTCAGTTGTCATTTTGGATGGGGAGTATTCTGCGTTTTAATTTTTTAAGAACACTGATATCAAGCAAAACAAATATAGAGGAATATGTTAGCTTTCTTTTCAGCAAAATTAACTCCTGCATTATGAAGGATAATTTGGCTATACTAATTTGCTGTTTCATGGGCCTCATTTTGTTCTAATTATCACTAGGGGTGTAAAATAAGACCATATAAAGTACCACTCACCATGGGTCCAAATATCTAAAAGTCCAATATTGTAAAATCTACAATTTAAAATCTATTTTCAATTTACAATAGCTTGAAGGATCCATGAATACAGTTCAATAATATGTCATTATTATTTTTTTCAACTAAAACCTAGTGAAAGTCCAGCTCGTGTGTTTGCCATTTACATTTCTGACCCCTTTCTACAACTACAGGTCCATGAAGTCATGGTTTTGTTGAATTCATTTTCTATTATGCTTCCTAGTACAATGTTTTGACCATGGCTGATTATATAGTTCAATTGGAGTGGAGAAAATTACCCAGTAATTTAGAAAAGAATTCCCTTTTCAAAGCCTGCAGGAATCTGCTCTTCAATTTAGAAAGAAATGTACAGAATCAGGTTGTTTGTGTGAGTTGTAAGTATTGTTTAGTGTTTTGACCCAGGATTGCTTGATATATCACTCAACCAAATATGATTTTATGTCTGTCTCTTTTCCCTTATTTCTGTGGAATAAATTCAGACGAACTCAGGATATCTTCTCTACCATGGAACCTTGCACACTTTTCTCTCTATAGTTGTATTACATGTTTCAAGCATATGTATTCTAGCTGTAACTATAAATAAGTAAGTCTCCTATTATAACTTTGCTTAAAATTAGAGATGGAACATTTCCTTCTATTTTCTTATGACTGCTTTTTAAAGATGTTTCCATTTTTAGAAAAAGAAAGAAAAACTGCAAATGCATATGTTAACAACCTCTGTTGATTGGGAATGCCCAAAGGTGTTTGTGAAATTGAGCTTTCATGAGATCAATCTTTCTTCCTTTTATGTCCTAAACTTCATCTTTATTGCAAATTGCCTGACCCCTGTGAAAGATTGCTATTGGGCACACATAGGAAGAGGTTAATTGCTACCTTATCTCCTACACATTTCTCTATTTTACAACATACAGGCTTTTTCTTGTTACTCAGTGGGGATGTGTTAGATTTCTTTCTTCAAATGCTGAAAATGATTCTGGCTTTCTGTATGCTTGAAATAGACCTTTCATACAACTTTGGTGCACTTTAGGGTTTTGTCATGCTCCCAAGATCAACCTTTCAACATGAAATGTGAGGCACTGTACATTGACCGATAGCTAGAGTATACATTCTGTCTAGTGAGGAGACCAGGTAGGTACATAAGCAAAATAAAACACAAAGAATAAAACATCCAGAATGGGTCCTGGAGTCCAGTCCCATACCACAGTGGTTAAGCATTGTGCATAGATCATCAGATCTCACATGGATAACTGTGGTTCAAATCCCAACTCCAGTGGTTTGAAAAACATGTCAGGAACCTATACATGTATGTCTGATATCTTGATAGGAAGGATAAATAGAGAGAAACGATTGTGGTGTGACCTGATCACACTCCAATGGAGAGGAGAGTGCTTTCTCTTTCTCTCTCACATCCCCTTTTTCTTTCTCTCTCTCTCTTTGGTAAGTGTGTATGCCTTTGGAAATTAATGAAGAAAAGAGTAAGTACTGCACACAGTAGACAGGAAAGAGT
>NW_006159569.1:1268450-1333469 GCF_000334495.1 Tupaia belangeri chinensis
TACTGGAACCATGAGACAGTAAAGAGTGTCAGAAAAGAGATGAAAGTCTCAGGATACGCTTGAGCCAGGACTTTCAAAGTCAGCAAAGGGAGGAAGAACATTTTGTAAGGAGGGTACAGCATCTGTAAAGCTAGAAAAGCATGAAAGACAGAAGAGACATTCGGAGAACCAAGTGTTTAGTATTTTAGGATCTCAGGGAACATGTGCAGGAATGAGAATATAAAATCTGAAAGCAAGAATCAAAACATGGAAGTGGGTCACAACATTTTCAAAGCTTATCAATTCTTATCCATAGAGTAGAACCAGGCAAAATCTTAATATTTCTTTGTTGTAATAGAAAGAGGGCAGGGCTTGGCATCAGAAGTCTTGTTCTCCCATGGGCCTACTGAATAAATTTGGGCAAGCTATCTTCTCTTGAGCTTTAATTTTCTCAACTGAATATCATGGATTATAAAGTATTAATCTCTGAAGGCTTTATGAGAATTTTAGGTGTGTCAAAAGAGCTTTGAAATTTGAAAATCACTACCCAAATTAATGTCTTCCTTTTATATAGGTCTATATTCATATACTCATATATTTCTTTCATACACTTTATCTATTATTTAATATTTCAAAGTTTATTATGTATCAGCTGCTGGGCACCTCTTAGCCACTTATTAATAAGCAAGACAGAGAGTAAAACCACTGTGCTGTGGAGGTCATCACATCTTTTGTTGTGATGTTTAATCTGAGAACCGTAAAGACTACAGGAAGAAAGTATTTCAGGCAGAAATACAGAACATATAAAGATCTGAAAAGGACACACACACACACACACACACAAAGTGCACACACAAAGACACAGACAGAAGAAGAGAGGCACTGGTATGCACCTTCAACTGTTAATTTTCTTGGGGAAGGACTGGAGTAGAGGAGATTTTGTACCTGGGACATTCAGTTCTCATGATTGCAACTATAGGACTTGGCTTTAGCCTTTTACACCTTCTCATCCAAAAGGAGAAAAGTCCTTTTGGGTTGCTAGGTTACCTCAGTATTTTAGATTCTGCAATGTCTTGGACTTTTGACTCTTGCCCTTTCAAGTCTTTTTTCATCTGTCAAGATTCCAGGTAAGAGGAGAGTGTCAGGAAGTCCTGACAGGCTCTTGTTTTACAAAATAGAGGTTAATTCCTCTTATTGTTCCTCCTATTTATACCTTCTCCCTTCCTTTCATGTAACTGGTTGCAAATGTTCTTCATAAACCTGTCATATTTGTCAACAATGGCAAAAATAGGCTAACTGAAGTAGCCAGCTCTGAATCACTTGAAGCAGTTGCATAAAAAATCCTGAGACAAAAACATCCTAAGCTAAGGTATGGAGTTCAGCAGAGAGTGGGAAATCAAAGGGTCAATGTCTTCCTTGGGTTGGATGAGTTGTAAAGTGGTAGAATTGAGCAGGAGCAGAGGCCAGCAGGTGGCATGGTGGTTAAAGTGCTGGACTCTGAGGTGGTCAACTGCATTTGGAGTCCTGGACTCGGTAGCTTGAACATTACACTGAGCATGAGTGTCTGCTTGCCCGATATCCCAAAGGGACTGTGGTGTGGTCATCCCCCAGGGAGTAATTTCTCACTCTCTTTTTCTGTGTCTTTCGGGTGAGCATATGTGCTTTATGGCAAATAAGTAAATAAATTAATTAAAAGAGAAACATTTTTATCTTTACCAACTATATATTTCAAGGCAATGTCATGGTAATGAGTCTCTGCTTCAAAAACACATGGTAAAATTTATCAGCAGATGAAATTATAAGCTACCTTAAGGATGAACTAATATATAAATATGCCAAAGCCTCAAGATATAGGCCAGCTGGTAGAGCCAACCATCAGATAAGACTAGGAAACAAAACACTGAAAGATATCTACTTAGTTCTTTGATGACATCTCCTTTAAAATGACCATGATAAAGTCTAGGGCTTGAAGGTAATTTTAGATGAGACTATTCTATCAAGAGGAGCTTAAAATTCCCCTATATATGCTTAAGAAAAGGCCAAAGAGACTAAAATAAAAAATAATTGCAAGTAGAATTATCTTAAGCTTAGGCATTAACTGCAGTTAACTGCAGAATAATTGTTTGAAAATTACTAAAGGATTCTGTGCAGGCTGAGAAATAAATTACAAGGTCACAGGTTGTAATCTGCTCTCATATTTTTTCTCTTCTCTGACCTTTCGTATTTTGTATAAACCCTTCTCTTTTCAAAGAGAGATTTACACAAGTCCATTAGCAGCTATAGCAGAAAGTTGGAGTCTGACAGAACTTTGTTCAAATCTTGATTCCACACAATAATGTAACCTTGAACTAATCCATTAACTTTGTAATTCCTCCCATCCTCAAAAGAAGAGATGATTTCAAAAACTGCAAATGTTAAAGGTGATAATAGGTAACTGAAATATCTGGGGTGTGATAAATGCTCATTAGTATATAAACGATTGAATAATTAAATGCTGCTTCCCTTACGCTTTTCATTTTTATGTTCTTTGTAAGTAGAGTCTAGTACAAAGACTTGGAAAATGATGAAGGGAAAAAAATACAGTGCTAGCCACATGGCCTGGTGGTTAAGGAACCTGGATCCCCCATGGCTGACTCTACAGTTTGAATAATGACCTCAGTGGCTTGGAAAAGACTCTGACATTTATGTGTGCACCCCTAATCTTGACAGGATGGAGAAATGGAGAAGAAAAGAAGGGATTGTGGCATGATCATGTCTCATTGGGGGATGCTGTCTCTCTTTCTTTTCTCTCTCTCTGGCAAAAGTATACACTTCCTGACAATTATTAATAATACACAGACACACACATACACACACAAGTACACACACACACACACACACAAATAACATATAGGGAGATTATCCTTTTTTTTTTTTTTTTTTTTTTAGGGCACTGCTGTCTTAAGTTCCAAGACCTGGAAATTTTAAATAGCATTATTATTATTGTAAAAAGAACAATATTACGTCTGAATGTGACTTGTCATATTCAAGTGCTTAATTCAGATGGGAAGTATCTGACCTAAATCTTTTGCATGTAATTGGAGGGTTGAATAAAATGTCTTCCTAGGTGTAATTTTTCTTTAACAGCAGGTAGCAGGTTTTTGGATTCTTTCCTATGTCTAGTTTGCACTTCTAGGCTAAAATTTTGTGAGCACAAAACTACCTTCCATCAGATAAAATTATAGTTATTATGTAGCATTAGAAAAAAAATCCAAGTATTTGCAGCTAAAAATTTACATCAATTGCTAATAGCTCTTATAGCCTTAAAATTTTACACACACACACATGTATGTAGTATATATGTTATATATATATGTGTGTATACATATATATATACACACACACACACACTACTTTCTACTTTAGGAATTTTATTTCTAATGTGTAAACCCAAATACCAACCAAATTTTTTTAAAGAACTGCAACCCTCCAAAGACCTAAATTTTATTAATGAGGAGGAACATATTCTGATAAGTTTTGATTAAATTAGAAATACTATATTGCTTGCTTGTGACTTCATAAAAGGAGACCTTTTACAGGTAGTGAGACACTTAATTTTGCCCTTAACCAGCTGTTGGACATTACTGATTTTGGTAGAATTTAGCTGTCTTTAGAAACTAACTGAGCTGGCTAAAATTATAGAAATTTTCTCAAGATAAAAAAGGTATCTTTTTTTATTTAATCTCAAGCATGAAATTTTCACAATTCTACCTTTGGCAGAGAAAAATTCTCTGCCATAATTATTAATCTGTTGACTCAGAAGCTCACAGAATTTTAACACCCCCTCCTCGAATCTCTCAATACGTAAAAAAAAAAAAAAAAATCACATACTATTACATAAAAAAATATTGAAGCAAGGTGCTAACTCTGATAAAGAAGTAACAATAAAGGTCAGTCTTCCAATGTCTTAGCTAAAACTTAAATTACTCCGGCACTCTTGAAGAATTGGTATTAGAACTTCTCCTTCCCCAAAGCAATACTGTTCCTTTTCAAAACTACCAGCTTAACAAAAGGAACACCCCTCTCTCTTTTCCATAAGGTCTTCCCTCTGTTCTATATGGTTATAACAATCTAACACTCTTTTAAAGAGGTTAATTTTCTTACCTCCACAGGAATACTAAATGTGTGGAAGGGTGCCCTTGGTCAGTCCATTATCAGGAGGAAACTTATTTTGTTTCTAACTTACTAAGAATACCCATGAGATGGTACATAGCATAAATCACTTTTGAGGGAATTCACTCTGAAGGTGAGTGCTTAAGAAGTACATTTTTTTTCTTTAATGCTTGCTCCCTTTTTCTTTGTTCCACTCCATTTTTCTGCCACTTCTTCAGCTCTACACTGCCCCTTTATGGAGAGATTTCTTGATTCCATCATAGAAAATGGACCAAAGGACTTTGTTGTCCTAAATTCACTGAAACAAGTTCTCCATAAATAACCTGATATTGATGAACTCTATCTCAGATAATAAAAATGAAAAATTAGTTATATTAGTAGTATTTCTAATCCTTATTTTATGTCCCACCCTCAGAAGTAGTATTTAAGTGGGTTTTCTTAGATTTTGTATTTGTCTATTTGACATCTACTCATCACAGAGTCAATTGTATTCGATATATTCTATTATCTTTCATAGTTTATTTCTTCTGTGTGTGTGTGAGAGAGAGAAGAGCACCCCCAACAGGATCCTTACACCACGATCTTCTCTTAGTTTCTACCTTCGTAGATCTTGGGCATGTCCTCAGATGCAGCATATAGAGGGAGGCTCTGGGACCTTTCTATGTGGATCTAGTTTCTTATTACTGGGCCTCCACTTGGCCCTACTCTTTGTGTTCCTGATATTCTGACATTTTAGCCTCTGATTGGGAAAAGACTGTTCCTTCCAGGTCTAGTCAAATCTTAGCGGCAACAAAGGGCTTTGTGTCTAGACGGACCTTGACCTACCTTTACTGTCTAAATGCATCAGAGACAGAGCTGCATAGGTTCCTGATGATTAAGTTTCTACTTAGTGCTAATTGTTATGCTCCAAAAGTAGGCTCAGTTGTAAGGGTAGGACAAGACTGGGCTGTGAGAGGTTTTAAATACTATACCACAGAAAGAGGACTGCTCTGCCATCAAAGGGTGGCTATTGGAAGGAACAGTATCTAAAAATATTAAGAGACTATACCGTGAGAAGAGGTTCATTTAAGAATTAGTTATCCTGATAACATGTTACTGAGGCTCAGAGAAAGAGCAGATTGCTGACTTGAGGCTTGTTAACAAGAATTTTCTGTAGAGACACAGAAGATCACGGCCCCCAACTAATGAATATTGTAGCAGGGAAGTGGCATGACAGGTTCCTTCTTGTTCCAATTGAGCCTGTTTCTGCAAGAACAAAAGGTCAGTTGTGCTAAAGATATTGAGAGAAGCATAGTTTGGACTTGCCTTTCAGTGCACCCAAGTTCGATGACTGCTGTGGAATTGATTTCTTACACCAAGGCCAGATGGTTACAGGAAAAAAAAAAAAATAGTCAGAATCTGCCACTCGATTCACCAAGAAATATTTAGAACAAAATAACCCTGAAAAGAAGATGTAAGGCTTCAATGGGTCACACAAGTAGCTTTTTATTTATGGATCAAATTTGCTCAGTGAGATGCTGATCAGCTTATAACTGATAACTCGATGCACTCAACAGAAATTTTTAATGATAAACGAATCAGAATTTCAATCAAACATATTTAATAAAAATAAAATAAGCTACCCTTAATACTCAAAATATTTTCAGCATTCTTTATAGACTTTTTCTTCTACTTTGAGTATTTTGTGTACATATGTATATAAATGGGTGTAGTTTAGAATACCATTGCTTCTTAGGACTTTTTTTAAAAAACAAGTAAGTGATAAAAACAAAGAAGAAGAAAATACAGCCTCACCACTCCTTGCATCCCAAAGCGGCCTCTATAAATAGCCACAGAGTTATTTTTTTTCTTTTATGTCAATCCATATACTTTTTTTTCTTTTATGTCTGTGAGGGGAGATAGAGTTTTGATGTAAATATGATTTAACATAGGTTTTATTTTTCTCTTCTTTATAAAACTTTAGGAAACTATTATTTTTACTTTTGTGTCCTAAATTTTAATGAAACATTCTCTAGAAGTTACAATGTTCCACATCTCTGTGTGTTTACATACACATATGTGTAGGTGTAAATATTTTTATATGTGCGCACACACACACATATGTATATTTCTGTGTGTGCATATATTTGCAGTATTTTAGTGTTGAACTAGGACATTAAACATGTTTAGTTCTATAGCATACAGAAGAAGAAAAAAGAGGCCTAAATATGTTAAATAATTTGTTTACATTTTTTCCTTTTATTTAATTTTTGTTTTCATTTTCTTCCATACATTCAATCACATTAGTGTTTGTCTTACAAAATGGATATTTCAACAGGTGAACATTTGTCCCTAATACTGTTGATAAAATTACAAAATATCTTCAACAGATAATACCACACCTCTTTGTTTACATTAAGGTAGATACTCCATTTCACTTTGCTCTTTATCTATTTTCTACTTACCTAAAATCAATATGTAGTTCAGTACATGTGTAATATAAATTTCCATTGTATTTGATTTAATTTTTAGAATATGAAAAGTGCCCTGATTAGGTATAAATAGCCTCACATCCATTATGGATTCATCATTTTTCACCACTTGTAAAATAGGTAGTGCCAGAAATATTTCAAAGGGGCCAGTCCCCTAGCAGTGGGTAAGTACCCTGCAAAGGAAGCCAGATCTCACATGACTGAGTAGAGAGTCCCAACCCTGGCAGCCCCAGTGGTTTACATACCCAGGATCCTGATGGGATGGAGAATTAGAGGAGAAAGGATTGTAGTGTGCTTTCTCTCTTGCTTTTCTTCTCTTTCTCTCTAGTCTCACTTATGTACACATATTGCACCCTCTGACATAATTAAAAATATTCAAAAAAGGCACAGGTTAAGTGTGCATAGTTTTATACCCACATCATATATAGAAAATCATAATTTGCAGACTTCAGATTGGCTTCTTTTGCTTATCAATGTTGTTTTAAAGTTCCTTCAAGTCTTTTTCTGACTTGATAGCTCATCTTTTCTTATCACAGAATAACATTTCATTGCATGAATGTACCACTCTTTATCCATTCATATATTGGAAGAATTCCTGATTACCCCCGACAATAAATGAGGGTTCCTATTGCTTCATACTCTTGCTAAAATTCAGTTTGTTAGTGTTTTGGGTTTTAGTCTTTTTAATAGGTGCTATAAATATCTAATTTTTTTTAACTAAAAAATGTTTTAATTAGCAATCTTTATGAGATTGAGTATCTTTTCATATGTATAGTCGCTATTTATTTATTTTTGGTGAATTGTCTATTCAGTATTTTGCCTATTAGCCTATTTGTAGGTTGTTTCTTTTCATTTATCTATTTTTTAAATTTGCCAGAGGGCGCGTGCAATATCTGGAAAGAGACAGAAAGAGAGGAAAAGCAAAGATGTACCCTCAATGGGGTATGGTCATACCACATCTTTCTCCTTTATTTCTCCCCCTTTCTGGGATTTTGGGCATATTTTATTTTTTCAAGTCACCAGATTTGGGACTTGAACTGCCCAGGTGACCATGTGGAATCCAGCCACTGTAACCACCAGGATATGTGTTGGCCAGGTGTTTCTTATTGTTGATTTGGCAGGGTGAGAGAAAATGTGGCTGGAGTTAACTATTTCCCTTTCTCTAGCTCTGGTAAAATAGTTTTTCTTAAAGACAAGCTTTTGCTAAAGAGAAGAGAATGTTCTGGCATATGTATAAATGATTATTTTTCTCTTCCTCCTTATAAAAGCACAAGGAGATTTTTCTCCAGTCTATACTCTGAGAACCTGGTAAGACCCCTGAGGGTAAAAATCATAAATGTATGGTACTTCCTTAAGACAGCCTCTTCTGATCAGCAGACGGTGTAGCAATTACATTGCTGGACTCCCTCATGGCTAGCCCCTGTCTAAATCAGGACTGAGAGGCCTAAAAATCATGTCCAATGTCTGTGCACGATGCCTAAGATCCTGGGAGGAGACTGGAGAAGAAGGGATTGCAACATGGTCATCCTCCCAGGAGGCGATTTCTAATTTTCTTTCTCAATATCTTTGTTTCTCTCTCTCCAGGGAGCTCATGTACCTTAAGGGAAAAATGTCTTTACAAAAATTTTAAAAAACCGAGCCTCCTGAAAATTTTTAATCTGAAGCTTGTTCACACTGAACCTATTACCTATCATCGATGATGCTTTTAAGTTCATCTACACCAGTGCTGGCTACAGCTGTGGGCTCATATATCCAGGCTTCTTCTCTGGTAAGCTGTGATTATGGACTTGACAGTTTCCCAAATGTTAGAGGCTTGCATTTCTTCCCTGGGATCTAAGTTCTCTCATGGTCCTAAGAGAGTTGTTGATTTTAGTTTAGTTTCTTTGCTGTTGTTGGGACCTTGAGAGTGATGGCTTCCAAGCCACTCACATATTGAAATATTGGGTCTTCAGGAAAATCATGATGCATTTTGCATAGAAAGACAGAAAACTACATCATGACTTTCCTGAGGACCTAATAGAAACCAGTAGTCCATCATTTATTTTTAATCTTTCTCTGTCCTTCTTTATTTAGGTTGTGATTTTTGAAAAGAGCATGTAGTTGATATTTTTCCTTTTAGATTAAGTTTATTGTCTGAAACACTTGTTTATTTACATTACATATGTATTACATGTAATACATATAATTAAATACAATATATATTTTTATATATAATATATAGAGTCATCAGAAAAGTCATGCATACGTTTCTATGCAAAAATGTGTCATAACTTTTTCAACAACCCAGTATATATGGGACCTGGTCATGCCTCAATTTTTTTCTTCCATTTCTCCTCCCATCAGGAATTTTGAGCACACACATACACACACATACATCATGCTTTTTAAGCTATGGGAATAGGGATTTAAACTGCAGTTGGCCATGTGGGATCCAACTCCCTTAACCACTAGACCACAGGGCTGGTCCTCAAGCTATTTTCAAATTTTTTCCTTGACTTTGGTTTTCAGGAGTTATGTATCCTTAGGTTTACTTGTTTTTGTTTTGTTTTAGTTTCTTCTGATTTGGGTTTTAGTTTGGGTTTTGATTTTTCCTGCTTTGAGTTCTTGGAATATATGGAACCTGTTAGTATGAGTTGTTTACTAATTTTGAAAACTTAGGAAATATTATCTCTTCAAATACTGCTCCCTCCTTTTTTGTAACCCTAATTACACTTATTACTTCCTATAACCATCACCCAATTGTTTCTCTTGTATATTTTCTCACACTTTGGCTGTTGGTGATTCAGTATGGATGTTTTCTTTTGACACATTTCTAAGTTTAATACTTCCTTCCTGCTTTCTTTCTCTCTCCCTCTTTCTAACTGCTATATTGTATCTATTGGGAAATACATTGGTTGTATTTGTATTTTCAGTTTTCTCTTTTTATTTATTTATTTATTTTTTACTATTTTTTTTGAGAGTTTTTTGCTATAGGGTGCATGCGCTCACCAGGAAGACAGAAAGAGACAGAGAGACAGAAAGCAAGAAATCACCCGGGGGGGCGGCCACACCACAATCCCTTCTCTTCTATTCTCCTCTTGAGATCTTAGGCATGCATGCACATGCACCTGGCTTGAGTTTAAGCCACTGGGTCCGGGACTCGAACCACGGTTGACTACATGGGAGTCCAGCAACATAGCCATTATGCTAACTGCTGGTCCCTTCCCTTTTTATTTTTAATAGATTCTAATTTTCTAGTAAAATTCTCTATCTGACAAATATTTGCCACCCATATATTAATGTAAATTCTAATCATTAAGATAATCTGGATTTTTTTCTGAAGTTCTTGACTAAATCATATTTATCTCCCATTGCTAAAGGAGTTAAAGGAATGAAAATAAAAAGTCACAGAGAGGTTAAGAAAGCTAAGCAATTTTCAACAATGAGCTGGTGTTGAGAATAAATATAAATGGAATTCAGAGCCCAGTGAGGGTTGAGATGTCCTGATAAATGTCCCAGGTAATCAGTGATGACATTGAAGTCTGTAAGTGCAAGTAAGGGCAAGCTCGACCTGGAGCAGGTCTTTAGAACACTGACAACCAGCTTTGAAATAGCTGGATACTCAACTTTAATAATTATATAGGTTTGCTTTCTTCTATAAAAGAATATCTTTCAGAGCCTATTTAATTTTTTGCATATTATATTGAACCACTTTTTTTTTTCTTTTTATCAGAGAAAAGACTGAGAAGCAATTAGAAAAGAAAGGGAAAAGACTAGCAAATAGTGTAGTGGTTAAGGTGCTGAACTCCCACGTGGCCAACCACAATTTGAGTCCTGGTTACAAAAGCTTGAAACTCACACTGGGTGCATGTGCATACATTACCATAAAAGAATGGAGGAGAAGGGACTGTGGTGTAATCTTTCCCCCTAGAATGTGATACCTTGTTTTCTGTCTCTTTCTCTCCAGTAAGCACATGTACCCTATGGTAAAAATCTAAAAAATATGCAAATAAAATCAAACAGCCTAACAGGTGATCAATATAATTTGATAATCACATTTGTTATTTTTAAGTTTATTTATTTATTTATTCCATGAGCAAGAGACACAGAGAGAGACACATCCAGAGAAAAAGAGATACCTACACCCCCGAAACCTCAGTCCATGATCCACCCCAACTTTAGCTGTCTCTAGATCATGGACACACACATATTATGCATGTTCAGAAGGTCTCTGAAAATGAATGAGGGGACTTCCCATGTGGTTCAGCTTCACAGAGCATTGTGTTACCATTGAGTCATTGTCTGGCCCCGTCAAAGTTATCTTGATGATCTAGTATGTCATTATGGGCATAAGGTCTCAATGTGTTTGTTTAGATTAATGCAGGACTTCACTCTTTAAAAAAGCTGTGAGGGTATACAACCTGGCAGTATGAAGCAGTTATCTGCATGCCTTGTTTATAACTCACTTCAACTGGCTGACATACGCCTTAGATGTTAGGGGCTCTGTGGAAATATCCATAGGACACGGAAAACATCCTGACCCTGGCTAGGTCATGGGATACTTATACATTAAAATGCTTATGGCTTACACATTATTCTCTTTGATGCATACTCAGACAGCTTTCCTCAGAGTTGCAGAGGAACAGCATAAGTAATCTGGCTTTACCTATGATGCATGCCAGGATCACACATGATAGTAACAAGGTCGAAAAATATATACACTAAAGTCCTTATCTCTAACTGTAGAACTTCAACTGCATCCTTGGAAGCTTGCAAAATAGTTCACTCTGCCTGGTGAAATGTATAAATAAAGAAAGCATGACTGAGCAGTACAACTTGTCTGTGTTCACCTGCATCCTTGCATCTGCATCCTCCTTCTTTCTCTAACTTTTTTCTTCACAGAAAAAAGCCCCAAGGGTAGACTCTGACACAAAACTATTTTTAAGAACTGTACTTGGTATGCATAATGTACAGACAACAAATGTTTATTATATCACGAAAAAAGAGAAAAGTGTTTTCTTCAAAACAATAGAGGTCAATAGAAAATTGAGAAAAAGTATTTCTCAACTCCAGTTGCTGTAGTAAAATAGTTTTATTTGGTTTTCAATGCCAACCTCATATTGTTCCTGGACTTCAAATGAGTAGAACAATGACATATTAGTGATTTGTGAGTATTTCTTTGGACCTGATAACTCAATAGATTTTGTTCTAACATGAGAACTAAATTAGTTCTATCAATAAATGAGTAAATCTATACAGGGATAGTTAACCTACAATTACCCTTTGTTGTTTTTTCTTTTCCTCCTTTTCTTTCTTTACTTCTTTTCTTTCTTTCTTTTTCTTTCTTCTTGCTTTTTTTCTTTCATTTTTCAATTTTTTTGGAGAGAGATTTTTGCTATAGGGTGTGTGCACTCACTAGAGAGAGAGAGAAACTGAGAGAAAGAAAGCAAGTTCTCCCCAGTGGGGATGGCCACACTGCAGTCCCTTCTCCTCTATTCTCTTCTTAGGATTTTGGGCACACATGCACTTATACTCAGTGTGAGTTTTAAGCTGCTGGGTGTGGGACTCAAACTATTGCTGAGTCTTTGGGGATCCAGCTACATAACCATTATGCCAGATGGTCTCCTTTTGTTATTTTTTTCTGAATCGATCACAATGAGTGAGAAAATATTGTATTCTTTATCTTAAACTTGGGGCTAATAATGCCATAATACGTATTTTTAATCACGTATCTTGGAAATGTGAATTCTGCCTTGTTTCCAGTAACTTAAATACAATAGTATTTTGCTGTAAAATAATCCTTTATCAAATAAAACTATGAAAATGAACTTCCTTTCACTGCCTATGATTGCCACTCAGTGTGACGTTTGAGCGAAAAAGAAGCAAAACCTGTCATATAATTTTTGTGAACTTCTAAGCCATTAAGAGCTGAGGGATTCTAATTTCCTCTACTAATTCATGCAGACTGTTTTTTATTTCCTTATCTCACTAACTTAGAAATATAGTACAAAGTCTTGGCAGTGGTGGAGAGGTAAAATGAATATTCTGCAAGGCTGAACCACATGAAAATGTTCTGTGTTTGCTTCAAGAGACCTCTCTTAATACACAGTGTGGCACACTGGGCCCAGTAGAAGATGTAGCAGTTATGTTGCTGGACTCCCCCAAGGCTGACCGTAGTTCAAGTTCTGAACCCATTAGCTTCAAACTCATGCTGGGCACATGTGCATGTATGCCCAAATCCCAGGAGGAGCATGGAGGAGGAGGGATTGTTGCATGACCATTCCCCTGGGTAGTGATTTCTTGTTTTATGTCTCTCATCTCTCTCTGTTTCTCCAGTCAGTGCACATGCCCCATAGCAAAAAAAAAAAAAAAAAAAGTAATACACAGTGTACACACATACCCATGATCCAAAGCTGGCTGAAGCTTAGAGTGCATAGTGACATCAAGACCCTGTTTGAAGTGCTGTTTCTGCCTTCATCTCTGTTTCTATCTGTCTCTCTTATGGAAGAAATAAATAAACTTTAAAAAAGGAATAATCTGGAACCACTAGATGGTACAATGCTTACATCATTGAACTCTCATGTGGTTGACCACAGTTTGAGTCCTGGACTGGTGGCTTAAAATTTATGCCAGGCACATGTTCATGCATGCCCAAAATCTCAAGAGGAGAATGAAAGAGAAGGGACTGTAGGGTGGTCACGCCCCTGGGGGTGATTTCTCACTTTCTGTCTCTCTGTCTCTGCCCTATAACAAAAAAGAGAGCATCCTTTCAGAAAATGTTGTCATATTGGAACCAGCACATGCATAATGGTTGTCACTGGATTCACACATAATCAACTGCAGTTGGAGTCCTGGATCCAGCAGCTTCAAACTCACACTGAGTAAACTTTCACTTTCAGGATTAGAACTTTTATTTCCTGCCTTCACTTTTATCTTAGTTGGCTAATTCTCTCTTGGGATTATCAAATTTTGTAAAATACTGCATGGGATCATCATGGGCAGACAGGAAGCAACATAAGTACATGCTTTGTTTTTCTTTCTTTCTTTTCTTTTCTTTTTTTTTCTTTTTAGAGATTTTTGCTATAGAGCACATGTGCTTGCCAGAGAGACAAAGAGAGAAAGAGAGAGAAAGGGAGAAATCACCCCCCAGGAAGAATGGACACACTGCAATCCTTTTTCCTCCACTCTTCTCTTGGGATTTTGGGCAAGCACACAACATGCGCCCAGCATGAGTTTTAAGTCAGCAGGTTCTGGGACTCAAACTGTGGTCAACTACATGGGAGTGTAGTGACATAACCATTACGCCATCTGCTGGTCCTCATGCTTTGTTTTCTATGTGTGACCAGGAAAATACATGTGCCAGTGTCCAATCAATGGCAGATGTTGGAAGAATTAATGTGATCCATCACTGATCATGATGCACATTTATCACTCCTGTTATGATTTGTGGACTCAAGATCTAACAATGAAGTGTGTACTTTATGCAAATGCTCAGAGTTAATAGAGAGAGTAACAGATATTTGAACTGTGTCACTGGCACACTGATATGTTCTTTAATTTTAATAAGGCCTGCTACTGAAGTAGCTCTCTTGAAATGATACAGTGCAAGGACTGCCATTAGCTACTTCTGAGGAGTAAGTTATGTCTGATTCTTATTTTCTTTTACATCTGTTAATATATGTACATATTTTTCACTGTGGACAAAGAATTCTCACCTAAGAAGTATTATATTATCAAGCAAAAATCTTAAATAGATAAGAGATCCCTACTAATTTTTCTTTCAGTTAACCCTGGCTAAATCTTACTATTGGAGCATTCAGAGACCTCTCGGAAAATCTCATGTGTAACTCAAAAGAATGAACTTTGAAATTTGTTGCAAGCCACCTTAAACTACTTAACTAGGTAACTTTACTCTTAAGAAAACATTACCTAGTTTTTATGGTTAGGTTAAGAATGAAATTAAATTACCTATATACAGTGACATACCTAGCTCATAATGCTAGGTATATATATATATACCTTTAAGCATTCCAAAATTTTTATTTTTGTAGAGAGATTTTTGTTATAATGTACTTGCACTTGCTGGAGAGACAGAGAGAAACAGAAAGCAAGAAATCAGTCCCCAAGGGGAATGGCCACACTGCAATCTCCTCTTCTCCATTCTCCTCTTGGGATACTGTACACACACACACACACACACACACACACCCACACACACACCCAGCATGTTTCAGGTTGCCAGGTCTGGGACTCAAACCATGGTCAACTATATGGGAGTCCAGTAACGTAACCATTATGCCATCTGCTGGTCCCCATCCCAACATCTTTACGAAAAATAAATAAATAAAAAAAATAAAGAGAGTTTGGGTGATATCAGCAAGACAGTGGAAGAGAAAGTCTCAGGCCCTATTTGCCAAAAACTCAACTAGCAATAATCCATAGATCAAATATCCTTTAGTCAGAGCAAGAGAAATTAGCCAATCTCTTGTAACACACACACACACACACACCCAGCATGTTTCAGGTTGCCAGGTCTGGGACTCAAACCATGGTCAACTATATGGGAGTCCAGTAACGTAACCATTATGCCATCTGCTGGTCCCCATCCCAACATCTTTACGAAAAATAAATAAATAAAAAAAATAAAGAGAGTTTGGGTGATATCAGCAAGACAGTGGAAGAGAAAGTCTCAGGCCCTATTTGCCAAAAACTCAACTAGCAATAATCCATAGATCAAATATCCTTTAGTCAGAGCAAGAGAAATTAGCCAATCTCTTGTATTCCCATTTTTGTGGTGTAGCAGGTTTTACAAGACAAAAATAAAAGGTCTTCTCTCACTAGACCAAGTGCAAAACCACCACTGTAATAAAAAGCCTTGGCTCTTGCACAAAAATCCCTTTGGCAAGTCTTCTGACTGTCTGAGAAATTCAATAAAAAGGTCTTCCAAGTTATGTTAGTTTAGTCATCAAAAACAATCTAATGGAGCTCTTGAGCACCAGGCAGAAATTAATCTGTGCTTGTATAACAGCTACGTGAAAAGGAGGCAGTTCGTTGCTGCTGCTAAGTAGGCAAGCAAGACTTCAGAGATTCCATGAAACAATAAAGCTAAGAGAGACATTTCCTTTTCTTCTGGAGCTTAAAAGCTAATAAATGCAGGCTGGTAAATATCACAGTGGCCACATTCTCTGACATGTTCAGACACCTTTATGAATTGGGTACGTATTCAACTTATTGAGCAGTGTGGGTATCTGGATACCTACATTGATGGCTTAATACAGGAAATAGTGCCAAGACAATTGTTTCCTCTTTGCTTTGCCATGAGTTCAAGATTAAGAGAGGAACACTGTTAGGCAAACCACATCGTAACATAAGACAAGTATGAAAGAGTCCTATGATTTTCAGTTTTTTTGTTTGTTTGTTTTGAAAGGTTTTTGCCATAGGGTGTGTGCAACTTGCCAGAGAGAAAGAGGGAGAAAGGAAAAGTGAGAAATCATCCCCCAGGAATAATAGCCACACCACAATTCCTTCTCCCCCATTCTTCTCCCAGAATCTCGGGTACACATACTTATGCACCCAGTATGAATTTCAAGTCACTGGGTCTGGAACTTGAACTGTAGTCGGCCATGTGGGAGTCTAGCGACATAAGTGCTATGCCATCTGCTGGCCTGAAAGAGTCCTATATTAATGAGAAGGAAGAATTTGAAACTCACAGGAGGAATTTCCTTTTTCACAGTGAGAGAAGACAAAAAACAGGAAGTGGCACAGAAAAGTTTTAACAAATTATTGGTGAGAAGGGCAGAAAATATTGAAATTACAGAATGATTGAAGATTTGGAAGGTGTTAAGATAGAGTGTTTACTCCAGGACTGACATATTAAGGTATAGTTGCATTTGTAATAACATGGCAGAGAGAGCAGATAAGTGTTGTGGGCCTAGAAACAAATTCTACTTTAATCTTTAACTATTAAACATTAATGCATTAGTGTCAAGTAGACCCACATCTTGACACCACAATTACCAATGATATCATTAATATTGTGACAAAATATATCCCAAGATATATCTCAAATATGCCATGATGGATTATTAATAATTACACATACACAGTCTGTGCTCAATAATTATCAAGTGCATGTTATCAAGTTAGTATAAATTTTTAATATTGTTTGACTGTCTACCATGCATCAGAACATTTTTAACATGCATTATAGGTATAATCTTTTATTCTTAGAGAAACCCATGCATCACGTATAATCTTCATTTTACTGAAAGAAAATCTGAAAAACCAAGGCTTAAAAGAAGCAATTATCCAAGGTTCACAGAAGTAGTAAATAATGGAGCCTTTTTTTTTTTTTTTAAAGAGAGATTTTCCCAATAGGGTGTGTGTGCTCAACAAAGAGACAGAGAGACAGAAAGCGAGATAAAAAAGAAAAGATAAAGTGTGAGAACAAAATAATGCTAAGGGGTCAATTTTGCCTGCTTTTTTTTTTTTTTTTTTTTTTTTTTTGGGGTTTTTTGGGGTTTTTTTTTTTTTTTTTTTTGAGAGGCTTTTTTTTTTGCTATAAGGCGTGTGCACTCTCCAGAAAGACAGAGAGAGACAGAGAGACAAAAAGTGAGAAATTATCCCCACAAGGGGGATGGCCACGCTGCAATCTCTTCTCCTCCATTCTCCTCTCAGGATCTTGGGAATGCACGCACATGCACCCAGTGTGAGTTTAAGCTGCCGGGTCCGGGACTTGAAACACAGTCAACCACGTGGGAGTCCAGCAACATAGCCATTATGCTAACTGCTGCTCCCTTGCCTACTTTTGATTCTCTAACTAGAGAGAAAATATTTTGAATAAGAAGTAGTAACAGTATCATTTAGTCAGAAACAATGATGGACTCTAAGTAAGTGCTCATTGTTTGAGTAGATGTACTCAGTAAAATTGACTTGTTCTTTCTGCAATATTAAATGTGTTTTTTTTAACTTTTGAAGATGTAAATTCTCAGAGGAGTTAATATGTGAACTACATATTAAACACCATGTAGCAAATGTTATTATTGTCATTATCATCATTTCTTAATATTTGAAACACTAAAAATAATCTGAAAGGGAATTCATGGTGAAACAAATTTCAAGATCCAGTTTGCCTTCTGACTTCTCCTATTGGCCTTGGAAAAATTTTCTTATCTATAAATAAGAGAAGTTAAACAAATTTAAATTCCTTTCTTTGAAACTCCAGATGCTCAAGAGTCCAGGTCTTAAATTGAATGCAACCTGCCCAGCCTCCCATTTTAATAAAACCATTTAGTTGTTTTGTTTCTTTAATAATGAGACGAGTTCTGTAAAATTTAGCATCCCTGCTGCATCCATTGAGATTGCTTTCTAGTTTTTTTTCTGAAAGAAAGATTTAACAAATCAGACTTGAGGCTTAATATCCTTCAGAAGATATCTCCTCCGCATTTTTCCTTGATAACTGTAATATTTCACAACTACTTAATATACCATGAACCAGCAATCATTAGGATTAATTTTTCTATTATACAGTTCCTAGAATATAAAATAGTTGCAAGCATTTAATCTGAAATGTTTTACTAATTGTTTGAATAGTTTTGAGTAGTTTTATATACAATTTTTTAAAGAGGATAGAACATAGTATGACAGGAGAAATATACTGAACTATTAGGTGGAGGGAAGTTTACACTTAAAGTGACAAAGTAACCTAATGAAAATAAACACTTCCTAATTATTCCCAAACTACTGTGGTATCCAACTTTTAAAATGGTTTTCTGTGAGCATTTTATGCAGCCTGTTAAAAATAAACTTTTTTTTTTTTTTTCAAATTTTGCTATAGGGTGTGTATGCTTGCCAGAGAGTGATGAAAGAGAGAGAGAGGATAGAAACCAGCCCTTAGTGGGGATAGCCATGCCACAATCCCTTCTCCTTTACTTTCCTCTTGGGCATGCATTCACACATGTGTCCCAGTTGCCAATTCTGAGTCTTGATTAATAAATTCATCCATGTGAGACCCGGCTGCCTTAACAGCAATGCCACTAGCTGACCCCCTTTTTATTTTTTTATTATCATAATCTTGTTTATATTACATTGGCTCACATATAAATTTACAGTGCATTACATTTCTTTTTCCAGAAGGAATACCATGCGTATCAGTCAATACAAAGACATTAAAATCCCCATCATCATCATCCAGTAGCTTTTCATTTCTTTCCAGATTATTATTATTATTCCAATTATTTTTTAAAAAATCATTCAATCACTATTTACCATTTTGCTTGTAAAAGACTTTAACCAACATGAAATATTTCTCAGACCTTTCCAGTTGGGAATACTATACACATCATCACCAAGAGGTAATAAACCATACCTGAATCCCACTAATGTCATTCCTTTCGATTTGTTCTTACTATCCTTCTCCATATTCATCTCTTCTTCTGCCCCATTCCACACTTTCTTATCATCGCTAACTATATTCACGGCTTTTATGCCCTCTAATATTTCTATCTCTATCATAAAGTGTGGATAGTCAGTATATATTAAGTGGATACATACAATATATTTCTTTCATATCCTGGCTTACTTCACTCAGCAATAGATCCTCCATATCTGACCACTTTCTATCAAATACCAGGGTCTTTTTTATGGCTGAGTAGTATTCCATAGAGTATATGTGCCACACTTTTTCAACACATTCATCAGTTTGTGGGCATTTGGGTTGGTTCCATGTCTTAGTGATTGTAAAAAAGTTGCAATAAACATTGATGTGCAAGCACTTTTCCGATTGAGCATTCTTCTGTCCTTTGAGTAGATACCCAGAAGTGGGATTGCCTGATCAAATGGTAGTTCTATTTGTAGATCTTTGAGGAACCTCCATATTGTTCTCTACAGTGGCTCAACCAGTTTACATTCCCACCAACAGCATAGGAGAGTACCCTTTTCACCACATCCCCATCAGCCAACACTTGTCACTTTTTATACTTTTAATCTTTGCCAATCTGACAGGAATTAGGTGATAACTCATTGTGGTTTTAATCTGCATCTCCCTTATGATGAGGAATGTTGAGCATTTCCTCATATGACTTTTGGCTATTCATATGTCCTCCTTAGAGAGATTTTTATTCAGCTCATTTTCCAATCTTTTAATTGGGTTAATCATTTTTTTGTCTTTTTTTTTTTTTTTTTTCCTCATGAGGCACTTGAGTTCCCTTTGTATTCTGGTTATCATTTCCTTGTCTGAGGCATATTTTACAAAACTCTTCTCCAATTCTGAGGGTTGTCGATTCACACTTGTTACTGTGTCCTTTGCTGTGCAGAAGCTTCTTAGTCTGATATAGTCCCACTTGTATATATTAGGGATTGTTGCCTGTTCTTTGGAAGTTTCACTTAAGAAATCTTTGCCTACTCCAATGTCTTCTAGAGTGTCCTCAGCATTTTTCATGAGTAGTTTTATAGTTTGAGGTCTTAGGTTCAGATCTTTGATCCATATTGAGCTGACTTTTGTTAATGTGAAAGATGGGGTTCAATTTCATCTTTTTGCAGATGGATACCCAGTTTTTCCAGCACCATTTACTAAAGAGGTTTTCCTTTCCCAGTGGATTGACTGGTATCCTTTGTCAAAAATCAGTTTGCTGTAAGGTTTGGGGGTTATTTCTGGGGTTTCTATTCTATTTCATTGGTCCACCTATCTGTTTTGTGCCAATACCATGCTGTTTTGTTGATCACAGCTTTATAGTATATTTTGGGATTAGGGAGTAATATGCCTCCTACCCCACTCTTGAGCAGGATTGCTCTGGCAATACGAGGTCTTTTATGATTCCAGACAAATTCTATGATTGTCTTTTCTAGATATGTAAAGAATAACTCTGGAATTTTGATTGGAATTGCATTAAATATGTAGATTAATTTGGGTCGAATTGCCATTTTGATTATGTTAATTCTTCCAATCCAGAAACATGGAATGTCCTTCCACTTTTTTTATGTCACTTTCAATATCTTTTTAAAGGTTTTCATAGCATTCTTTATAAAGGTCTTTGACTTCCTTAGGTTGATCCCTAGGTATCTTATACATTTTGTGGCTACGGTGAAAGGGATTTCTTTCTTCCACTCTACTTCATTCAACTTGTTCATATATAAAAATGCTGTAGATTTTTGGATATCAATTTTGTCTTCTGCCACTTTACTGTATTCACTTGTTACTTCGAGAAGTTTTTTCATGGAGACCTTTGGGTCTTCTCAGTATACCATCATGTCATCTGCAAATAAAGATATTTTCAACTCTTCTTTGCCTATTTGAATGTCTTTTATACTGTTCTCTTTTTTGATTGCATTAGCTAAGACTTCCAGCACTATATTAAAGAGCAGTGGAGAAAGTGGGCAGCCTTGTCTAGTACCAGTTTTTAGTGGAAAAGCTTTTAGCTTTTCCTCATTCAGTATAATGTTAGCTAAAGGTTTTTTTCATAGATGGCTTTTATTATGTTGAGAAATGACTTTTCTATACCAATCTTACTGAAAGTCTTAATCATGAATGGATGTATTTTATCAAATGCTTTTTCTGCATCAATTGAAATGTTCATATGGTTTTTATCTTTCTTTCTGTTAATATGGTGTATTACATTTATGGTCTTGAGTATGCTGAACCTGCCTTGCATCCCTGGGATAAAGCCTACCTGCTCATGATGAATAATCTTTGTTATGTTGTTGGATATGATTTACAAGTATTTTGTGGAGAATTTTTGCATCTATATTCATCAACAATATTGGTCTGTTGTTTACCCATTTTTTTTTTCATGTCATCTCTTTTGGGAATGAGGATGATGGAGACTTCATACAATTAATTTGGAAGGTTTCCTTCCATTAGAAACAATGTGAGTAGGATAGGGATTAACTCTTCCTTAAAGGTTTTGTAGAATTCAGAAGTGAAGCCATCTGGACCTGGGGTTTTCTTTGTCCGAAGGTTAGTTATTACTGATTCTATCTCCTGGCTTGTTATGGGTCTATTCAGGTTTTCTATGTCCTCCTGATTCAGTACTGGTAGATTATATGTACCCAGGAATTTGTCCATCTCCTCCAAGTTATCTTGTCTGTTGTATTTCTATTATGTTTGTTGTAATGTTGCCTCTTTCATCACATATTTGATTTATCTGGTTACTTTCTTCTTCATCAGTCTAGCCCAATGGTGTGTCGATCTTGTTAATCTTTTCTAAGAACCAGCTTTTGCTTTCGTTTATTTTCTGTATGGTTTCTTTATTTTCTCATTTATTTCTGCTTGAATATTATTTCTTTACACTTGGCATTTTTAGGTTTGTTTTTGCTGTTGTTGTTGTTGTTTTTTCCAAATTCCTGAGGCATGATGTTAGGTTATCTATTTGCCACCTTTCCATCTTTTTCTTATGCCCACTAATCGCTATAAACTTCCCTCTTATGACTGATTTTTCCATGTCCCATAGATTATGGACACTTGTGTACTCATTATCATTTGCTTCCATAAATTTTTTGATTTTAGACTTAATTTCTTCAGTAGTTAAAAAGTCATTCAGAAGTAGGTTGTTCAGTTTCCATGTGTTTGTGTATTTTTGAGGGTGTTTCTTAAAATTAATCTTATTTTTGGGGACCAGCAGTTAGCGTAATGGCTGTGTTGCTGGACTCCCACGTAGTCGACCACAGTTCGAGTCCTGGACCCGGTGGCTTAAACTCACGCCAGTCGTGTGTGCGTGCGTGCCCAAGATCCCAAGAGGAGAATGGAGGAGAGGGGATTATGGCGTGGCCATCCCCCCTGGGGGGGTGATTTCTCGCTTTCTGTCTCTCTGTCTCTCTCTGTATGTCTGGTAAGAGCACGCGCCCTATAGCAAAAAAACCTCTCCAAAAAAAGAAAATAAAAACAAAGAAATTAATCTTATTTTTAATTCCATCATGGTCAGAGAAGATGCTGGATATAGTTTCTATGCCTTTGAATCTGTAAAGGTTTGATTTTTGTCCTAACATATGGTCAATCTTTGAAAAGATTCCATGCCGGGGTGAGAAAAATGTGTTTTGTGGACTTAGGGTGGAAAGTTCTATAGATATCTATCAAGCCCATTCGATTTATAGTATCATTTGGGTCTTGTATCTATTTATTTTCTACCAAGAAGATCTGTCTATAGGAGATAATGGGGTGTTGAGATTTCCAACAATTACAGTATTTCTCCCTATCGCTCCTTTTAGCTCCAGCAGGCTTTCCTTCACATATTTAGGTGCACCTGAGTTGGGTGCATAAATATTTATAAGCATTATGTGTTCTTGCTGGATTACCCCATTTGCTATTATGTAATGCCCTTCTTTGTCTCTTCTTACAGTCTTTGTCTTGAAATCTATTTTGTCTGAGATCAATATCGCTACTCCAGCCCTTTCTTGATTTCCATTTACATGGAATATCTTTTTCTAGCCCTTTACTTTTAGTCTATGTATGCAGGCAACAGATAGTTTTCTATTTTTTTTTCTTTTTTGTCCATTCATCCAGTCTATGTCTCTTAATTGGAGAATTTATTCCATTGACATTCAATGTAATTATTCATGGAATATCTTTTTCCAGCCCTTCACTTTTAGTCGATGTATGCCTTTATCCATAAGGTGAATTTCTGGTAGGCAACAGATACAGGGTTTCTGTTTTTTTAATCCATTCAGCCAGTCTGTGTCTCTTAATTGGTGAATTTAATCCATTGACATTCAATGTTATTATCCATATTTGTGGACCTGTTACTATCATCATGTGAGCCATTTTCTTGATTGCCTTTTGTTCTCTTATAACTGTCAGTCTGACGTTTTTAATTTTCCTGGTATAGTACTCCCTACTCCCTTCAGAACCTCTTGAAGAGCTGGTCTGGAGTTGGTAAATTCCTTCAGATTTTGTTGACCCAAGAATGTTATTTTATCTTTCTTTACTATATGAAGGATAATCTTGTTAGGTATAGGATTCTTGGTTGAAATTGTTTTTCATTCAACACTTTGACTATGTTTCCCCATTCTTTCCTTGCCTGCATTGTATCTGCGGAGAGGTCTGATGTTAGCCTGATTTAAGTAACTTGATACTTCCCTCTTGCCAACTTTAGTATCTTGTCTTTGTCTGTTGTTTTTGCCAATCTGGCTATAATGTGCCTTGGGTTGATTCTACTCTGGGCCTTATGTATTTCTTGGGTCTGGATATTTGAATGCCTTTCTAGGTTTAGAAAGTTTTCTTCCAGGATTTCATACAATAAATTATCAATGCCCTTTTTATTTTCTTCCTCTTTTGGGGTACTAATAATCCAAATGTTTGGGTGCTTGATGGTGTCCAGTATTCCTTGTATAGTATCCTCATTTTTCTTCGTTGCTTTCTCAATCTTCTTGAAACTTTTTTCTAGGTCATATATTTTGTTTTTTGCATTTCAGATTCTATCTTCTGCCTGATGTAATCTACTTTTAGTACTTTCAAGGGGGGGTTTGATTTCCTATTTCACAATCTTCAACTGTAGAAGTTCCATCTGTTTCTTATTTAAGGTTTTTATTTCTTCTTTCAAATCATGAAAGAACTTCCTCATCTCCTGGAGCTCATTGTCTCTTTTCTCTTCCATCTTCATTAGTTTGGTCCTACAAATATTCTGAATTCTTTATCCGACATGTCCATGACGTCTGTTGTATTGACTGTGGGTGATGTGATTTTGACAATTTCCTTTGGGAAAGAGGCCTTTTGTTGGTTGCTCATATTTCTTGATCCTCTGCAATTGCTCCTGGTCATCTGGTAATCTATTCGTTCCTTCCTAACTTATTCAGGGTATCTCTGAGTGTTAAAATGTGTGCAGGATTAGAAAATTGATCATCTCTCTTGTGGTCTGCCTACCTATTTCTCATCAGTACCATGTACTGTTGTCACTGGTCCTGGGTGACCCAAAGTCCTCCCTGTTTCTAAGAAATTGTGAGCCTCCAAGTGACCTATTAAGCTTCACCTCAAGAGAAAACAAAAAATCATGCAGTGCACTGTTCAAAACGTTGAGATTCTGAGAGTCCAAAGGCAAGTGGGGAAGGAGTGGTGGATGAGTGATGGGTCCTGGCAGTTAGGGCCTGCAGCCACAGGCAGCCTAATGTCTGGCAGTGCCGCTGGCTTTAACCCATCTCCAGATGGAGTGGGGGGGGGGTGCAAGTTTGTCTTAAAGTCCCAAGAAACAAACCTGAAGTCTAGAGACGAGTAGGGGTGGGGAAGAGGGATGGGTCCCAGCCATTAGGGCCTGCAGCCACAGGCAGCCTGGTGTCCAGCACTCCCAGATGACCCATGAAGATGAACCTGATATTAGAATGTCAGAGAATGATGCTACCCATTTCCTGTCTAAGAACAAGTTCTAGTGTTCTATAGCAGCATGAGTCTCTCTGACTAACAGTCTTTCCAACAAGATTAATGGTTTCTGGTTTTTTTTGGAGAGGTTTTTGCTATAGGGCGCGTGCACTCACCAGACAGACAGAGAGAGACATAGAGACAGAAAGCAAGAAATCACCCCCCAGAGGGGATGGTCATGGTGCAATCCCTTCTCCTCCATTCTCCTCTCGGGATCTTGGGCACGAATGCACATGTGCCCGGCGTGAGTTTTAAGCCACCGGGTCCGGGACTTGAGCCATTGTCAACTACGTGGGAGTCCAGTGACATAGCCATTACGCTAAATGCTGATTCCCAATGGTTTCTGTTTTAAAACCACCAAGTATTTTTTTAAAGCTTTACTGAAGTACAATTTAGAGATGATGTACAAAAATCTACACACGTTTATGTCTATAATTTTATGAGTCTGGACAAATGAAAACACCTGTAGTATCACCTCAATCAATGTAATACATATATCTAATACTTCCCAGTTTTTATGTCACTTTCTCTGTTTTTAGCCATTAAGACTTTTTTAAAGAATTATTTTATTGGGAGCCAGCAGTTGGCATAATGGCTATGTCGCTGGACTCCCACATAGTGGACCGCAGTTCGCGTCCCGGGCCCGGTAGCTTAGAACTCACGCCGGGTGCGTGTGTGTGCGTGTCCAAGATCCCGAGAGGAGAATGGAGGAGCAGGGATTGCAGCGTGACCATCCCCCCTGGGGGGTGATTTCTCGCTTTCTGTCTCTCTGTCTCTCTCTGTCTGTCTGGTCCTGTCCCTTTTTGTGAAACCTTCTCCAAAAAAAAAAAAAAGAATTATTTTATTTAACTTTATTTATTATTATTATCACTATTATTTTCCAGTTTGATCAGAGAGAGACAGAGAAAGAGAGAGGAAGTGAGAAAGCAAGCCACCAGGTCCGAGACTTGAACCGTGGTCAGCCATGTGGGAGTCCAGCGCCTTTAACCACCATGCCACTTGCCGGCCCTGCCACTAAGATTTTTTAAAATTATTTTTTATTTTAGAGAGATTTCTTTGCTATAGGGTGCTTCCACTTGCTGGAGAGATAAAGACAGAGAAACAAAAAGCGAGAAATCATGCCCTGACGGGGGAGAGCCACACCACAATCCTTTCTTCCCCATTATCCTCTTGGGATTTGGGGCACTCATGCACATGCACCTGGTGTGAGTGTAGGCCTCCAGGTCAGGGACTCAAACCATGTTTGACTACATGGTGTCCAGTGACATAACCATTATGCTATATCTGCTGCTCCCACCACTAAGTCTTAAGGTTGTTTGTTTCTCAGCAATAGGTTATAAGTCCTACCAGTCAGCTATTTCTGAACTTATACCATGGTTCAATTTATTGGGTCATGACACATTTTTGCATAGAAAAACATAGAAAAATACATCATGACTTTTCTGATGATCCAATATATGTCTACTACTTGCAACTATAGAGTCCTGACTTCATTATCTTCGATTACCAATGACTAGTTCTAGTATCTTGAGCAAGTGACTGTTTTTTAGTTATTTTTGCTTGTAATAAGTATAGCAATATTGCTGTATTGTGGGGAAAATATGAGAATTAAAATAAGCACTTGAGGTGTCCTTACAGAAAATAAACTTGACAAAATTAATGTGCTTTTTCTAATCAGAAATGATCTTTTATTGCAGTGGGTTTGAAGGATAATAGAATATCTGCTATATAACAGGTGGTACACTCTATGAATAAATATGAAGTCATTGGTTGATGTGATTAGTCTTCAAAAAGTTCACAGAAAGCACATGCCTATTAGGAAAAATCCCATTGATCACAAATTTTTTGCACCAAAATAAACTCATACTTTAATTCATTTTCCACAGACTTTTTCTTTTTTCTTTCAGACAGGTTTTTGCTACAGGGTGCATGCGCTCACCAGAGAGACAGAGAGAGAAAGAGAATCAGAAAGCCAGAACTCACTCCCCTAGGGGGCATGGCCATGCCAAAATCCCTTCCCCTTCATTCTCTTCTCGGGATCTTGGGCACGCATGCACATGCGACCGGCATGAGTTTAAGCCACCAGATCCAGGACTTGAACCGCAATCAACTACATGGGAGTTCAGCAACATAGCCACTACACTAACAGCTGGTCCAATCCACAAACTTTTTAATGTCCCCTTGAGTCTAGAAAGAAACTAGAGCTCAGGTCTTGATAACACTTCCTGTTCTGACAACAGAGGTTCTGAGACTCTAGTTGCCATTCTTCATGTGGACAACTACATCCCTGACTCCAACCCTGTACTTTTTCTTTCATGTAAGTGGAAACTAAATTCTTTTTATTCTTTTTTTTTTTTGGAGAGGTTTTTCGCTATAGGGCGCATGCGCTCGCCAGACAGACAGAGACAGAGAGACAGAAAACGAGAAATCACCCCCCAGGGGAGATGGTCACGCTGCAATCCCTTCTCCTCCATTCTCCTCTCGGGATCTTGGGCATGCACGCACACGCGCCCGGCATGAGTATTAAGCCACCGGGTTCGGGACACGAACCGTAGTCGACTATGTGGGATTCCAGCGACATAGCCATTACGCTAACTGCTGGTTCCCGAAACTAAATTCTTACTAAAGATTCTAACCTTAGGAACTACAGAGAGTATTTGAAAAGAAAATCTTTAAGCATTCTCGATTCCATCAAACTGATTTTTTTCCAAAGTGTAATACAATGATATCACTTCATCTTTTAAATATGTAGCTGTATAAATGTAAATATCATAACATAAAATATTAAAAATAGTCATATAAATAGCACTCCACAGACAAGAAAGAGACTCCGGGACAGATACTCTTCATGAAGCACATTAGCTTTCATCTTCCCACTGAATTTTCCCTTGTGTTGTACTGATGAAGTTAATTACAATCTTTATCTAAAATGCACTTGGTGAATGGGAGCTTTTTGTCTCCTCTCATTTGGCATTAGAAAGAATGCTTTCCCTGATAGTGAAAAATTCAGAAAGCAACCCTTCGCCTTAGTAGATTATATGGGAGTAAGATATTTTTAGAGTTTTTTTTTTTTTCTTTTTATCTCTGAGTCCTTTATTTTCGGGTTTGAAGTTTCTAAATATATCTGTCACATAAATCCCAAAACTTTTACTTGACACACTATAGTATTAAGGAGTTTATGATTACCCACATTTTTATTACATTATTCCTGTGACTTTTTTTCATTGCATAATTAGTTTGATTACAGACTGTGTGTTGAAGTTAGCTTTTAGTTTTGTTCTGTTGGATCCTTTTTAAAAAATGAAGTGGAGAGAAGTATCATTAAATGTCACTTCCCAAATTTTAACTGGTGTTTCCAACAAAAATTTTTTTTCTGATTAAAGAAAAAAAATTTTTTTTTTTTCTCCCTGGTATGCTGTGTCATGTCAGCCTATGTTTTTCCTTCCACAGTCTCTCTGTCATTTAACACACCAGGCTCTCTCAGCATAGGCCCTTTTCTAATGTACTTACCATTCTTGGAAAGTTCATTTTCTCCCCTCTGCTTTTCAATAAATTAGCTTGGCTAATGTTTAAGATCTCAGACCTGTCACTGCTTCTTCATGCAAATCCTCTTTACTTGTACGACAAGAACAAATCTTTTTAAGAGCAGTTACACCAACAAGGACAAGGGGACCTCGAAAGGTTTGTTAAAAAATAGAATCAAAGTACGAGTTCATTTTGATGCAAAATGTTGAAATCCATGCATGCTTTTTTATACAATATATTTCCATGAATTTTTAGAGGACCTCTCCAACCCAAACATCTCCTCCACAGCACTTTTTCAACTAAACTTACCACATTTTTATATAATAATTTGATTAACATTGTTATAACTTTTAGGTTACTAATGACATGAGGTCAATAGCAGTTCAATATTTGCTAATAACTACATCTCTATTGTCTAGAACAGTGCTGGGAACATAGAAAGCATTCAATGAATAGTTAATAATTGAGCAAATGAGGATTTCAGCAATAAATAAAGCAATATTTATAGAGAGAGTCTGGTACATACTTGGTAATCTTTAATAATTAGAATCACTTCTTTTTGTAGGCATTTGGATTTTTACAAAACAAAACAAAAACAACTTTCCAAAATTGATCCAGATGGGTAGTCTATTGTTAATTATTCTTCAATGTAGTAAACAAAATTTAATATCAGTAAAAGAACCACTGATTCTTCTGAATGGCATAAGTAAGAGGTTTGAGTAGTAGATATTGGTTGTTTTATTGGCAGAGTATGGGACCCTCTTAGAGGAATCTGTTAGGAAACAGAACATTTTCAGTTTAAATAAATTTAAAATATTTTTCACAAAAACAAGCACTTGCTTATTATTGGTTAGCATTAAGAAAAAAGAATGCAGCTATGATTTTCATGGAGGGAAATATTGTGTGGTATAACATAAATAGATTGGGCCCAGAAAAAATGTGTTCAGAGCTGAGCTCTGTCACTTCCTAACTCTGTGTGACAGTTTCCTTCTCTGTAAAATGGAGGGCATGGCACCTGTCATCAAGGATTAGTTACAAAATTAAGTGAACGTGCTTAGCAAATGTTCTGTGCCATATAGTAACATAAATAATGATCCTCTTTCCTCATAACAAACATATAAATGAAGAAAGACCACCTAGTATCAATTAACTAACTGTCCTAAAAATTAGGAAAAAGGCAAAATTTTATTTTTTCAATAACATATGCAAAACATATTTATATGAATGATCTAATATCCTCTCAAGACCTGAGAGGTTGATGCAAGGGAGGATAACTTTACATACTGCTCCCAAATCACAAAAACACATGATTTTCTTTAAAAAGAAAAAAAGTGATGGGAAGCCATAATTTCTAAGGCATTCTCTAATGCTTTTGACATAAAGATTTAAGTAGATGGACCTGGACAGACTATAAATATGAAGATATAGTGAAACCTTGGCAAAGGAACACACATTATTTCTTAATATTCCTGGCTTGTTTTCTCATTTTTCTAGCAAATGAATCTATTAATTGCTTAGCAAATAAAATAAGAAAGATATGGAAGAGAAATTCAACATTAATGCTATGCAAGGAAGCCATCATCTTGGTGAACTTTCCAATAAAAAATAAATGATAATAACTTAAGCAAAGATTTCATCTTGTCAAAGGCATTAAAACATGCAAGTTGAGGGGCTAGACCATGGCGCGACAGTAAAATATGATGGTCTGTGGAACAGACCCACACGGGCGATTTCCAGTTTGTATCTGGAAACTTCCCTGACTATACCTTGCACTTGCGCCCATGACCTGGGCTAGTTGAGGCTGAGTGTCAATAGTGGTGCAGATCCAGTTGTGTGAGGTGTATTTCTTTTTTTTTGGAGAGGTTTTCGCTATAGGGTGTGTGTGCTCTCCAGACAGACAGAGAGAAACATAGAGACAGAAAGCGAGAAATCACCCCCCAGGGGGATGGTCACACCGCTATCCCTTCTCCTCTATTCTCCTCTTGGGATCTTGGGCACACACGCGCATGCACCCGGTGTGAGTTTTAAGCCACCAGGTCCGGGATGCGAACAGCGGTAGACTACGTGGGAGTGCAGCGACATAGCCATTACGCTAACTGCTGGTTCCCTGTGAGGTGTATTTCTGTCTCACTTACTCTTAGAGTAAATAAATAAGCATAAAAACAGAGAAAAGATAGAAAAAGACCCAAGTAGAACAAGTGCCAAAATAAGTTTATGTGATATAATAAAATTATTTTTGGATGACAAAGTTATGCCAAATTGACCTCAGAAACATCTAGCCATTATTTTCCTAACATTATAGTAATCACTATAATTTTTTTCTATTTTCTCATCAACGTAAGTTTTAGATGAGAATTATGGAGATTGTATATTCATACCAAGTTTCTTGCAAAGAATCAGTGCTCAGTAGTATAGTGACTATATTTCATGTTAAAATATCTCTAAGACGTGGTCTGGCATCCTTAGAGTGTTCACCACGATGATTTCTTTCATAAGTGACAGCATTGAGGCCTTATTTTGCTTTTATCAAATTACTACCTGCCTCCTACCACCTAAAATATAAAAATGGACTAAGGCACATAAAATGAATGAACACTGATAGCCTAATTGCTAGTTAAGTCACTATGGCCATTTACTTATTATTTTTTAGGGAAAAAAAACACACTTAGATAGCAAAAAGCTTAGCCTAGAATAAAGAACATGTCTAGAATGGGGTAACTGGGCTAGAATATGAATGCACAAAAAGCAATCCAATAAGCATGCTGACCAAACTAGAAATTCAACATAATACAGGGTATTATTTCAATTCCATTGACAGTAGAATTGACTTACAAAAGTTGCTAAGAAATCATTCAGTCTCAACAAGATTTGCCTAATAACAGAAGAAGAATCACTTTGTCTATTTCTTCAGTAAGTATTATTAGTGGACATCTATGTGTCCAGTTCTTTACAAAGGCCAGAAGTACATGCATAAATGAGAAGGAACTCAGGCTTAAAAGATAGTTTCTTAACAATACTCTTTTTTTTTTTTTGTCATTTGGGCCCAGAAAAGATATCTTGGGAGTCCATGGAGGAAATGACCTATACATAATAAAAAGCCTCAAAATCAAATATATTATCTCTCTGAATAGAAAATTACTTTCAAATTATTTATACAAAGTATGCAATGAATTTTAAGACTTTAAAAATCTTATCTTAAACTAGTACTTTTTTTTTTAATATGAGATTAAGTTACTATACCAGTTATGGTGTATTTGATTACATACTTATATGTTCTTTTCACTGTTGTTAAATAATTGTAATTCACATTTCATATAAGAATAATGAAAAACTTATCTGCACTAGTTAGCATTATGGGATCTATTTTGAAAAGCATCTTGCACATATCAAACTCTTTTATGCTTACTGATTTATGATAAAATTCCTGAAATCCTATAGAATATGAACCACAGATACAATCATCTGATTTTACAGATGAGAGGATCATTAGGTGTGAAACATGTCTAAGTTCTAACAGAAAATTGATGTAATAGTTGGATTGAAAGTATATTAACCTGAGTTGTCCAGAGAAACAGAAACAAGCTGTACATCCAGGAAAGTAAATGGTGTAAGTACCCATTGGATTCCAAGACCATAAGGAGAAGATCGATGTTCTAACTAAAAGACAATAAAGAAGGGAAAAGAATTAATTCTCATTCAGCCGTTTATTCTATTTAGTCCTTAATGAATTAGATGAAGTCCACCCACCTTAGGGAAGGTCATCTGATTTACTCAATTTACTAATTCAAATATTAATAACATCCAGAATCACCTTCACAAATAGAAAAATAATATTTAACAAAATATCTGGTCACCCCATGGTCCAGTCAAGTTGACATATAAAGTGAACATCATTGCAATCAAGATCTATAGATACTCCATAGAAATTTTAGAACAACCAACAAATACTTTCTGTTTAATATGTATACATTACGTAATACCCAGTCCAAAGATACCTTATGGATGATTTCATATTTGCAAATTAATTTTACAGGGTAAGACTCTCTTGTTAATTTGACTTAGGGATAGGAAGGCTGCGATTACTGAATTCCCACCACCAGGCTTTGCCCGATGTGTCATATCCACTGAGGTGTAGAACTGAAGGCTACTCATTTAACCCTGGCCATATGTCTTCTAGTTTCATGCATTTGGCCATGTGGGAAATGGACAGCAGATGGGATTAAACAGCCAAAAGTCCTGAAAGAGTTAGTTTAAAAGTAGAGGTCTAACAAGTCAGCATTATAGATGTACTGCTTGTTTAAGTATATATCTGCAACGTTTGTATCATGTACTCCCAATATTTTTTATCAGGCATTTATCCAACTATATTTACTGAATATTTGCCTGATGAATTTGTGCTACAGAATACTGTGGATGTTAGAAGATAAAATATGATTTATGTCCCTTGGGAAAACTAAACATGTTAAAATGTTTCCCTTTAGTAAAATAGAATTGTCCTGAATAGAGATGTTGTCTGCTTGGTACCTGGTAAGATTCCCTAAGGAACACTCAATTTATTTAGTTAAAATGCACCTAGGAAATTCATTCAACAAAATTTTTTAAGAAATAACAGTAATGCAAAGTAGTAATGTAAAGTAATTCACTAAAGTCAGGCAGAATGGCATCCAGAGGAGGAAAAGTGAGGCATTCTAATTTGGAGAAATGAGAAGGGAAAAAATAAACAACCAATAGAGATATATACTACTTTGTACAAATTATGTATTTACTTCATAATCAGTGTTCATTTAAAATGTAAACTTTAATTATCATTTTTTTGTCTATGAGCTTATTCTTGAGGTAAAGGACTACGTATTGTTTATTATATATGTCCATGCCTTTGTACAATACTTGTCATCTTACAGGTTTTTTTTTAAAGAATTATTGTATTTTAACTTTAATAATTATTATTATTATTTTCTAATTTGACCAGAGAGAGAGGGAAAGTGAGAAAAGATGCCACCAGGTCTGGGACTTGAACCATGGTTTGCCATGTGGGAGTCAAGCGCCTTTAACCACCACACCACCTGCCAGCCCCAGTCATCTTACAGGTATTTAATGAATATAGAAGGAAGAATGTAGGAAGAAAGGAAAGAAGGAGGAAAGAAACATTAGGAAAAGGAAGGATGGAAGGAAGAGAGAGGGGGACATACATTTTCTTTATTGTCCTATGAAAGATGTAGATAGAACTCATCACAGTTGGGTAGTAAGTATTAATTGTTGGAATGGATATTGCTGTATTATCCCCTAAAGGGATCAACTTAATAAAACATTGTTCTACTATCCTTAAGTTTATCTGAAACTATTTTCTCAATGGTTTTTGAATGAATTGAATGGTTTTGTTTCTAAAATTAAAATATGTTTATATATATGCACATATATATGCATACATATATTCCTAAAAAAATAAATATGGCATCTATGTGTATGCTAAACAGATTTCAAAAATTTTGTATAAAATTAGGTTCATTATTTGTGAGAATTAAATTCAATGTTGTTTCTTGGATCTATTAGATAAAAATCTAGGAAATGGATATTTGTCTATTCTAAAGTTGGATAGACACATGACATAGGCTATTCTTAACTAATATCACATAAACTTCCATTTTATGTCAGAGGGCATTGTGTTATATTATTGTGAATAATATATTTTTCATCTATACACTTAGGCTTAATAGGATTAAATGAAGTCCCTCAGGGTGTTACTTGAGAAAGAATTAGAGAAATTTAAAGGGGTCATTTTCAGAACCAGCAGGTAGCATAGTGGTGAAGGTACTAGACTCCCACATGGTTGGTTGCATTTCAAGTCCTGGACACGGAGCTTGAGATTCATGCTAAGAGCATATTTATGTGCACCCCAAATCCAAACAGGAGAATGGATCGTGCTGTGGCTATTCCCCTGGAGGGGTGGTGACTTCTTGTTTCCTGTCTCTACAGCAAACATACCCACCCTATAGCAAAAATCTCTCAAACATTTTATATATATATAAATATATATATATTTATATATATATAAAGGAGCCATTTTCAATAGATATGTTTTTAGTTTAAAAAGTAATGCCCATTTTAGGGAACATTAGAAAACCCAGCTAGAAAAATAAAATAAAAAAAAATTGGGGACCAGCAGATGGCGAAATGGCTATGTCGCTGGACTCCCATGTAGCTGACAGCAGTTCGAGTCCTGGACCTGGTGGTTTAAACTCACGACAGGCACATACGCGTGAATGCCCAAGATCTTGAGAGGAGAATGGAGGAGAAGGGATTGCAGTGTGGTCATCTCCCCGGGGAGTGATTTCTCACTTTCTATCTCTCTCTATCTTTCCGGTGAACGCACATGCCCCATAGCAAAAACCTCTCCAAAAAAAAAAAAAGAAAAAGAAAAGAAGATAAAAAGACTGGACTCCCTAAATATAACCATAGTAATTAAATAAGACTTTAGTCTCTATATGTGATATAGAAGAATACTAAATATTTACAAAATTCTCTTCTGCTACAATTTCTGTCCATGACACTTCACATGTATTATCTCAGTCCATCTTCTGGACTAGGTGGTTTTTTTTTTTTACTATTTCCATTTTATAAATAATAAAGTTAAACAGAGAAAAATGACATAACTCCCTCTAGTTAGTAATATTTAGTTAGAAAATCACTTTCTCTGGAATTAAATATTCTATCTGGCCAGGAGAATACAGAATGCGTGCCTTACATTCTAGTACATTTTTAAACTCACAGACATTCAAACCGATCACAGTAGTGTTGCTTCTCTTTTTTTTAAGAAAATGAAACTACTGTATCCATTCTATTTGTAATATCCTTCTAAACTTAACATTGCATCATAAAAATTATAATGTTAGCAATATGCTTATGTAGCTTTATATTTGAAATATTGACTATTAATTCTTATTTTTTAAAAATTATTTATTTTAGGGACCAGCAGCTGGCCAGTGGCTATGTCACTGTACTCCCATGTAGTCAAGTCCACGACCTGGTGGCTTAAACTCACGCCGGGCACATGTGCGTGCATGCCCAAGATCCCGAGAGGAGAATGGAGGAGAAGGGATTGCGCCATGGCCATCTCCCTAGAGCGTGATTTCTCATTTTCTGTCTCTCTGTCTCTCTCTGTCTTTCTGGCAAGTGCATGCACCCTATTGCAAAAATCTTGCCAATAAATAAATAAATAAATTGATAAAAATGAAAAACTATTTTTTTATTTTACTTTTTTTTTTTTAAAGTTTGCTATAGAGTACATGTGCTCACCAGAAAGAGACAGAGAGAGAAGGAAAGTGAGAAAGTAAGCCACCAGGTCTGTGACTCAAGCCATGGTAGGCCGTGTGGGAGTTCATTGCCTTAATCCACTAACTGCCTACTGCCTCCTGTACATTGTTTTAAAGGATGAACTAGAGTTTTTTTTGCAGTATATATGCACATATACATACATTATACATGGGACCAGCAGTTGATGTAATGGCTATGTCACTGGACTCCCATGTATTTGACTGTGGTTTGAGTCCCAGACCCGGTGGCTTAAACTCACGCCGGGGGCGTGTGCGTGCGTGCCCAAGATCTTGAGAGAAGAATGGAGGAGAAGGGATTGCATCATGGCCTTTCCCTGTGGGAGGTGATTTCTCACTTTCTGACTCTGTCTCTTTCTGTCTTTCTGGCAAGTGCATGCCCCTATAACAAAAACCTCTAAAAAATACAAAACATACATTATATATGCATATATATATATATATATATATATATATATATATTCACACATATATGTGTATGTATATTATATATAGATAGATTTTTAAATTTTTTGTTTTACTCTTTAGAAATATTTTTACTTTTTAAATTTTTTTTTTAGAGTTTTTTCCCACAAGGCACATGTGCTCACTGGAGAGAGACAGAGACAGTGAGAGGGAAAGTGAAAAATTACCCCCCTGGGGGAATGGCCACACCACATTCCTTTCTCTTTCATTCTCCTCCTGGGACATTGGGCACACACACACACACACACACACACACATGCACCCTGCAACATTTCCAAGCCACCAGGTTCCAGACTCAAACTGTAGTCAGCCATGTGGGAGTCCAGCAGTGTAATTATTACTGTTTTTTAAAACATATTTTTATTATTGGCCAACATGGTGGCACAGGCAGATGAGGCTCTGCTCTGTAATGCTATGGACATATGGGAGGCTCCAGTTTCATATCCCATGTCTGCCTCGACACTCCAGGTGCATCTGTGGGTACACCTGTGATCCTTCTGATTGTGAGTCTGGTGGGGAGGATGATGATGTAAAGATCCTGTGGAGGGTAACCCATCCTTTCTCTCTGTCATAAAATAAATAAATAAACTAAAAAAAAAATAATCTCATCTTTAAGAAGTATACTTTCTTGAAGAATACTTCTGATGTCCCTCTTTTAATAAAGTGCATGATCCTGGAAAATACTTGCTAAAACTGTGCTAAGCCCTAAGGAATTAGAACAGAAAATAACTTTTGTAGAACAGGAAGATGGATGCTATCCCAGGGGTATGTTAACACTTCAGGTTTAGCATGGTCTACACATTTATTCTGCTTTGATCATTGATACCTCTAAGCAAAAACTAGATATATATTATCTTTCCTACATGATACAGGGAGACAAATAATGGGAGGTTCGAATGGTTTCTAGTCTAGACCACGTTATTCCATCAATGCTCAGGATTCTAGAAATGGTCAGTCTTAAATTCCTACACGTTATGGATAAAGGAACAAAATAGCCACCCAAACAACTATCTTCAACGATTAAAAAAAAATGACCATATGTAAAAAAAGGGTAGAAATGCATCATGCAAGTTCAGAAGACAACACGACCTTGAGGTGAGCTGAACAAGTGGTTCCTTAGAGCATTTAAACCTAGATTGGAAAAAAAAATTTTTTGGAAGTACAGCCATATCATGTGATACCAGTGACATAAAACCCTTTTCATTATTACAAATGCATTTGCTTATGAGAAAATCTATTATCACTGAAGCACAAGCAAGTATAATACATCTATAGAAGCACTAGATTAAATTTAATTCCATTTCTCAGTATTAATTTTTTGGAGACATTAAAGCTCATGCTTCATTTTACAAAGTACAGAGTTAAACCATCTCCTCCTTAACTATTTTTTAAAATTCCACATAAATAACTTGTGCACACACTGTCTAACAAGTTAACATATTGTTGTATACATAAACGTAGAATTTAAATAATGATTGAAAAAGACAAATGAAAATTTGATAGTTGCAAATCCCTTTTGATCTTATTTAATCTGAAAAACTGTTGATATCCGACCAATTGATGAATAAGGACAGAGTTAAATATGTTCGAAGCATCACAATTCTGCCAGTGCTTCAGGGAGTCATCATAGAACTTGTGTCCTCTATTTTGGCAAACAATATAGCAATATTTAGATAGAACCATTGATATTTATTATCAAAAAAATCATAGATTGAACATAACTAGAAGGATTTTATTTCCAAGGAGTATTATTCCTGATCAACTTCAGTACTAATATGGATTTAAGTCGATACTAACAGTAACCTAACTTGGGATAGATTATCTTGACTATTTGAACTGTAGAATCGTATTCTTTACTCCTTAAATTTAGCAATCTATCCTCCTCCTTATCTCTTCCCAAAATAGAGAAACCTTAAAATGAAGGGCTTTTTTTTCAGATTTTTTTCTTTTTATAATTTAGTTTTCGACACCAGAAAGTTTAGTTACTAAATCTTTTATCTATTTGTTTTGTCTAGAACATAGTAGAGGTTGTCATCCCATATGGCTTGCTACCATTGATTTCCCTATCCTACCTCCATCTCTGCAGTAATAAGACAGACTTGGAAGAAGTTTTCAGTGAATGAGCATGAATTCTCCACAAATATTGCAAACCAGACATTGGAGAAACATCTGCACTCACAAATACCTATAGCTAGCCAGCTACATAATACAATGAAAAATCAGCTTCATGTGTAGTGTTCATGACTAAATTTCTTTGTACTGTGAGGTAGATCAAAGGAGACAGAAAACTGTTTTATATCTTAAACTGTAACAAAGCGTATATTCATAATAAACTATTTCCCATGATGTACAAGACTAAGTCCACTTGATTTAAAATGGAAAAGTTGTGTCCAGATCTGAGTAGTTCCCTTACATCTTATTACTTTAATAATTTATTGAGTGCAAATTGTGTTCTAGACATTGTGCTACACAGTGGAGGTACAAAGTGAGTACATACAGTTAAGGATCCAATCTTTTTGGAGCTTACAGACTAGTGAGGAGACAGATTTTAATATACGTTCATTTTAATATGTACAGATTTATAATTTTTATAAATGGTTGAGGAAATCAAATGATGCTAAGAGTATTTAATGCATTATTCAGCTTTAGAAGAAGAGTTCACGGAGTCTTCTTAGTGAAAGCAAAATTTCTGGTGAGGCACATGAGTATTAATTGACTTAGTTATGATCAGCAGAGTCATGGAATATATATTAAACAGGAGATATGCCATATATCCTGAAAAGGCCATTCCAAGAAGAAGGTAATGAGACCAAGTCAAGGAAATTATGGGGAACCAGCAGTTAGCGTAATGGCTATGTCCCTGGACTCCCACGTAGTCGACCATGGTTCGCGTCCTGGACCTGGTGGTTTAAAACTCACGCCGGGCACGTGTGCGTGCACGCCCAAGATCCCAAGAGGAGAATGGAGGAGAAGGGATTGCAGCGTGACCATTCCCCCTGGGGGGTGATTTCTCGCTTTCTGTCTCTATATCTCTCTCTGTCTGTCTGGCGAGCGCACGCGCCCTATAGCGAAAAACCTCTCCAAAAAAAAATTTTAAAAAGGAAATTATGTAAGGTCAAGTTGCAGGAAATAGTTAATAGTTCAGATCAGCATAGCAGGAGACATGTTTGGACAGATTGGTGGTGGGAAAAAAAAAACATACATAGTGACTATTTTCTATATCTCGTGTAGATATTGGAAAGTTGCTTCATAACAGTGGCTATCTTTTGGTTGAGTCCTTGGTGACTTTACGGGAAGCATAATCTCCATTCTCTATTTTTATTATACATTCTTTCTCACCTCAAAGTTCATGCCCTTTTCTCTCTGCTTACACATTTCTTAATCTCTGCACATTTAAGTTCTCTCATCTGTCTTCAGAATTCGTATTTATACCCAATATACCTAATGTATGCCTAATAAAATTTATGAACCAGTGAACAAGGTACTTTTATATACTTTATCTCATCCGATATTTATGTCACTCTTCCTTAATGCAGGCATTATTGCCCAGTTTCTACAAGATAAACTAAGACTTTCTGAAGTGTGTTAGGTTGGTAGAGCTACATAATATTCATACCCACAAGTCCACTGCATCATCTGCAAACTCAAAATAGTTCTATAGGCCCACCCCCTGTGGTATAGGCATTGGCATATAGAGCTATAGTGCTGGAAACCACATGGCAGACTGCGGATTCAGGTCCTCAGTTCACCAGAAAACATGCTTAGTGTGTCCCTGGCTATGGGAGGGCTGTGGAAAGAGAACTGGTCATAATTTCTCTCTCTCTTTCTTGTATGCATGTAAATATGCTATCTCTCATAAATTAAAAACAACAACAAATCTAAAAAAGCAGTTCTGTGGACATTTTTGAAGAGGCACTGTATACATCAAAATAAAGATTTATCATGTGTATGTAACAACACATACAATATACTGAATACAGTAGAAAAATTATATAGTATTTATTTAATACAAATGAGAATTTTACTAATAAATTATATTTATTTAGATATGTCTATTTCACACATATTTATATTCTACATTTTTGGAAAGAATTTCAGTCAGTAATGTCTTATTTGGTCTTAAACAACTAAAAGGTGTGTGTTGGTATTGATCTCTCTTTTCAAGGTATTAGAAATCTAAATAAGTAAATGTTGCCATGGATTGATATAAAATGATATATACAGTGCACTATAATTAAGCTTATGATAAACTAATTTAGTGTAATAAGCACTGGAAGAAGAGGAAGAAGGGGGAGGGAAAGGCAAAAAGGAAAAAGAAGAAGAGATAGAGGAATAGGGGAAAGGAAGTGGAGAAAAAAGAGAGAAGAGGGAGGAAGGAGGCAACATTAGTGTTTCCCCCTAGTTAGGGAAGACATTGATTACAGAATCACATAGATCAATGTTTTATCCTTGGTTCTGTCATGAGGTACGTAACCCTGGGTGTGTTATTACCCTAGTCCAAAATTTTTAATTTTGTAAAGTTTAAATAAAAAAAAATTGATGATATATATAATAGAGATTTTTGCAATAGGGAGCATGTGCTTGCCAGAGAGATGAAGAAAGACAAAGAGACAGAAAGTGAGAAATCACCCCCCCTCCCCAAGGGAGTATGAGCAGGCCACAATACCTTCTCCTACATTCTGCTCTTGAGATTTTGGGCATTTATGCACAAGTGCCCGTGTAAGTTTTAAGCTGCCTGGTCTGGGACTTGAACTGTAGTCAACTACATGGGAGTCCAGTGATATAACTATTATGCCATCTGCAGGTCTCCCAAATTGACTATTTTTAGACTTAAATATGACATATAGTTGTCATCCATGACTGAATACCTCTAACTGAGCCTTAAAATATGTTAGCAAACACAATTTTGGTGCAATATTTAATTGAACCTATTTTCTTTCTTTTTCTTTCTCTCTCTTTCTCTTTCTCTCCTCTCTCTTTTAATTTGCCATGGGGCATGTGTACTCGCTGGAGAGAGACAGAGAGGTTAAGTGAGAGGGAAAGTGAGAAATCATCCTCCAGAGGGATGGCCACACTGCAATCTCTTCTCGTCCATGATTCTCCTGGGATTTTAGGCATGCCCACACATGCTACCTAGCATGATTTTAAAGACTCCAGGTCTGGAATTTGAACCATGATCTGCCATGTGGGAGTCCAGTGACATATCCATCATGCCACTTTCTGGTCCCTATTGGACCCATTTTCAAGGTCACATTTTTTTTTCCCCTAGTAGAAAGCCCAGATTCATAATTAAATCACATTTCTGATTACCAGAAAACCTACCTATGGAGAGAAACTTCCTTATTAACTTAAAATTTAAAAAGCCCAAAAAAGTTAATGAGCCCACATTCTTCCAAACCCAATTATAGCTGAACATTTTTCTTTTCTACATAATTTATTGACAGTATACACATTGTCTTTGTTTCATTCTTCCTCTAACCAGCACAGACATTGTTATCTGTGATATATAAACATAGCAGCTGTCTAGGATTTTTCTCTGATGCCCAAAGGAACTAATATCTGAAGGTCACCACATGCACTTTTGTTCCTGACATTTGTTATGGTTTTCTAACATTGTTTTGAATCTGTTCTTTGTGACTGAAAATCAAGACGTCTATATTGTAACTCTTGACTCTGCTTTTGTTGTTGCTGTGTTTTGCTGTTTGTCCCTCAGAAATTAATGTCCTCTCCATGTATTGGTATTTTCATCAGTGTCACATGTAGATTGGGTTAGTTTGGGATAGTCAATCAATATTATTTGTATGGCGTTATTAAGGAGGAATGATGTTCTCTGAAACACTGTATGGAGAAATAAAATCTAGCTATGAAGGAAAGCATCTGAAGATGAGTTGTTATCTTCTATGAGAACAAAAACAGGGAACAGCAAGAGTGTATTGTACGTTTTCCCCATCCTGTGTAAATTCTTTTCTTTGCATCATTTCTTTCTCTTTCTGAACCCATTTTACTTATTTCCAGAAAGAAAAACATTTGCAAGTGTGCAGTAAGAACATTGAGCTATCTAAGACACAATCAAGAAGGTAGAGAAAGAAATGAATTTAAAAATTCTCAGGAATCTTGAGTTTTAGGAAACAAAAATTAATAATCTATACATAAACAACAGCAGTAAAAGAACAAAAATAATATTTTATTTTTTAACATTCTTTATTTATGATGAAATACCACCCATCATTTCTTCCTAATGTGAATACTCCTCAACCACTCTTCAAAAGTGCGTACAATCATGTAATAGGAATAAATCTCAGAAAGACCACTCTTTTCAAGCACTACTGATAACATCGTTTTTGCTACATGTCTGTGGGAAACTTCTTTCTTATTACTGAATCTCAGTTTACCATAGTTATGCAGACATGGATCAGCTGAGACCCTAAAATGTGAGACTTTATGTCCGATGCATCAAGTATGTGAAGAATTCAAGGCATTTCATTGATGAGATTGATCCTAAAATCCCAGCTGAGGTCATCAGGCAAGTCCCATTAATGTTAGTGTTCTTGCCATCTTCATTGAGGTTCCAGGGTTAACAAGTCTCAGTTTAGATTCTATAAAGGTGCTATATCTTGGGACAACAGATGGTGTGATGTTTAAGGTGCTTTACTTTCACTTGACTAACCATGGTTCAAATCCTAAACCTGGTGACTTGAAAGTCACTCAGAGCATATGTGTGGGCATGCCCAAAACTGCCCAAAATCCCTGGAGGGAGGATAATGGAGAAGGTATTATGGTATAGCTATCCACTTCAGGGAGTTATTTCTCAATTTCCCTGTAACTGTTCTCTCTCTCTCTCTCTCTCTCTCTCTCTTTCTCTCTCTGTGGTCTATACATGCATCCTATGTAGGAAACCTTAAAATAAATAAAGGGACTAACAAATGGCATAATGGTTATGTTACTGGACTCCTATGTAGTTAACTGTGGTTTGAGTCCCAGACCCAGTGGGTTAAAACTTATACCAGGAACATGTGCCTGTGTGCCCCAAATCTCAAGACAAGAATGGAGAGGAAGGGATTGCAGCATGGCCATCCCCTCCTGGGGGGGGTGTGATTTAGTACTTTCTGTCTCTCTGGCAGGCACATGTGCCCAATAGCAAAAATCCCTAAAATAAATAAATAATAAATATACTAAATCCAAAATTGGTATGAATAGCAATAGTACCTTTTAGTGCAATTATGATTTTCTACTGTTATTCCAAACCTTCTTCTCTTTGAAAAGATCTATCTCTTTCTATCCATATTTAATATAAAGTAGTTATTTTTACTGATAAAACAATTTAGTGGGTATAATTAATTATTATTTCAATTTAAAAAAGACTGTGCCAAATAGTACATAATCTGATCCAAATATCGAAAATTCTATAGTTAAAAAAAGAGAAAGAAAAATCAATATGCACTTTATGTACTTAGCATCAACTGCTGTCTTAGAATCAACTGTTTCTTTTGACATTCACTTTAATTTCAGACTGTCTGTTTCCCACTGAAGTGAAACACAGGGAGTTAACCATATGTTTGGGACTCTTACTTTACCATGTGGACATTCAAGATTCTATATGGTATCTATTGTAACTACATAGACAGCTGGTGGATCAGATCTGGAGAATAGTATGGTCTAGTGGAGAGGTTTTTAAATAAGTCCAATGTGCTGGAATACACTATGTGACGAGGAATTATTTACTTATTTATTTATTTATTTTTAAGATTTTTGTCATAAGGCATATGTGCTTGCCAGAGATAATGGCAAAGTGAGAAATCATTCCCCAGTGGTGATGGCCATGCTGCAATCCCTTTTCCTCTGTTTTCCTCCTGGAATTTTGGACGTGCATGTACATGCATCTGGTGTGATTTTCAAGCCACCAGGTCCAGTGCTTGAATTGCGGTTGGCAATGGGAGGTTCAGCACCTTAACCACCATGCCACCTGCCGGCCTCATGTGACAAGGAAACTTGCTATATCACTTTAGTGTCTCCTTCTGAGAAAGTTGGGTTATGACATAAAAATTAGGGCAAAGATAGTAGTATGGCATTGTCTCTACCTCTCAGGAACCTGAGAATACTTTTATTTTCTAAAAATTAAAAAGCATCTTTAAGTTCATGAAAAATAGATATGAAAATATGTAGATTTCAAAAATTTTTGCACCAATATAAACTCATACTCTATTTCCATTTTCCACCAACTTTTTAAGTCTCCTTGCATATATAATAGTGGGGCCATTCAGATCCCTGGTGATCCACTTGAGCATTTCTTTGGACTACCACTTTGTGTTTTAGCATTAATATCTTGTACCCATGAGCTTCTGAGATGGCCCTTTGGGCACTGGAGCCCAAAGAAGACCTGGGAGAAGATTCCATGAGAAGATCCAGAAGCACCTGAGCATGTACCACCTCCCACTTCAAATTCCAGGGTAGCTTACAATCAATGAGCAGTGTGAGAGTACAAAAGCCCATGTTTTACATGGGGAAAACTCAAGCGTAATCTCTTCCTCAGTACTATACTGGAGATCGCATTGCATTTGGGACTTCACTTGACGTCACACCTTTGTTTGACTCTTCTCCTTCTAAGCTGACTCTCTTCACTCCCTTTCTAATTCCTCCTAGGAAAATTTCCATAATCTGTATCAATTGTACCTGAAACCTTCATTCAGGCTTTTCTGATAGAATCTAATAATCTAAGATGAAAGGTTCAATGTTATCCTCCCCTGTAGCTCTTCTTAGGTAGTGAACCATGGAGGTGTCTGGGAGTAGAGATGACTAAATTTCAAAGACTACTATCCAAAGTCTTAGAAGATCATGCTGGACTGGAAACAAGTTATAAATAGAAAAGCAGAAAAACAATCTACTCTGTTCAGAAGGCCTCCATTACCCACAGGATACTAGACAAGTGGAAATCAGAGAACAAGAACATATCGGTGTTCATCTGAAGCCCTGCAGAGAATGTGAGTGTTGATGGAAATAAACATTCTGGACACCACCATATTTACATAAGACTCATCCTTCCCTGGATGGAATATCACACCAGACAGGTTGCTTTCTATAACCTTCTATGATTCTCAAATAGATGACTGAGTAAAACAGAGAAAAACAATAATGGAGAAATCACTTCTACCTGGTTCTAAGACACCATCTTTGTTCTTCGTTTTCAGCTTTAACACTGTCCTTGAAAGACCTCTTAATTTATTATAATTCTTTTGTTTCCTCTTCTGAATCCAGGGCGTTCAGTTACTCTCTTCTCTTCTAGTCTTTCCCATCCAGGCTGCCTTGGGTCCATATCCTATCCTAGTTTAGACTCCAGGACCTTACTCTTAGTACTAGGCCATACCTCATACTTGCTTTTGGGGAGTCTTATTCTAGCAAGATACTGTCAGACAGTAGGATGTACTACCTAAACTATTTCATGGCTTTCAATTCACACATTCTCTGGGGAAAAGAGGTTACTCAACATATCTCTCTGATGGAGTGTATCTCTGTATGTACACACACACAGAAACAAACAAAACATGACTTCTGACATACTGCCAAATAAAATATTCTGAGCTAGACTTGCTTTTTTGTTTTGGCTCTGCATGTCTATTCTACTGTAAGTTAAACACCTAGAGCCCTGTAAGGCTGTTTCATAAATGCATTTACTATTGAAGCATCTAACTAACGGCACACTAATCACAGGTTAGCAGGTGGGGTAAACAGTAATTGTAATGATCAGCTTTTCCCCTCCCTTTCTCTTATTTTTCTGTAAGAAGATTAAGTGTGTTTGTTGGGTCATTTCACATAAATTAACTGACATCTTTGCTAACACTCTAATCAGCACCTTCTATCTTTGGTAAATTCAATTTAAATATGCATTTTTTTGGCAAAACTATACATTGGCAAGACTGATATGAAACAATTTGGACTCTAACACAATCCACAAACTCATTAATCATATGTTATTGTAATTCTAAAAATAAAGTGGTCCACTTTTGCAAATTCCTGAAACATCAGTTTTAATTATCTGAATATTTTGAGCCAATATAACTGCTGCTTTTCCTTAGAAGGGCTTTAAGATCAAAGAGTCACTGTTTAGCCTTAGAGGAAGCATGTTCTATAGCTTGTATTAACTATTTGAGCATGATTTTTCTAAAAAGCCTGTTCTCCTATCATGATGTCTTAACAACATAAAGAAATTCAGTTTAAGGCTGGATTAGGACATTAATCTCTATGCAATGTGAATCATAGCAAAGAAATATGCCCACATAGGAGGTGAGATAAGACCTATTAAGTAGGAAACTTTCAAAAAGGCAAGATACTTGTTAGATGTATTATGAATACTTTTGGTGATATATGAGTTTACACATAATGATAATACACATTTTAGAATGCTATGCTTCTCATATAATATGTATAGTTAGCAATAGGGAATATGAAAAGATTGTAAGCTCAAGAAAAATTCAATTTATAATCATTTAACGTGCCACATTGCCCCTTTCCTAAAGTAATAGGCAGTTGAAAAAAGTCCAGGATATTCCATTTCTCTCACTGCTCAGTTATGAAAAAAATTTTGGTTGCTTCCATTTTTCAACATTATGCTAATGGAATGCAAATAGAAATGGTAGAAAGGAAAACTGGATGGCAAGATGAGACTTTCTGCTGGGTTCAACATTTCAGAAAAAAGTCCGCAGCACAAATCTCATTTTCTGTGTGAAGCAAAAAGGTTAAAATTTGTATTTAATCATGGATTGGACTTGCTACAGCTCTGAAAAGCCATCATAAAGCATTGCTAGCGTGGGCACATTTGTTGACCGGATAGTAGCATACGATTCAATTTTCCACCCTTTGCAGTTCAACACAGATAAAATAGGAGTGAAATGTATAAATTCTCTTCTCCAAAATGATATTTCTACTTGATGATATTCAGCTGTATCAGAGTCTGCAAAATTTCTTGGCTGTCTAAAGGCAATGAGTAAATTGGAAAAAAAAAAAGTTGACACATTGACTACCTTAAAATAAACAAATAGAGATGCCTACATTTTTAAAAAAGAGATATAAATAACAATAAGGGGGGGGGAATATGATCTGTGTGCAAATTACCCAACTATTCAGTTGTTTTTGATTTAGCAAGATCCTGGCCAGTGAAAGCTAGGTTCTGGTTTGTACCCATGAAGTCCTGACTTAGTAGAAATTCTTCTCTGAGGTAGCACAAAGTAGTGGTGATGCAATGTGATTCTAAGTCTTCAGGTAGACCCAAGTATACTAGCTCCAAAGGTCATGGGTAACGTCGAATGCAGGACACTGAGTGTGGGTTGAGGTTAGAAAGATGTGATAAAGAGTCCAGAGAACTATCAGCAATAACTGATTGGCATGAAGAACAATCAATGGCTAGTGATATCAAATCAGGAGGGCCCAACTGGTTAAAACCCTGAGAATAATGGAATTCTAGGCTGATGGAGAACTCTCAGATTTTAAGACATATCTGAACAGAATTATCACTATATTCTTTTATGGGCTGATTTACCTTAAATTTATCATCTATCAACATCTTCGTTTCATTACTTGTAGAGCAGGATCACATTCTCTTTCATGTGATGATTAAAGAAAACAATATTTACTATATATCTGGCTTGATCCTTATCACACAGGCTGTCATTTTTTTTTTTCCTTTCTACTAAAAGAGACAGCAAAACATTCACTTAAAAGAGACTGTCAGGGATCTGCATTTCTACCTAGAAAGTCTATTTGAAAACTTTCTTATTGTAAAATGTAATGTCTGTTTATTATTGAGACAGTTGTAAATATTCAAAGACTTTTCTTGAATCTATCCACCAGCTAAAAGCATCATCTTGTGAGAAAATTCAAATCACATGTGAAATATGTTAGAGAAAAGTCTTCGATTTAAATCTTGAAGTCAATACCGAAATAGTTCCATGTGCACAGATATAGGGGATTATAGATGGAGACAGAGGGTGCTCCTCATGACTGCCAAGATCTTAGCTAAGTACCTGTAACATGGCCTGTTAAGTGCATGATTTGAGAGTATATCAAGTTTGTGCACAGAGCTATAATCTAGCAACCTATAAAATGGGAAGTAAAGTCTACATTATATTTACTGCCAAAGGGACTCCAAATCCATTACCCAATCACCTCCTTATAATCCATTTTTATTTCCACCTTTGCTGTCTGTGTGAACTTCCATTAGGAACAACAGGCCTGCAACTTCAGAGCAGTGTAAGACAACCAGTATTCATGAATATGAACTTCTGCTTGTCTTTGCCTGAGATAAGCACAAATACTAGGAATCCTGGAATCCAGAGAAAGCCATGATATTCTTTGACTAAGAGTTTCAATTTAGAAGACATGAAAGCGAAAACCACCAAACTTCTGTTTGTGTGTTTTTCATAGCTATTTAATGTGGCATTTCCTTATCCTAGTCAGTGTTGAATAACCTCAAACCCTAGGGACCCAAACCCAAGTCATCTTTCAACATGAGAAAACTTATTTTGATTCTCCCACTTGACAGAGGTGACAAACCTCTGTTGACCGTAGTGACAATTACAGGCAGGAGCTGGGCACAGAATGTAGAAACAGCAGGCATCAGTGAGCTGGCTCTCAGAGGTAATGAGCCAAAGATGAGACTTTCTTCCAATTCCTTTGGGAAATTTCCAAAAATAGAACGTTTGCTGACATTAAGCATAAGACTAAAATAAGAATTTGGGAATACTGAGACCATCAAGGGAGACATAAATTTAAGGCCTATAAAAATGAAACAAAGTTCTAATGCTGAAGAGATTAATTCTTTAAAAAAAAAATCAAACTTGATTGAAAGTGACAACAAAATCCATGTATCTATAGAATATAATAGTGGAAAGGACACTGAGAAAACTCATTCACCCCTTTATTTAAGAGGTGAGGAAAAAGGCCCAGGAGAGCTTTTCTAGCTTGCTCAAAGAACTGAGTAAATTAGAGACAGAGAAAGGTCTAGAATGCTGTAATTTAAAGTAACACTTTACAACTATGTCCTGTTATCATAAATTATCTTCTTTATAGAAGCTATATGCATGTACATATAATGAAAGTTGTCTATAATATTTAAAAATAAGAGAATTTTTTAATACCTAGAAATGATATAATCCTGATATTCAGTTTTATCTTTGACACATAAGGTTGTGTCAAATTGTGACACACAATCTTTTGACATTCAAGAAATTAAGTCTATGTGTACATTGAGGGTGGAGTTCCTGAGGACTTTCATGTGTGCACTAATGGCTGCAGAATGGTTAGGCAAGTCAAGTACCAAATAATATTCAATTTTAGATCTTATTGACCCACTTACATTTTAACTGAATTAAATATGCTTTAGCTCTAGACAGAAAAATAAAGAAACACATGTTTGTTTTATGAGCAAAGAAAAAAGGATACAAATAGTACCACTTTGTCAGTTGACCATTCCCATCTTTGGCTCAAGAGAAAAATACTGCTTTAACTGAGGATGCTTTCCCTTGGAATAACATGATGAGAGAAAATATGTTATGTAAAATGTCACGTTGACCATAGCTTCACTGTGTGGGTCTTCATTTTCCCCATCCAGGAGAAATCCAGAAACATAGGTTTACTTCCTAGGGCATCACACTGGTAGAATAAAATGTTCAACACACAGAAACTCTATTATATAGAATGAGAGTTGTGGCCAAGACATTTATTTGACTATACCAATTTTTTCTTTTCCCTTCTTCCATAACAACAATGATAACAACAATAACAACAGATCTTTGTCTACATACAGATCATGAACAAAGACTACATCTCCTGGCTCGTTTTGTCTTAATAATTAAGTTATCAATAATGAGATGAAAATAGGAGTGTCACAGGGTGTTTGAATCTTTTGTTTGGCATTATTCATGTGTTTTCTTTCTTCCATTCTGCTGCTTGAAAAAGATGTGAAGGCTTGAGTTGTAGCAGTTGGATCATGAGTTTAGGATTCACAGTTGAGTTCTTACCATCTTCATGAAACCATACAGCAGCTAAACTGTCCACAACTCATTTTAGTTGAAGTAGATGGTCATACCTTGTCTACTTAATCCACTGTTAAAAGGTATATTCACATAAAACTTATGGGTCTAATACATCACCCTCCATCAAAGGAGTGATGAATCGTCACGGACATTTCTTCCAGGGATTTAATACAGACTAGTATTTGTCTAAGACGAATGAAAATAGAGGCTCTTTTTATTGTTCAATCAACAGTCAACACTGATGTTTTAGGAATTTTGACTTAAGAAGCCAGAATATAGTTTTGGCTGTGCCCTGTTGGTCAGTTAAAAAAATGATTAGCTTTTACTCATTACAAGTTAGTATTTTTAATTTAATAAATGATAATGTACAACATTTTGTAATGTCACCTGAACAACACATTAAGTTTTCAAGGTGAAGAGAAATATAAGCTGACAAATACTAGTCTTTAAAATATTATCTGCTTTGGGGCCAGCAGCAGTGTGGTGGTTGAGGTGTTGGATTCCCACATGGCCTACCACAATTAGGGTCCTGGACATGATATGGCTTGCTTTCTTATTTTCCCTTTCTCTCTCACTCTGATCAAAGTAAAATAATAATAACAATAACAACAATAATAATAATAGATAATTCTTTAAAAATAGATTATCTGCTTTTACAAGTGCGATGTTAGATAACAATGCATAGAAAATATACCAAACACTCTACATGTAACCACATCATATTATCACTGCAATTATCCATCTGCTACTTTTTATTAAATTATAAATCTTTGGTTTAAAATTTTTTTATAACTTAATTACCAGAGGGCACATGCAGTTGCCAAAGAGAGAAAGAGTGAAAGAACCTTTCATGGAGTGTAGTCTTTTTGCAATATTTTCATCTTCATTTCTCCATCCCATCCATATCTGGGGGATCCACAAACTTGTGCCCAGCATGTTTTTCAAGCCCCTGAGATGGAATTCAAATTAAAGTCAGCCACATGGGATGCAGCTATGATGCATAGCGCTTAACGCTCACTCAGTGGGCCAAGCCTCCATTTGTTTCTTTACTGAACAATTATTGAACATCCTCTCTGTGTCAGGCACCATACTCTGTGCCTTTTGACACTTCTTCAATACTTCTGACTACCTAGGAGATAAACAGCTTTGCCAGCTTTTGATCTAGTTTACTTGTCAGTGGATCTTAATTAAGGCTTTTCTCTTTTTTTAAATTTTTTATATTTAAAATATTAAATATAAAATATATAGCTTTTGCTAAAGGGCATGTGTGCTCACCAGAGAGAGAGAGAGACAAAGACAGAGAGAGGAAAAATGAGAAATCAACCCTCCCACACCCCCTGAGGGATGGCCACACTACAATCCCTACCCTTCCATTCTCCTCTCAGGATTTTGTGCATGCATGCACATGCACCCAGCATGCTTTTCAAGCCATGTGTAGACAACCATTGTGAGATCCAGCACCTTAACCATCATTCCACCTGCTGGCCTCAAGATGTCCTTGATAACAGAATCCTCATGTGTTTGCAGGACTTTTGGCGATCCAGGCTTACTATACCATTCAACTTGTCTTTCAAGAAACAATGAAAGAAAAGAAACAAGGAAAAGAGAAAAATGGAGAAAGAGTCCATGATGACAAGTGTTTGTATGTAGTTATGGGCAGAAATACATCAGTGTATATAGTAAACCTTAAGGAGTACTATTTCAGATTCCAGAGAACATTTACAGGGATTTTAAGAGTGTTGTAAATGCTGCCATCCTCTGCCTTAGATTTGGCAGGCCAGTTACTGGCTTGCTTAGGTCCCTAGAGTGGCATTCTTAATTTGTTGGCATTGCCTCTCCACCTCCCAGCTGGGCTCTGCACTGTTAGTGACTTCCCCAAGCCCCAAAGGGCTTGTGAATTTTAGTATTGCCAAGGGAATACGGAATTTTAAAAACCTCTGTGCTACCTCAGTGTCAGCAATGCATTCCTGTGACAGTCTTTGCATCCTTCACAAAGAGTTGTATGATTTAAAGGGAGTGCTCAAATATACAATAGCCTCAAGAACCTTTCAAATACCTTCGTTTTGCATAATATTACACACCTTGCGTACAACTTAGGTTCAGCAACATGGTGGGTTGGAAGCTCTCTGAGATAAGTGTTGATATAATGGGGTTAAAGTATCTGCTTGTGTCAGGCCGTCAGGTAATGTAGTGGTTAAAAGCGCTGGATTCCCTCATAGTCAACCACTGTTCGAGTCTCGGACCTGGCGGCTTGCTTTCTCATTTTCTCTTTCTCTCTGGTTAAATTAAATAATAATAACAAACTTAATTTTACATACACACACACACACACACACACACACACATATATATATATATATATATATATATATATATATATATATATTCTTGTGTCATATAAAAAATAAATAAAACATTTTAAAATTAAAATAGAAGAAAAAAAGAGTGCTCAGGACAGGGTTGCATGGCATTTCTGTGTGTGTGTTAGCACTGCTGGGATTTGCAAGGCTCCCAGCAAGGTCACAAATGACTCTCTTGGCTCACTGGTCATAGGTACTTGTCAAGACAACTTCACTAATTTGGAATAATTGTGCCTTAAGAGCTGGCTATGTTGAAGTAATAAAATAGCTGAATTATTAAATATCTTAAAATATTTAAATATGAATTTTGTTTTGGTAAGGTATGTTGCTTTATTCCTCTCAAAAACACAGTAACTCCAGTGAGTTGTTAATAATGTGCCGCAAAAATCTACTTTAATATTTAAATGAGGACTACGAGACTGTTTAACTCATTTTGTAAGACCAACCGTATTTCTGTGTAGACATAATTTGTTTCAACATTCAGTATGCTTTCATCTAGGATCTATCATACTAGAAATAAAATCAAGTGCCCACAGCTCCAGATTGCAGACAACTGGATGAAAAACTTAGAACGAATAGCATTTGATAACATTTGAAGTCAGATCTGGATTCAAATTTCAATCCTCCCATTCAAGATGTGTATGTTTTGGAGGTTTTGCCATTTCTCTGAATCTTTAGGTATCAGACACTTGTGTAAAAGGTATTAAAGTTCATTGCAGACTCAGAGTATTTTATTTTATTTTTTGTAGGTTTTTGCCATAGGGTGCATGCATTCACTGGAGAAAGAGAGACAGAGAGAGGGAAAGTGAAAAATCAACCCTCCCACCTCTACATGGGGGACAGCCATGCCACAATCCCTTCTCCTCTGCCCTTCTCCTTGAATTGTGGGCACACACACACACACACACACACATGCACCTGACATGATTCTCAAGCCTGTGGGTCCAAGACTCAATCTATGGTCAGTCATGTGAGAGACCAGCACTTTCACCACTACACTGCCTGCTGGCCGCAGGGTATTAGTTTTAACATTACTACTTTCCTTCTAGTTCCCAAGAGGGAGGAAAATATCACTACTAAGAAATGTAAAAAATATTATTAACCCTTTTGGCGTACATTAAAACGAAACAAGGTTATCTGAGGACAGAGTGCTGGAACTAAATCTTGCAGTAGAATTAGTGGCTGGATAAGCCAAGATACAAGTAATGCTTGGAAGAGTACATTCTATTTGGCATTGGAAAATCAGTTGAGCAAAATACTGGAGACAATGCCTGATACTTATGTAGAATGTATGAGTTGTTAAATATGTTTGAAGCATAATTTAATTTTCTGAAACAACTTTCTACTGCACCCTCAGTCTTGTTTAGAATTCTTATTTCAATGCTAAGCCTTCTTTTTTTTCCCCTGATATTACAGGACTGGGGTATTTTAAATTGCCAGAGCTCAAATTCCTATACTTTTTAAATTAATGTAATCCAAATGAACACTCAATAAGTATTAAGTCTCTGATTCACTCTAAAAAAAAAACACTTTCACTTTCTTCAATGAGCACTTGACACGTACAACTCCATAGAGACGTGACACAATGCCTATGCCACTTTTTTTTTTTCAAACTGGGTCTTTCTTTTTTCTGATAGATACTCAGAGAATTGTTTATAAGATGGGATAACGTGACTGTCTTTTGAAGTGTTTACAACAAGTATTTCCAAAGTGGCTAAAGAAGAAAGATTACAGACACTATCAAAGTCTTGTTAATGACTGTCAATAAAACCACAGCTTAGTTCATCTCTCATTAATCTAAACAAAGTTCTGGGATCCAAGGTCAGGCTTTCATTTTAGTTAGGGAATCAAATCAGGATTAAAAATTTATTTCAGAAATTATTGAGTTGCATGGGCATTACATCAGGAAGATCTTGATTTGAATCTTAGTTCTAGCATTAGCTGTATTTTATATATTTACATATTTCAAGTTCTACTTTCTTATTTTTTAAATGGAATTTCTCAATATAGCAATTTCTCATATAGCAGTTGTATTATCATTTGCAGATACTTTTTTTTTTTTAGTTTTTTTTTTTCCATAGGGCACATGTACTTGCCAGAGAGAGAGACATAGTGAGAGAAAAGTGAGAAATCACCCCCCAGAGGAGATGGGCATGCCACAGTTCCTTCCCTTCTGTTCTCCTCTTGGGTTTTTGGGCTTGTGTACACATGTACCAGGTATAATTTTCAAGCCTCCAGGTCCAGGACTCATTAGAGAACTGGCCCCTTGACCACCATGCCACCTGTTGACCCTTCAAGATACATTTTAAAAATTTGGCATAGGGCATAACTGTAAGGTTTAAATAATTATTTTTATTATTTTAATCATATGCAGAACATGTAATATACATATACATATGCATACACCAGACCTAATCACTTTCTTAGTGGAAACTTACAGTGGAGGGAGGATTGATTTATTACTGATAAATTATGGTAGAGTAAAATTAATTTTTAATAACTTTATAACTATGGTACTGAGAAAGTACGCATGAAAGAATGATTAATTTGGGCTTCAGAGATTAGGGCATGTATCCCCAGAAGCATTGACATTTGAGTTTAGCCATGAAGGATGAATATTCTAATAATCTGAAAATGAAAATAAAGACATTGAGAATGAAGAAATGAGATGGAACCAAGGGACAGGAATAACAGTCCTCATGCAATTTGGAATGGAGGAAAAAAGATTAATATTTTGGGCTCTGAGAAAAATTGGCATTTTTCATCTCTACTTTCATCTGAGAATCTAATACTACATCTCCTCTTTCTCTTCCTTTCAAATTTATCATTCTCCTATGTCTCTTATTTCCCTTTTGTAGTTGAGTCTTGTCCACAGTCTTATTTCCCTTAGAACTCTGTTATGCAAAGGAGGCATCAATACACATTAACAGCACTGCATGATTTTTGGAAAAAAAATATACAAGGAGAGGAATAAAAGGATGCACACAGTTCCTCGAAACTAATTAAAGCACAAATATGTATACAGTAAAAGTTTCACTAGTGAGTGACTTCATATAGATGATATTCTAAATGCTATAAAGACAGGAGGTGGGGAACATGTATGTGTTTGTATGCTGATGGGAGCTCACGGGTCAGAAAATCTACCCATTAAAAAGAAGGAGCTTATGGGGCTATCAGGAAACATGGTGATTAAGGCTCTGGACTCTGACATGGCTGACAATAGTTCAAGTCCTGGACCTGGTGGCTTGTTTTCTCATCTTGCATCTCTCTCCCCTTGTCTCTGGTGAGTAAATGTGCCCTACAGCAAATTAAAATAATAATAATAATAAATAAAATTAAATAAATAATTCTAAATAGAAAAAAAATAAAAAGAAAGAGCTTCTAGAGTCCATTGACCACTTTTAACCTGTGCCTCCATTTAGCTGATTACGAGCTATTAAACCAACTTTGCTGTAGGCAACAGAGTATCCAGATTCGGGTCCACTTGGCTTATAGCTCTAGTCCCAAATCCTTATGAATTGAGTCTCCATGATCCAAAGCTTTATTTTCTTCTTTTATTTGCTTTTTATTAAATTTAAAAATTATTATTCATACATTAAATTGCAATACATCATCTAGATTGTGAAGAGACTTTACCCAACATAATATATACCTCAATCCAGCCCAGTTGAGACTATGATACACATCCTCGTCAACAGATAAAAAACCTTACCTGAGTCCCAGAAGTGTCTTACCTCTCCTTTCCCACTTCCCAAATTACCTTTCTTATGCTCTTCCCCTCCCACACTCTCTTTCCACTTTGTCTCTAGTGTCCTTTACAATTTTTAATGCTTTTATGCTCTCCAATCTTTCAGTCTCTACCATAGAGTATGGATAGTCAGTATATGTTAAGTGGAGACATGCGGTTTCTCTCTTTCATAGCCTGATTTGCTTCACTCACCAATAAATCTCCCATGTTCATCCACCTTCTATCAAATTCCAGGGTCTTTTGTTTGTTTGTTTGTTTTTTTATGGCTGAATAGTATTCCATGAAGTATATATGCCATAATTTTTCAATCGAAGCTTTATTTTCAAAGAGACATTTTGATTGTTTTAATCTGGGTCAAGTGAACACTTAGCACTCAGATAGTGGGTCTGGGTCCTGCGAGTAACTTAACAGAATAAAGACTCTGGTATGACAAGAAGTATGAACCAAGGTATCACTTAAGGCTTTCAAAACAGCAAAGAAATTGTATTCATGAAGGTAGGAAGAAAAGAGCATTGCAGCAAGTTTTAGAGGAATTATAACTCAGTAGCATAACTCAAAGGTATAAAGATATAGAGCTAATAATGAGGATCAAAAATTCTTTAAAGCATTTCTCAAATCAGAGCTATGGGCAAGCACTATAAATTTCTCTAGTTGCTACATGAGTTAAAAGTCTAGTGTGCGTGCCTAAAATCTCAGCAGGATAAAGAATTAGAGGAGAAGGAATTGGAGTATGACCTTGCCCTGTTGGGGATGCTATCTCCCTCGTTCCTTCTCTCTCTCTGGCAAGCAAACATGCCCTCTGACAATGGAAACAAACAAACAAACAAATAAATAAATAAATAAATAAATGCCTACCTAGCATCCCAGATTCTATAAAAGCCATTGAGAAAGCCTTTCTGAGAATAGTGCAGACACAGAAAGGTATTCAGATGCTAGGCCCTTTCACTGTTTTCTCTATCAATTAAAGACCTTCTAGGATGGATACAAATGAGGGCTTATACATAGTTTTAATTCCTGTCACCAGATTCTCTTATCTTAATTTGTAACAATAGTGCAAAGGATTGAAGATAAAGAAGGGACTTATAAATGGGTTGAACAAAAAAAAAAGTTAAAATAAGGTGTAGAGAGTAAAATTTTTTAAAAATTTAATAAAACACAACCTGAAAGAACTGGAAAATAAATTTCATTGAAAGTTATATATGGACACACACACAACACACACACCACACACACACATATATATATATACACACACACACACACACATGATACTTTAATAAAAATACCAAAATACCTTAGATCATAATTTGGCTTCATTATGTTTTATTTTCATGTTTGTTGAGGTTAACCTGAGTTTATATAACAACATGGGTTTCCCATCTCGGAAATAATCCATTTTATAAGACCAATGAAATACAGGACAGAAAAGATGCATGAATTTTACTTCCTTTCTTCTCAAGCTATAGATTACAAAGAAAGGTTTCAATTGTTGATGTGTAAATCTATAGATTTTTTAGTCACAAAATTACTGGAGAGCTCTCTAATGTAATATAAAACATACATACCCAGTCTCTATTTATTCATATTTAAGTCAAACAGAGGATTTGCTTCAGTTATTTTTAAACATTCACTGATTAAATATAATTAATCATAATCATCAATTAACTACTCATGCTTTTCAATTAATCATAAATTGATTAACCACAGCATTAGTCTAATTTTTTTGTATTTGACAATATTTTTTCTTTAGTCGTGATAGAGCACATTTGCACATGCATGACAATGAGAGAGAGATAGGCAGAGAGAGGGGAACACCTTCCACAGGGTCTGGTCACACCACAGTCCCCTTCTCCATTCCTTCAGTCCACTGGCTCCTGGGTACTCAGGCATGTGCCTGGTGCTTAGATTTTTTTCTAGAATTAAAAATTACATGAAAATCTTCCCTTTGTTTTTCATCATTTTTCCAAGGTATGGAAAATCCTAGGAGAAATAATCCATGTATATTCAAATTGCTAGTATAGCTGTTCTTGTATGTGAGCAATAAGTGAGTTGAAATTGGACTGTAATGCTGATTGTTGCTAAATCCATTTAGAAAGCACTAAGTGTGCTTGCAATTTAAATACCATCATTTGGTGTTGTTGATTTAATCCTTCATATAAATAAGGTTTACTAGACTTCTTAAAAAAGATGTGTAAACGGGTAATGACATATATGGAGTTTAAAATTACGTGCACCACAACCATAGATGAATTAAATTGACAGAAGTTTTGGAAGGCCCACTTAGAATCACTCTCAGGGCAAACAACACAGCAACAACAATTGATAGCCTCTCCTAGGGACCCTTTCTGAAAATCCTCAATAAAGTATGAAAATTAAAAAGAGGAGATCAAGATCTACTGTACTGTCTCTGACTGTTTGAAGTTGCTCACTTCCTCATAGAATGGAGAAAATGGTGTTAGCATGAGAGCAAAAACTGGATGCACATTTGTTTTTGTGCTTTCATTTGCTTGCTCCCTGAACCCTGATATATATCCAAACATCCATCACAGTGCTTGGCACAAACCGGAAGTACTGCATGAACATCTTAATAGGCTAAGAAATGGTGGTTTTCATAACAGGAGGAATAATATTTATAGCATTTATTTACATTTTGTATGTTATATATTATCTTTTGCCTTTACAAAATCATACTTAGTAAGTACTCTTTAATCTTATTGTAATACTGTAGTCAGATACATGTTCCCACTTTACAGAGGTGCAAAATAAAAACTAGAGATATTAGGTAACTTGTCTGAGAGCTAGATTGTCCACCGCTCTTTATTTATTTATTAATTTTTAAGGTTTTGGACACAGAGTGTATGCACTCACCAGGGAGACAATGAGAAGAAAAGTGAGAAATCAACCTTCTCCCACTTCACCAGAAGAGATGGTCACATATCAATCCCATCTCCTCCATTCTTTTGTGATTTGGGCATGCATGTATACATGCCTGGCATAATTTTCAAGTCACCAGGTCCAGGACTCCAACTGCAATCATCCATGTAGGAGTCCAATGCCTTAACCACTATGCCACCTGTTGGCCCTATCCACAACTTTTCTTATGCAGAGATCTAGATCTTCTCCCCAGGTCCTCCTAAGATGTTAACCACCCATGTGTACCTCTTTTCCCATCAGGGTTAGTAAGCAGTTAATTTTTAGACATGTGAGACTGTATTATGGTTCTCCAGAGAAATAGAACCAATAAGATAGGTTGGATGGATAGAGAGATGATTCAAATGCCAATCTTTTGTAGACACACACTCAGACAGAACACTACCATATAGCTGGATAGGTTTTATACCGGTCAAATGGACCATGAAATTAACCATCATAAGAACTTATGGTCAGGGTTAATAATAATCATATGGTTCAAGAATTGTTCAAAATAAGTGAAATCCCATTAATTATACAAAAACAAATGTTTACCAATTAATAAACTGTAACTTAAGTGGAAAAGGATTCAAAAATAAGAAAAAATCTGTTAACAAACTACTAAATGAACTAAAGAACTAGTTATCAATCAAGCAAATCATATTATGATAATAAATATACTTCTAGTGATTTTATACTTTATTGAAATAATTGTTTTGGGTCATTGGAGAAGTCATGATGTATTTTTCTATGTTTTTCTGTACAAACATGTGTCATGATTTTTCCAATGACCCAATATACATTTTTAAAATATTTGAATGTGAGCATAGGTACATAACCCACTTTCATGGAGAGTGGCATTTACTACCATTCCTACATAAGCTAGTTCAATATATGACACTTAAAATTTGTTTTTTTAAGGCACATGTACTAAGCAGAGAGAGAGGGAGAGGAAGAAAGCACCCCAAGGGGTGTGGTCACACTGCAATCCCTTCTCCATTTCTCTACCCTGTCAGGATTTGGGGCACACATGCACACACACACAGTATATTTTCAAACCACCAGGGCCAGAGTTCAAGCTGCAGTCAGCTAGGCGGAATCCAGCTCTCTCAACTACTAGGCCATGGGGCCAATCTGATCTGCCTTCTTTTTGCTTATGGCAGCATGTCATCCCAGTCAGGATGTAATCTAGAGTACCTCATGCAATCCCCATGAGCACCATTTGTGCTGTTATTGTTGTTTTCTGTACTGTTATAGCCCGGAAACTAAAACAATATCAGATACACAGTAGGTGTTCAGGAAATATTTATAGAATGCATGAAGATGCCAATTTCACGTCATATTGTTTAGGCATGCATCACCATGGGAAAATTTTATATCGTTTTATTCTCTTAGAATTGGCCTTCAGTTAGAAATGCTTGCACTAGCATGCACACACACACACACACACACACACACACCACATTCATAGAGTTCATGAAAAATGCATGTTGTGAAAAAACTGTATGTATGCAACCATTTTTGGTACCCATTTAAACGTGTATTTAAAAACTTGCTAGAGAACATGTGCACTCAACAGAGAGAGACACACAGAGAGAGACAACATGAGAGGTTGCTTTCCATGGGACATGGTTGTGACTTTCCCATTTTTCTCTCCTTTTGGAATTTTGGGCAGGCATTCACATGTTTCTCATGATACTGGGTCCAGGGCTAGAAGAGCATGGTTGCCATGTAGAGTCTAGCTACATAACCACCATGCCACAAGCTGTCTCGTAAACTTATACTTTTTCTCTTTTAAGAATTACTTATTTAATTTTATTTGTTACCATTATTTTAAAAAATTTAACTAGATAGAGAGAGCAAGAGAAAAAAAGAAAGTAAGAAAGCAAGCCTCTGGGTCTGGGACTCGAACCATGGTTGGCCATGTGGAAGTCCAACACCTAAACTTGTACTTTAATGCCATTTTTTTCTGAAATTTTTGAAGTCTCCTCATATACATGTGTTTCTATTACATTCCCTTTAGTGACTTTTTCTCTAGTCATTATTTAGCATAAAATAACACTGAATAAGATTTATTAAAATATCTCGTCTGTATCACAAAATGTGCAGATATTACGTCAAGTGCTTGCTCTCAGGTAATATTCCAGATACTTTTTTTAATGTGTTTTGTTTTTGCCATAATGTGTGTTTACTCACTGGTAAACCTAACAGAGAGAGAGAGAGAGAGACAGAGACAGAGTGAGAGGAAAAGTGAGAAATCACTTCCCAGGGGGGATGCCCACACCACAATCCCTTCTCTTACCCTCTCACAATTTTGGGCACAGAAACACATGTGCCTGGCATGATTTTCAAGCCACTGGGTCTGGACCTTACACAATGGTCAGTCATGTGTGCTTTAATCACTGTGCCATCTGCTGGCTTCTATCTTAGCTAATTTTAACAGCAGTGTTTAATGAAAATATCACTACATTGATGATAATCTACCGTCTGGTCATATATGAATCAGTTTTGTTAACTCTTAATACTGACAATTAACTTGGGAGCCATGGCCTAGTTATTTCTGTAACCTTTTTAGTCATAGTTTTCTCCTTTGCTAAGTGGGGATTAAAAATAACTAGAATCATGGCATATGGTTAAGGTCTCTGGATTTCACATGGCCAGCCTTGTGGCTTGAGCCTCAAACCTGGCAGCAGCTTGAAAAACACACTGGGCATTGTGCATGTGCATGCCCAAGCCCCTGAAAGGAGGAAGCAACCAAGAAGAAAGGATGGTGGATTGTGACTATCCCTCTCATAAGGGGCATTTTCTCACTTTTCTTCTCTCTCTCTCTCTCTGTCTCTTGACCTATCTTTCTCTGGTGAGCATATGAGTCTTCTGGTAAATTAAATACACACACACACACACACACACACACACACACACGATGTGTAATTTGAAATAGTTTTGTCAAATTTCCATAACACAAAGCAATGATAAATATTAGAGATGATAGATATTTTTGTCCTTATTTGATTATTACACATCATAGACATGTATGCTATAAATATGTTCAAATATTATTTTTCAATTTAAAACTATGAAAATTATAATTAGGGCTTTGTAGAGAATGTGTATAATAAACATTGTAATCCTCAGCACATGATCAGTGCATGATTTGTGTTATTGTGTTTGTGCTCCTGCAAATTAATTTTCCAAAAAAGAAATCACCTGTTTTTATTCTCCATTCACATGCTAATAACTTTGAATACTAGAAGTTGTATTCTATCCCATAACAGGTTTATATTCAATGGATTGCTAACTAACTCTACTTGTTCAGATTTCCCAAAATAAGTAGGCTCCTATGTCATTGATAATTTACACTTCATAAGAAAGTTGGTTGTTGAGTTAAGCAGACTGGCACATGACTTTTTGTAAAATAAATGAATTATGTATGAGAAGTCTGATGCAAAACTTCTCCTTCCTGGTCTTTCAACTGCATTAGGATCCATTACAAAGGACTTATGAGCCATATTTGACCTACTTTAGTTGTTTTCTGTCAAGTAAAATAAATTAAGCAAAGTGAATGTTGCAAACTTCTGCCTATGAGAAGTTATTAATGTAAAAATCCTGAAATCAAAAAAGGTCAAAACTTAATTTTAAGGGGCTCCAAGCAATTTTGGCAAACTCCTTAAGTAAGGGCAGATGGTAAGTAACAATTTTCTACGTGACTAATTTTAATAATACCATTTTCCTAGTTCTGTGAAATTAATATTGGGATTCCAAAGAAAGGACTATCTATTGATTGCATTTTACATTCCTAACCCTGTTAGATATTTTGCATATAGTTAAGCAACATTACTGGAGATTATTGTTTTGAACTGAGCTTTTGCACTAAGTCACAATAAATCAAATAAAACTGAAATGGAGTCACTCATATTAAATGCCATGAAATCAAATAGAAACTTTAAGAAAACTGATAGATGGCCAAACAGACCAGTTTTCTTTTCTCTGAAAATAGAAGATTCCAGTTTACTTGGGTTAGCATAAGAAGGTCCCCTCCATTTTAACCCTTACAAAGAAGTAATCTGTTAGCCAATTTTTCTTTTTCTATTTTTGTTTCCTTGTTCCCACCTTGCAAAACCTACTGTCAGTTATTTCCAGCAGGATTTTAGACTAAACAAGTCCATGTATGATGAAGACAGAGAACAAAATCAACTCTTAAAGTCTTGGCCAACCACAAAATTGAGAGTTTGACCAAAAGGAGAGAAGTTTTTTTGTTCTTTTATTTATTTATTTAGAGTTTTGTTTTGTTTTGTTTTGTTTTTTGCTATAGGATGCATGCGCTTGCCAGAGAGATAGAGAGACAGAAAGCGAGAAATCACCCCCCAGAGGGGAAGGCCATGCCACAATCCCTTCTCCTCCATTCTCCTCTTGGGATCTAGGGCACGCATGCACAAACACCTGGTGTGAGTTGAAGCCACTGGGTCTGGAACTTGAACCGTAGTCGACTACATGGGAGTCCAGCAACTTAGCCAATTTCCAACTGCTGGTCCCAAGGAGAGAATTGTTAAATTAACTTTGTCGTAAAGTTGACTCTATACATTTTATTTTAACTTTATTTATTTCTTCTGAGGGACAGAGAGAAAGGAGGAAAAGGAGAGAGATAGCATCAACAACAGGGTCTTTATGCCATGAGCCATCTCCGGTCTCAGCCAACCTGTATCGTGGGCACATGCACCGGCATGCTTTCCCAAGTGGATCCGGTAGCATTTGTTGTACCACTGCCTGGTCCTTGCACATATTTGAAGTTTTGAGAAAAGGTTTCCACATACAGAAAGAAATGTAGCCTACTTAATGTGTGCATGGATTATTATCTACTCTTTTAAGATTTAGGCAATCACCCCATCTGAGTTTCCTTCAATCACAGGTAGCCAAACCATGTTCAAATAAGGCAAACGCACACTTGTAGTCAATCCAGCTGACTGTGTACCTCACTTCTATTTTCTCTATGTCACTTTCCCATTTCTGTACATAACTATCTCACCATGTGGCAGCCCTGGAGTTTCTCTGAGGCTATCTAGGCTCTGGGGGTTGCCCAATTCATGGATTGTTCTTTGCTCAATTAAATTCTGCTGAACTTAATTTATCATTAGTTTTTCTAAAGCCCAGACAGTGGCCCATTAGCAAAACAACTGCCCCCACTTGGGAAAGATAGAGGGTTTATTTCTCATTCCAGGACCTTCCCTGAACATGCCAGGTATGTGCCCATGATCCAGGCTATATGAGTCTAGGATAGATTGTGTTGGGAAGACTCTGTTAGAGGTGGTTGTCTTTCTCCTCTCTTTTCCTTTCTCTCCCTCTGATGGAAGAAATAAATAAATACACTTTTAAAAAGCCTTTCTTCTGACAATATGTTTCTTTTGCTTTATTTCCACAATAATTATTTGTGACAAATATTTTTATACCTGTATTAATGAAAACCTTTCGAATTGAAAGTGTCAGAAATAACAGACTAGTGACCAGCAGTTAGTGTAATGGCTATGTCGCTGGACTCCCATGTAGTCGACCGCGGTTCACGTCCTGGACCCAGTGGCTTAAAACTCAAGCAGGGCGTGTGTGCATGCGTGCCGAAGATCCTGAGAGGAGAATGGAGGAGAAGGGATTGTGGCGTGGCCATCCCCACTGGGGGGCGATTTCTTGCTTTCTGTCTCTCTGTCTCTCTCTGTCTGTCTGGCGAGCGCACGTGCCCTATAGCAAAA
>NW_006159569.1:1333482-1346419 GCF_000334495.1 Tupaia belangeri chinensis
ATTCCCTATAGGAAAAACCTCAAAAAAAAAAAAAAAAAAAGAAAAGAGATAACGGACTAGTTTTTGAAAAAAGCAAAGTTAATTTTGTAATGCATATAATTACAGAAAGGGTGATTAATTTAGTTGCTTATATAACTACAGAAAAGTTAAGCTTTCAGGGTTTCATTCAGGACACTAAGAACTTAATGACATTTGTGCTCCTATTCACATGCTACAAAGTGCAACTCTGACTAGTTTAAGGAAAAAGAGAAATTTATCTGAAAGTTATTGGCACTCTTAAAATCCATGTATTTTAGAGACTCAAGGTTGGAATATGGCAGAAACAAAATATTCCAGGAGTTTAAAATATAATACATTAGATTAAAAAATATTATTTATACATTTAATTGCTATATGTCATTTAGATTGTAAAGAGACTTTTCCAAGCATGATATACACCTGAGTCCAGCCCTGTTGAGAATACTATATATGTCCTCATCAACAGGAAGCCACTTATACTCTAAGAGGATGCATTTACAACTGGCAACTAATGGTCACTGCTAACAAGTAAATATTTTCCTGCAGTTACTCTGTGTTTCGTATACCCAGTACAAACACTGGGAAAGGAACATTGAATTAGACTAGCCTAGAAATTGACCACCTCCCCTGGAGTTTTGTCAGGGCAAGGTTCTTTCTGTAATATTATCTACAAAGAGGGATTTCTCAAATGAGCAAAAGTGATTAGAGGCTTGACAGTTCTACCAACAAGAACTACTTACTATACTTCTCTTCCATTGGCCAGTAAATCTCTCTCTTTATTGGCAGTATTATTTCATACATGTCAAATGTTTCCATTATCAAAGAGGAAGAATGCCAACAAATTCTAAAAGTTAGACATTTCTCATCAAAAGGGAAATAGTTAATTCTCTTTTTAGAGAGAGACTTTTGCTATATGATGCATGTGCTCACTGGAGAGACAGAGAGAGACAGAGAGATGGAAAGACAGAGAGAGACAGAGAAACAGAAAGACAGAGAGCAGAAAAAAATCACCCTCCAGGGGGAATGGCCATGCTGTAATTCTTTCTCCATTATTCTCTCAGGATTTTGGGGTACACACACAGACACACAGTATTGTGTGTGCCACCACCAGGTCCAGGACTCAAACCATGATCGACTATGTGGGAGTCCAATAACATAACTATCTTGCCACTTGCTGGTCCCTAGTTAATTCTATTTTATAACTCTTTAGACATTCTGATTGTGAGTGTTTGAATTACATGTCCATCTTTGATTCCAGCAGTGTCCCCATATGTATTTTGCATCAAATATATAGTTGAATTGGGCATAGAATAATTTATTCTTGATATATTAACTTTATATAGTCACCCAAAATTCCATTTTACCAAAGGAAGTATTGAATTTAACAGAAAGGATTTAACATCTGTACAATTATAAAGATGCTAACTTCCAAAGAAGGCTTGGAAGTTAAACTGTATGGGGCTATTTTCAATTGAACCATGCAGAAAATATAGTCACAGTAGCTACTTGATCCATAGTAGCTACATACTCTCCATAACTCTGAGTATTTGATGAAACAATGAACAATTTATGCATTCCAAAACACCTAGTTAAATCTTCAATAATCAACCACTACCAACAGTACCCAAAATGCCTCATTAAAACTGTCATTCAATGGGGCCAACAATAGCATAATGGTTAAGTTGCTGGACTCTCACATAGTCAAGCACAGTTTGAGTCCAAGACCTGATGACTTAAAACTCACACCAGGTGTGTGTTTGTGTGTGTGTGTTTGTGTATGTGTGTATGTAGCCAAGATCCCGACAGGAGAATAGAGGAGAAGGGATTGCAGCATGGGCATCTTTCTGGGAAGTGATTTCTTGCTTTATGTTTCTGTCTCTATCTCTCTGGCAAGCACTCACACCCTATAGCAAAATTCTCTCAAAAAAAAAAAAGAATTAAAATTTTTTGGGTGGGACCAGCAGTTAGTGGAATGGCTGTGTCACTGAACTCCCATGTAGTTGACCACAGTTCAAGTCCTTGACCCGGTGGCTTAAACTCATGCCGGGTGTGTGTGCATGTGTGCCCAAGATACCAAGAGGAGAATGGAGGAGAAGGGGTTGCAGCGTGGCCATCATCCATGGGGGAATAAGATTTATCACTTTCTATCTCTCTGTCTCTCTGGTGAGCGCATGTGCCCTATAGCAAAAACCTCTCCAAAAATTAAAAAACTAGTAATAATAAATATTTTTCATTCAATATTTTTTGACACAATTAGCTTCATTTAGCAAAATATCTCTGGAAAGAAATTATGCATTGCTTTAATTTTTCAAATAATGACACATGAAGTAATCTTGATATGACCTTTAATTATTTGGGGGATAATTATCAAAGACAAAATGTCATCCACGTGATTAGAGAAGTCTATCTCCCTAATGATTATTTAGTAAGAAATTTTATATCAAATTAAATAATAGTACATTTGCATTAAATAATCCCAAACCTGGGTAATTATCAGAATTTATTTGGGGAACATTTAATACATTTTTGTTAATACAAATGTATAAGTCTCACCTAACCACTGAAGAACTGGAATCTTTTTTGTTATTTAAAAGAAAGAATCTATATTGTTTTTAGATTTTCTAGAAGTTATTCTAATAATTTGATGGGATTGTATACTATATAGGCATATACTATCTTTACTAGAAAAGTTAAATTTAAGCATTTGCTTGATTTTTAAGTCATTACATTATAAACATCTGAAATTATATTTAAAGGAAATTTCCTATGGTTCCATTAATTTGCAAATCATAGAGCTATTAATTTATTTATACTGTTGTTTAATGTCTTCAAACATTTGTTTTGTTGAGTATGACATATTCAACTACATGTGAAATTCCAGGTACCTGCATTAGAAGATGGAAGCTGATCACTATCTTGGCTATCCTTAACCCTGGTCAATTCAATTATTTTTTTTTCACATTTTTTTAAGCAACATCTAAACACACATTCTATAAAAGTGAGGGGAGACATACACAGTAAAATTCTTAAATTAGATGAGTTAAATTTGCATGTGAAGTAAAGATATTTTAAAAATAAGAAAGAAGAAATAAACAATGGTGCATACAAAGTAAAATTTTCTGTTTAATAAGTAAGCTATGCATTTTAGACAGAATTAAGTACATTTATAAAGAAACAATCTAGAATGCACAATATATGAGGGTAAAATTATCAAAAAGAATAGATCGGTATTGCCATTATGGTACAAGAGATAAGCAAGAGCCAGGTTAAAGGAATATTACAGTACAAGAAGTTGGATTTTTAAAGACTGGACTCAGGCTTGCCTCTGGGAAGCAAGAGCAAATGTTTGTCAAGATGAGGAGAAAATACAATGGACTCTTCAATGCTATCAGTCACCAAGTACCTTTTTAGGCTATCTCAAGATTTAGGGATACCAAATGCACACTGTAAAGGTGTATAGTGATTAAATGTAAATACATAAATGAAGTCATACATATTGAATATAAAAATAAATAAACGTACCAAGTGCAAACACTTTCTCTTTATACAACGGCAAATATAGAAGTTAGCTGATCCCAAACCTCAATTTCTTTAGCTGAAAAATGAGGAGAAATGAAGCAAAACAATATTTAATCTTTCAGTTTATGGTGATATTCTGAGCCAAATGTCTATATCACCCCCAAATTTTTATGCTGAAGTCCTGCCCATCTGCTCCATTTCATGGTATTTAGAAGCTCCTAGGATGGCATTGATTTCTTTATAAGGAGATCAGATCTCCATCTCTTTCCACCTTGTGAGAACATAGGAAAAATACAGCCATTTGCAAGCCAGGAAGATAGTCTTCACCAGGAATCAAATCACCCAACACCCTGATCTTGGACACCTTAGACTCCAGAACTGTGAAAAATAGGTGTCTATTGTTTATGTCATCTGGTCTATGGTAGATTGTTAAAACAGTCTGAAGGGGTTGGCAGGTGGTGTGGTGATTAAGGGCACTGGACTACCACATGGTCAACCATGGTTCAAATTCCAGACCTGGAAGCTTGCTTTCTCATTTTCCCTTTCTCTCTCTCTCTCACTTTCTCTCTATCCCTCTCTACTCTCTCTCTCTCTTTTTATCTCTTGTCAAATTAAAATAAATAAATAAGCAAAATAAATAGATAAAATAATTCTTTAGGAAAAAATGATCTAAGACAGATGATACATAAATAATATTCGATTATTTTATCTAGTACAGAGCCATGAACATGGTAGGTTAACAAATAATGTCAGTTTCCGTCATCTATCTGCCTTTCTGGGTAAATATCCCAAATAAAATATTTTATTATACACTTTCTTGAAACTGGAATAAAAATATTTACACTTTTTCTCTTTAAAAATTAAGTGTTTGCCAAATCACAAAACCCATACTCTAGTGATTATATTTTTCTTATTCCTTGCCACAGCCCCATTGCTTTTTATTTTTATTTTTAAGAATAAACTCAGTAGTAAAATTAACAAAAGCAATCAAAACTTCCTCTTAACTGGTCACTCATGAATAATAAAAGTGTTTTATAGTTGACATTGTAACTTTTATCAAGAAAAAACTACTTTATAAACCATGCTACATAATTTTCTGCATTTTTTTAAAGGATGAGACAAAGATGACTGTTATCCAGCCTTTCTTGATCTACCTGAAATCCTAGAGACAGAAGGATCTAGGGAGTAGGTATGCACTTTAATAAAATTATTACTGTCTTAATATATTTTTTAAGTTTATTTATTCCCTTAGTGATTCAGGGAAGAAAGAGAGTCAGAAACAGAGAGATACAGAGACAGAGAGGCAGGCAAGGTCTTAAAAAATGTGCCTTAATGTTTCTGTTCCATTAGATGATGAATAAAATAAGGATCATCATGCTTCACAAATTTGTTAAATAAATAAATGGTAGATAGAAAGATAATTGATTGGTAATTATACTTCATTCCTTGTTCCTTTGATCACCCTGTAACTGTATTGTAAAAGTGCTAATACACATTATTTTTATAACATTTTTATATTTATAGAAAAATTGAGAACATAGTACCGAGTTCTCTAAACTTTACCTCAGTTTATCCCGTGATTGAAATGTTTTGATTATTACAGTATGCTTGTCACTCTTAAATGAATACTGATGTATTATCATTAAAGGCCATACCTTATTCAAATTTCCTTACTTCTTCTGTACTGTCCTTTTTCTGTTCCAGGTTTTTTCATCCAAGATTCCACATTATAGTTAATTATAGCACCTTAGGCCCCTCTCCACTGTAGCAGTTTATCTGGTTTTCCTTGTTTTTGATCATTTTAAGAGTTTTGAAGAGCACTAGTCAGGTATATTGGTGGAATGTTCACAAAATGGGATATGTCTTTCTCCCAATAACCCATAATAACAGATTAATGATCAGACTATGTTTAAAGGATTTTTGGGAGGAAGATGCCAAAATAAAGTGCCATTTCATCACATCATGTCAAGAGTACCTAGTACCAACATGGATTATTACTGTGGATTTTGAACTTGGTCATGTGACTGAGATACTGTTTGTCAAATGTCTTCCCTTCAGAGTTACTGCTTTGTCTCTCTTCCCATAATAAGATCTTGGAAAGGAATTCACTATGTATATATAGTACAGAGTTGAAGACTGAAGGACTATGCCCTATTACCTTCAGTACAGTGTCTACATAAATTATCCTTGGCATGAGATATTTGTCTTTGTGTCTCCATTTATTCCAAATTAATTATTATTCAGTTACTTATTGATATAATAAGGGCTCATGGATATTGCTTTTATACTCTGGTTTATAGTCAAATTTTACTGCATTTATTTTTTTGCCTAAATTATTCTAGCTTTGACCATGGGTTCTCTTTCAGGTAAGGCAATGCTGGCTTTATCAAATGATTTAAGAAGTTTTTCTTTTCATTTTTTATCATATTTTCTAGGGGGCATTGTGGAAAATTGGAATTATGACCTTCGTAAATGTTTGATTGAATTCACCTGTGAAATCATCTGGACATATAGTTTTAATTTTCAGAAGGCTGACTGTACATTATTGATTGAAATTGTTAATAGAGATTGTCCTGATCAGATAACACACTTCTTCTTGATTGAGTTTTGGTGATTGATGTCTTTTAAGATTTTGATACATTTCAACAAAATGACCAAATTTGAAGTCATGAAGATATTGTGATGTTCCACTATTATAGTTTTAACGTCTGTGAGATCAATGATGACTTTCACTTATTTTTGTAATTTGTGTCTTCTCTATTTTATTTTTGGTTAGCCAGGTTTGAAGCTTATTAATTGCATTGATTTTTTTAAAGAAGAAAATTTTGGTTCTGTTGATATTCTTTAGTTTGGGTTATAGTTTTTAAAAAATCCTCTTTCAGTTTTATTATTTTCTTGTGCATGTTTTAGGTTTCAATTGTCCTTTTTCTCTAGTTTCCTACAGCAGAAACTTGCATATTTAATTTTAGAAGTTTCTTTTTCTTTTTAAAAAACAAAACAAAACATTGCCAGAGGGCATGCACATGTCATGGGAATGGACATACTCTAATCACTTCTCCTTCTTTTCTTCCTCCGTTCAAAGTTTTTGGGCTCACAACAAGAATCTCCCTGCGGTATTTTCCAAGTTGTCAGATTCTGGGCTCAAACTGCACAGCTGGTCATGTGGTATCCAGCCACCTTAACCACCACACCACAGGCTGGTCCTAGAAATGGGTTTTTGAATCTACAAATATTTGTGACTTTTTCAGCCTTCTTTCTGTTTTTAATTTTTAGTTTAATTCCATTTTGCTCCAAGAACATACTTTTTATGATTTCTTTTAAGTTTGTTAATTGTGCTTAGCTGCTCGTATTGTGTCCCATGTTGCTAAATATTGCCTGAGAGCTTGGAAGAAATGTGTATTATGCTGTTGTTAGGTGCAATATTTTAATAAATGTTAATTTTAATAAGTTTATTGTTAATGTTGGACAAATAAGTTATTCCCTTATTGATTTTCTGCCTCCCTGATACGTCAATTATTGAAAGAGGCATGCCGAAGTATCTTCAACTATAATACTGAATTTGTGTATTTAACCTTACTGCTCTATCAACAAGACTATTTTTACCTCACACATTTTAACATTCTTATTAGGTGCATACACTTCCAAGATAATAATGCCTTTTTGGAGAATTGGCTGTTTTATCATTACATGAATACTCCGTTTATTCCTGGCAATTTTCTTTGTCCTGAACTAGGTATTTAAATTTTCTTTTGATTAGTGTTACTATGGTATATTTTTCTCAATCTTTTTACTCTTTTTTATTTTTTATTTACTTACTTATTTATTTATTTATTTATTTATTTTGGCATAGGTTTTTTTCACTATAGGGCGCGTGCGCTCGCCAGACAGACAGAGAGACATCGAGACAGAAAACAAGAAATCACCCCCCAGGGGGGATGGCCATGCCACAATCCCTTCTCCTCCATTCTCCTCTTGGGATCTTGGGCACGCACACACACGCACCCGGCTTGAGTTTTAGTCCGGGACGTGAACCGCAGTCGACTACGTGGGAGTCCAGCGATAGCCATTACACTAACTGCTAGTTCCCTCAATCTTTTTACTCTTAATCTAGCTCAGCTTTTGTATTTAAGTTTGTTTTATGTAAACAGCATATAATTAGCTCTTTGTTTTTAATCCACTCTGTCTTTTAATTGATGTTTTTACATAATTCACATTTAAAGTGATTATTGATACATTTGGATATAAAATGTATTGTTTTTTAACCATTTTCTATTTATTGTACTTTTTCTTTGTTGCTTTCAAGAACCATGTTCCTTTCAACCTTCATCTTCTTTTGACTTCTCTACTTTTAATTAAACATTTTATATGAATATGTTTTATATATTCTTATAGCTATACATATATTTCTTTCTTTCTTTCCTTCTTTTTTTTTCTTTCTTTTCTTTTTCTTCTTTATTTTTTAAAATTCTTACAGAGGACATGAATGTGTAGGTAAGAGTGAGAAAAAGAGGAAGAGAGAAAGAGATGAGAACCTCCACAGGGTCTGGTCACACTATAATATCCTTCCTCTAGTTCTCCACTGCACTGGATCTTGGGTCCTTGCGTGATGTGTATTACATCGACTGAATTGGAGATTGGAACCAAAGTCACCATGTGGCATCTGATTTTTCTTGATCATCACATTACCATTTCACCATGAACCCAGCCTTCTTTTTTAAATTTTTTAGTAGCTACCCTCGAGTTTGCAGTTTTTAAGTAAGCCCACTATTGTATAACATGATACTACGCCACATAATAAAAACAGATTTTATTTCTCCATCATTTGTTATTTCAGATGTTTCTCCTTTATTTTTATAGATTGATCTGTGGTTTAATATTTGTCATTCATTTTTAAAAGTTTTCAGTTATTATTACTTTAATTTCTTCCACTATAATCTTGTTTGTAATTCTGGTATTCCAAGTTCATGTATACTACACATTTTGACATAAGTCCACTATTCTTTGTTACGTTTTTGTTTGGTACTTTTCTTTTGGGAGATTTTTATTGACCTTTCTCAAGTTTTCAGATTCATCCATCAGTCATATGAATCCTATTGATGAATCCCTAAATGTCATTCTTCATTTTTATTACTTTCTTATTTCTAGATCTTGAAAACTTTCTTATAGCTTTCAGCTCTCTGAATGCCAAATCCTGCTTCCTACTTCCAATTCCTTGTTCACACTGAATGTTCTGTTCAGATTTGTTTAAAATAAACTCTTTTCCATGTATTTTTTAAGTATTTATTAGGCTAAGCACTAGGTAGCATGTACTAAGGGTTCAGAGAACAATGAAGACACACACGTCTTATTCTAATATCATTTGTCTTTCTTTCCATGTATGTGTGCCTGCAGGTACATTCATGCATTGTGTGTAAGAATCAAAATATGCAAAGATTGAAAAATAGAAAAGATAATCACATACTTTCAAGCTAATGTGAAAAGGTAAAACACATTAGAAGAAAGTATATTAGGTTGGATAGTAACTGAGAAAGTATTGGGGAAGGAGGATAGTTTGTAATGTGTAATTACTCAAGAATACAATAATGAAGAGATGCTTCTGAGCTGAAGTAAGACATAATAGAAGAATATAATCATTTAAAGAATGGAAGTAAAAACATTCCAAGCTGAGGATAAGAATGAGCCTGATGTATTTGAAAAGCAGAAAAAGACCCATGTGAATTGCTAGTTTATATCAAATGCAATGAAGCATGGTATAGGATGAGATTTTTTAGAGTGTACTAAAGGAAGATAAAATAAGGACTAGGAAATGAGGTGACCGATTTTTATCATATGTAGGAGGGAATCACTGGGACAGTTTAAATATATGTGTTAGGAATTATGCGGGATTTTTTATCTGATGCATATGTTTGTCATCACTAATAAAAGAAATACTGTATCCCACCTGTTATGTCTTAGGTGAGATCCCCATGTATACACCATGGTCACCTATATTAAAAACTGTCAACTTGACTATAGGATAAATTTATTCTTTCTCTTTGAATTTTAGTCATGGCCTGGTGCATGCTACATGGTACTCAATAAATAGCAAATTCTCTCCTGTTTTTCTCTGTAGCCAGCGATGAGCAAGGCTACCCAAACCATATGAAAAGAGCAGAAAACCTGGAGGTGTGAGTTTCCCCAGAAATGAGATTTGAATCACTTAGTCACAGAAAAGAAAATAAGGATAATTTTATCCAACTCTTCATAACTCCGGCCCGATTGAATGATTTTACACTTCCATACTAAGAGTTTGCTGCCTCCTAAGAGAGCTGAAACTATTTTTAGTAAATGTTCTTGGCATCTACTCTAGTTTTTACTGAAGTATATACTTGAGTTTTATTTCTATCTTCTGTGGATACATAGTTCAAGTCCAATCTGTAGCTATTTTGCATATGCCATTTTTTTAATGGGGCTCTATATCCTTTTCCACAGAATTTTAGTGAATGACTCTCAGTTTCCCTCTAATTTGAAACACCACAAACAGAATATATCTATTCTAATGAGTTTGTGCAATCTCCAGATTTTTTGGAAACTGTATTGCCATTAAGAAACATAAAGTTTCTGCTTAGCCTTTAGAGGAATGAATAAAATGTAGGATTAAAGTCATGGTTGCACAATACCCATGGTTAGAGTACGAACAGCAATGGCCTTGGAGCCAGAGACACCTGGCTCGAGTTTTGTACCACACATGCTAACTATGCAAGCCAGATCATGATATTCTTTTCTTTAAAAGATTCAAGAACAAAATGAAAAATAAAGACTCGTTTATCCACTATTACTGCAAACAATATATACCAATATTATTTTAAAAATTAAAACTAATTTTACATGCAAAGAAATATACCATCATATTTGTCCTCCAATATTATCATTTTGTAAACAGTAATACCTTAAAAGAGAGCTAGGTGAGCAAAGATGATCTTCTACACAGTGAAGAGTATCCATGAAATAATAAAAGAGGCATCAGAAAGATGATAAATATGTTCTTTCCTCTGTAATTTGCCAGACCAACCCCTACACTAGGTCTTCTTATGATTAAAAAGCATCTTAATCATTTTTTTAATCCGTTATTTTCACATCCAGTGTATAGTATGGGACAAAATTAGAATATTTGTTTCCTTTAATAATTCTAAAAGCAATGTTATACATTTTGTTTTAAAAAGTAATCTGAAATTCAAATCAATAATCCACAGAATTATTCTCAGACTTGGGCCAAAGACCTGTCCATATGACATGAAACTCTTGTGAAATGGAGATCATTTGATTTTCCAATGAATCACAAGAGTTTTGTAATGTGTTACTTTCTCATACTCCAAAAACGGTAGGAACATATTATGAGGCTGTCTATGTGGTACTTACACATTAGAAGTTCTCTAAGTTTCAGTTAACGTCTGTTAACATAAGAAGAAAATAAGGCAAATATCACTGGTATGCAAGAAACACATCAGCCTTAACCTGAGCAAAACATATAATTCTGGATTCTATGTTTATGCCTCAGTCTAAAACATTGGATAAATTCTAATTAGTTGAAGAATGTCACATTGCTCTAATAGGCTGTCATTTTACTCTGGTTTCAGAGATTCAGTAAAAATATGAAAAGGTGAGCTGCCTGCACCTCAAAGGTGTTTGGTTTCTATAGTCATTGTCAAGGAAGTCATAATAATCTATCAGGCTAGCTTCGGTGAAAAAGGCATAGCTTGAGTCTTTAGAACCATCAGCAATGCTAAAGCAGAGAGACTTCTACATACATGTGAGCACAGAAGTCTGTGTTAATAGTGTACAATTATTTTACTCTAGAACATGGCTTTTTTTAGAGAGTAGGATGGATTTCGTCGAATTCACTGCCAACTAGCAACCATTTCATGAACCAGAAGGCATTAAGAGGCCTCTGGAAGTCTGGAAAAAGAAAAGACTAACCTGACTTGCTGGTCCCTATCTTTACACTGGCCCATTTCTTAGGCCTCAGTAAACATTTGTTTTAAGTTCCTTAAAAAACTGGGACCAACAGATGGAATAATGTTTATGTTGCTGGACTCACATATGGATTACCGTGGTTTGAGTTCCAGAACCAGTGGCTTCAAACTCATGCCAAGTGCATGTGCATGCATGCCAAAAATACCAAGTGGAGAGTGAAGGAGAAGGGATTGCACTGTGGCCTTCCTCCTGGGGGATGATTTCTTGCTTTCTGTTGTTCTCTCTCTCTGTCTCTCTGTCTCTCTGACGAGCTGAGGTGCACTATAGCAAAAGGTCTCTCAAAAAAAAAAAATGCTGCAAACCTTGGGGAACATTCTGGATTTACAGGTTCTTAATCAGCTCATCAGCAAAATCCCAAGTTTCCACTAAAACTTGGGAAACAATGTCTTTAAATTTAAACTTTGTAGCAATGTTTATCAAATGAAAAGTTCAAATACATCAGAGACCAGATAAATTTTCTAAGTAAGTTGAGTGGGCTGATTGTAAGACAATAGAGAACACTGAACAGTTCGGAAAGGGTACCTGCTGTGCTGTTTGAAGCCTGAACCTACCGTATGAGCATTACAAATCAGTGCCATATAGTAACACAGGTCCCACTTCTAGTAAGTTTTTTTTTTTTAAGATATACATATAGGATGTAGAGGGTATAAGAAAATTTTTATAATTTTTAAAGCAGTTGTGAGTCCAATAAAGTCATGTAGAGATAAGATGTGTCTTATAGGTTCCTACTTGGCTTCCTCCTCTTCAGACATTTAAACTATTACTATGAAACATCAACCAGTGAAGGGAACAGCAATGGGTGATTCAGTGTTTTTGCACAAGTATCTTAGTAAACTCAGCCTTTCTTGCTTCTTTCATATACTCTTGTCAGTTTTATTTCCATGTATTTCTCAGATTATTTTCTATGGTCTTGAAGGCACATTTGGTCTCTTAGTCTGAATTTACTCCACAGTCCCTAATCCTTAAATAAATCAGCTGTCTTTTTCTCTTTCAAATTCCTGTGAAGGGATATGCTGTCATCGAACTCATTGAAATCAGTGATGGAAATCACTCCCTCACACTTTCTAGGTTCCTTTGAAGGTCAGGAATAATTTGGACCTCAGACAGTTATTGTTCCTGCTGTTAATGTTCACAAATTCTGCACATTTCAGATTTTAAAAAATTATCAAACTAAGGTTTTTTTTTTCTCAATAAAAACAATATTGCTATATTCAGAACTGTTCTAAAACATGGTGACTGTGACAAAACAGGAATAAAAATGTCCCACTTCTGGGCCAGCAGGTGGTATAGTGATTAAGAGAGCTGGACTCTTGCATAGTTGATTGTGGTTAGAGTCCCAGACTGAGAAATTATATATATATATATATATAAAAATATAAATATACTA
>NW_006159569.1:1346461-1368593 GCF_000334495.1 Tupaia belangeri chinensis
ATATAAATATTATGTAACTATAATTTTATTTATATTTATAAATAAATAAAGTTAAATAAAATACTTATTATAAAAAATTCTGACTTCAAAATGTAAAATGTCTTTTTTTGAAAGTAAAAACAATTACCGGACTAGATTGTCACTAAGGATCTTTTAATTTTTGACTTTTTATGACTTTCTCATTTACTATGTCATTCTTATGAGCAATTGATGAGATTTCCTTCCATAGAAAAATAATATGCAGCACGGTGGGATTTTTTTCCTCTTCCTTTTTGATTATGAATTTTCTTATCAGGACATAAGCAGATTCTACACTGAGCTCGGTGATTTGAAGACAGATAATAAAAATCAGAAAATCAATGCTTAGTAAAATCAGTTAGAGAAAAAAAAAACTTTCTTTTTTGCATTTGGAGATTAACTTGGTTGTTCGTTTCTCCTTATAAAATTAGTTTTGTTCAAGGCCTACTGTGCAAAGAATGCCTTAGGGAAATAAAGTGGTGCATTTTTCATTGTCTTCAAATCTATTTTCTGCTTGAATGGAGTCAGCATTAAATTTAAAGCAAGAAAATCACTCGTTGATGGAAGTCTTAGCATATGAAACATGGTAGAAGAATCCAGTCTCTTCTGGGTTTTGATTTTTAAGTCACACAAGTGTACATATTTCTGACCACATAAACACCAGAAACTTGATTTAACACACCTTGGTCACCTACTTTGTACTATAACAAGAAGAGAGTCTTTTAAGAATACAAATATGTATTGTTATTTATAGTAATCTGGAAGAACAAAGAGCCTCATCTTTTAGATGTGAGGCCTGACTTTAAATATCTGTTCTTATACTAGCCATATGAACTTAGGAAAGATAGTTAACCTCACTGAACATTTGCCCTACTTCTCTAACCCCCTGTTAGTTATATTGCATTAGTAATTTTCTAATGTGTCTATAACTATAAAATTGTTATTGCTAAAATTTTTAAAATAAAATAATTTCTTGAGTTTTTGGTGTTGTATGTTAGGCTCTAGAGTCCATGGCATGTCTAATCTCACCCCAAAATATTTTGTTTGTTGTATACAAGTGCCCACTACATTTCTAGGAATAAGAGTCTACTTAAACTAATCAGGTGGTAACATTACAGCATCTGGTATTCCTGTCTCTATTCTGTTCAATCAAATAATTCATTGTTGTTCCTGGAAATAAGTAGTTACTTAATAATTATTGATTTTTTTTGCTTTTTGCCTGCAAAAGAGCAGGCAAATATGAGCTAAGATGAGGAGAAAACAAAATTAATTGAATCCTATGAATCAGCAGTAACATAAATATTAGAATTGGTAGCAAATAACATTAACATGGTTATTATAACTGTATTTTATATGTGCCAAAAGGTAAGTGGAGACATGATAATAGAGAAGCAAAGCAAATTTTTAGAGATTAAAATTATAACACCCAAGGAAAAGTATACACTAAATAGGAGTTATTGTAATCATCAAACTCCAAAATAAAATACAGAGTAATGACTGACAAACCAGACCTCCCATAAAGGAAAGTTTTGGATTTCCCTAGTCTTCTGCATTAATGATCACATTGTGGTACTCCTCCTATAGCCTCCCGGTTGTCTTCCCTTTCTAGCTTGATTTTTGTTTTTCCTGCATACCTCTCCAAGGATTATCTTTTAGTTTCTATGGTTTCTGTTTTCTTTTTTTAATTAATTATTTTTTTCTAGAGAGATTTTTGCTATAGGGCAAGTGCACTTATCAGAAAGACAGAGAAAGAGAAAGTGAGAGATCACTCTTCAAGGGATATGGCCATGCCACAATCCTTTCTCCTCCATTCTCCCCTTGGGATTTTGGGCATGCTCACACTTGTACCAGACATGACTTTCAAGTTGCCAGATCCCTAGATAGCACTTTAGATAGCATTCAAGCTGCAGTCGGTCATGTGGTAGTCCAGCACCTTTACCACTACATCGCCTGATGTCCCACTCCTCTGGTTTCTGAATCTTCCCTTGGCCCATATTACAGATCTATTCTAGAGTCATGTCCTGGAAGTTTCATCCATCTAGCCACTAAAACTCTGACCATGTTTTTCATGGACTTCCAATATTTACTCTCTGGTCCCACCAGACTCTACTGTATCTTGAGTAAATTATGTTCATTTGACCCCAAGATCTTTATCCCACCTCTTCCTCACTTTCCTCATAACTTTCACGAATCCTTCATTTTTAGACTAGGGTTTGTGTACATCAAAGGCCATTCAATTATATTGAAGCAAAGATAGTTACATTCTATTCCTTATGATCAGAAGTAAGAAGCTTAATTTCAAAAGAAAAGCAAACTACATTTGCTCATACTTACAAAGTAAAAGGAAAAATAAGATCAATTTTTGCCTGAGATGGTAGAATGATCTGAAATTAAATCAATTACTAAAAAATATTATGTTACAGACATGCCTAGTTGTTATCATACTCTGGTAGGCACTCATATGTTTGTGTGTTTGCAAGTATATATATATATATATATACACATTTATATATGCATGTATGAAGGGACATCATAAATTAATGGAAAAATGGATTTAAAATACAGGTTTATTTTTATGAAAAAAAAATTTTAATCCATTCCAAGGTTTTTACTAATATACATTTTCAACTAACTTTTTAGAGACTCCATATACATGTGCACACACACACATATATAATTCATGTTTACACATATACATGAATGTATAAGTGTGTGCACATGAAGTTATACATGTAAGTGTGTTTATACATATATACATGTATATATGTATATGTTAGTTGAATAAAGGTTTTATCATATACAGACTGTATGTTCTGTGTGAGTTTTTTTAACTTTCTTGATCTTTAATCATTACAACGATCAACAAGCATAATAACTTGCTATGCTGCCCTAATGATGTAGTTACAAGGAGTATAAGGAAAATAGAACATGAAAGTGTTTTGAAAATATGCTTAATTATTTATGTACATGAAATAATTTCATTAGGTGTATATTTATAATGGAATGAAAGTGGTAAATTCCTGATTTTCAATGTTTTGATCATAAAACTTAGCACATTCGATTATAACTAACAAAACGTTCACAATTTTTCAGCAATTTAAATGAGAATAGTTGGGTTCTAGTTTTTATTGTTTTTATTGTTTATAGGTTTAATAAACAAGTTACTTAACTGTTTTGAACCATAGTTGCAGAATGAATTGAATGTAGGAAATGACTTCTGCTTCAAGAATATTCGTCAGAGGTCAGACCCATAGCCTGGTAGTTAAGGAAGCTAGATCCCACATGGAAAATTGAAAAGATAGGATCCCAGCTCTGCAGCTTGAAGAACATGCAGGCTGCATGTGTGTATATGTCCAAAAGTCCCTACAGGATGGAGAAATGGAGGAGAAGGGATTGAAGTGTGACCACAGCCTGCTGGAAGGATGTTTTCTGTATCTTTTTCTCTTTGGTGACCACTTGTATCCTCTGAAGCAATAAAACAAAAGCACAAAAAGAATATTTGTCAGGATTAAATGAGATAATGTAAGAATCATACCCATATATCATCTTATGTGATTCATATATAGACACATAGATAAAGGCATAAATAATATAGAAGATGAATTTTCTAGTACATTTCCTTACTCATATCAGAACTCCTATTCATTTTGTAATACAGTGATTCTCACTACCATCCTCAGGGGATATTTGACAATATATGAAGATATTTCTGTGTCACAACTAAGGGCAAAGGTGCTAGTGGCATCTAGTGGGTAGAAGTTAGGGATTCTGCTAAAAATGATACAGTGCACAAGAGAGACCTCCTATGACAGATTATCCAGCCCAAAATATCAATAGTACAGAGGTTGAGGAACCCTGTTGCAATGAATAAATAAAGCAAAGACATTCAGGATTCTATTTCTCATATGTGTGTAACTTCTAACAAATGAGAAATTAGTGCTCAGAGAGAGAGAGAGAAGGAGAAAGGAGCACATATATTCTATGGCTTTTTCTTTATTTTGTCTCTGTTTTGTTTTCTTGCTCATATTTTTCTGTGGGTATTTCTTTCATTTTGTCAGGATTAGTGGTCAGCAGAGTCCAATAAAGCAGCCACATCTTATGCAGAAGCTCTGACTATTGTCACCATAAAACTAGAACACTGTGCCCAGTACTGTGACATTATTCCTGATTCATTTTCATCCTGTTTTTTTTCTTTTCCCCTTGGAAGATGCTTAAATTATTTCTTACAGACTTTCTTTATGTCTGCCTCCATGAACCAAGTCAAGATGTGGGCTGATCTGGGATAAACATAGACATCTTAATTCCCTCTTTTTTCTTTATTTTTTTTTACAAAATGAAGAGGTAACCTTGAAAATGTGCCACCAAGGCTGATATTCCACATCCAAACTAATTACAAATTTTGGTTAGGTGAGACAGACATTAGAATGTCATCGATAACCCAGGTTATAAATACTATACCTTTGATGGCTCAAGAGATGTCTGATCTCCTGTTGTGAGAGTATTGCTCCTCCCATCAAGAATTAATTCATTTATGTCAATATAAATGTGGAGGTTCACAGGCATAAAGGCAAGGGAGACTATTGCATTTTCAGAGCAATATATGCCATATGACTGAAATGAGAGCAGGTGTGTAGATGAGAGCAGTGACAGAGAGAACCTGCAACAGCAAGAAGGAAGGCCACTTAATGGCAGGTTTCATTGAGTTATCTTTAAACATTTCACAGCAATAGCAGAGATTAGGGATGAAATTGATAGGCCATGAGGTGGGAACTCAAAATGTTTGTGGAACTAAGTTAGTTAATGCTTGGGCAGTTACTTTTGATGAAACAATTGACTTCTCATTGTTCTTAGAATAAAAGCTAAAATCCTTTGGAAGGGATGCAAAACTAGCTTTCTTTCAATGTCTTAAATCTTGGCCTCCATGATTATATATATATATATATAAAAATTTGTGTTATTTGGTGTATCTCCTTTAAAATAGATAATTCAGTAATAAAGAGAGAGACTACCATAATCTCAGCTCACGAGAGCTATCCCACAGTCTAATACAGGCTTTGATATGTGAGTGCACGATAGATAAATAAATATAAAAATGGCTTAATAATGTTATAAAATAATTATAAGAATGCTGAAAGAGAAGTATGTACAGGTATTCGTTTCATCCCTTCTGGGAGTAAGCTATGCATTATTTTCTACCACTTTTTATTTGCTTACCACAGTCCAGCTAAACCATTCTTATGTTGCTGTTACTGTTTGTTTATCCTTGAAACAGAAAACAACTGGCCTATGGTTAGGTCCTCTAGCTTCCTGATCTTATTCAGTTCTTCCAGGAAATTTTTCTAAAAGGCACCTCCTTAACAATCAAGTTTATGGGACTCCTTGGTCTTTCCTGACATTTTAAAACTATTACCTTGCTTTTACATTTTCATTGTGCTTATTACTATTTTAAAGCATATCACTTATTCATCTGTTTACTTTCTACTTTGTCTATGTTCTATTGAGGATGTAAGCATCATGAAGCGAAAAAGTATCTCATTTTTCAACATTTTCTTCTTGACATCTCAAGAAGGACCAGAGATGTAGAAATAAGAAAACACACACTGATACCTTTCAAATGAGTATATACATTGAAAAAGGATGAAGGCATAAGAATAGAAGACAGAAGTAATTTTACAATTTTAATTTCATTTCACAGAGTGAATGAAAAAAGAGATATATCTGAGGCAGAAAGAATAGTTTATGCAAAGGAATGAAGGTATTTATGGTATATTGGGATTTTTTTTTTTCCTGAAGCTTTATTTGAGTCTTGATCTGGGGCCAGAAACAAACCTCCAATGGTAGAAAGGTGAGGGTGAAGCTGATTCTGAAAGGAGCTCAAAGTTAATGGATTTATCTTCTCTTGTCGGAGCAATAGGAAGTCACAGAAAGCATTTAGACTAGTAGATGAAATGATGCATGTTGCATTTTCAGAAGATCAATTCAGGAGTTGGACGGAAATGAAATGGAAGAGAAAGTGGCTGCCAGCCAAGAAACTAGCTAGAGGATGGTTGCCAACACCTAGGGAGTATTTCTGAAGCATCTATTATAAGAATCTTAGTTTTCTTTAAAATGTAGGCCTGACAATATTTACTGTGGTAATTAGTCTAAAATCTGATTACCCCTCTTCTGCTATTTTTGTTTAATTTTTAATACATCTAATAGTTTTTATTTCAAATTTATAAATGTAAGGAACTGTAAAGAGAAATAAGAATAGAACAACCAGAGACGTTTTCTTCAGACTACTCTGTTTAATATGCATATTATCAAAGGTTAAGCTATTTAAATGCATTTATAAATAGAGGATAAAGGGAGACCAAAGTAATACACATAGAAAAGCTCAGGCCAGAGAGTAAGGAGGCCAGGAGAAGGTCAATATTACCATATGAGACTCAAGTAGAGATTATAGGTTAGCATGTATATATGGAAGAAAAACAGCGATATTAAAATGAAGAACACTGGCAGGTATCAGAATGACAAAAATGGTCATGAAGTCAAAAATGTTGATATAAATGCAGCAACACAGAAGAATCCAGAGGTCATCATGCTAGACTGAATTAGGTACACACAGACAGATGAATACTATTGATACGTGGTGTCACTTACATGTCGAATCCAAAAAGTCAAACTCATAGTAAAGGGTAGAATGGAGGTTACCAGGGCCTGAAGGTTAGGAATAAAAGGTAAATGTGGTCAAAGGGTACAAATTTGCAGTTACAAAATGTACAGAACTTCCAAATGTTTGTGAAAAAAATAAAATTAAAGTATGCATTTATTTTGGGACAATCTGGAAATTTCTTTTTATTGTCAGAGGGCACATGCACATAAGGGAGAAAAAAAAGAACTTCTCGATGGAGACTAATCATGACTCAATTATTTTTCCCTCTAGTTCTTTAACCCACCATCAGGATCCTGGGCATGTACAAACAGGCTCCATGCTCATTGTATATCTTTCAAGACCCCGGGGTCAGGATTTGAGTCATAGTTGGCCTTGTGGTATCTGAATCCATCTATAAAACAGTCAACCATATAGTGCTATCTGTTTGGTCAGATTCTTCAAGTTTGTTGAGATAGTTGATCTCAAAGTATTGTCACTACAGACAGACAGACAGTAGCTAGATGAGGTAATGCGTATGTTATTAGCTTGATTGAGGTAAAAATGCACGATAAATACACATATCAAAATTTCATGTTATACTCCCTAAGTAAATTCATTTCACAATGAATGCGTATGTATCAGAACAATACATTGTATATCTTAAGTGTATTTCTTAATTTATCAACCATATCTCAATAAACCAAGAGAAAAAATACAGTAAACTTTCACCCAGGCTCCAGTCCTAATTCTAACCCTAGCAGCTCGATATTGAGGGAGATTATTCTTTCCTTTCCCCAGAAAGCACTGGTCTCAATGTACAATTAAAAGCAGGGGTCCTTTGCTTCCTAAAGCTTTTTGAAATAGTGACAGAATATGAAAACTACATTCAATATTTCAGAATTCTCAGTGATTCTTCTTTTACTTATTAAAATGTTACAGAAGGTATCCAAAACACACAGAGTTCCGTTTTATGGCTGAAATTATGACCCACTGCAGTCCTTTTGCACTGTGGATGGCTCTGATCAGTAATTATACCTTTTATGTTAATAAAAAAGGAAACATTGATACCTTGAGATGATTTATTTTGCAGTCAAAAGTTTGTCAACCATGAATTTAAAAATGTCTGAGAAACAGGCTCAGATTTTCAAGACCAAATGATGAATGGAGATCACTCTGACTCTTTTGCTGTTTTCCAACTTAGAATTTTTTAGAGATGAAAACAATACAATTTTCATTTGATAACCAGTGGCAGAAGCACCTGTCAGAAAGTTTTCTCAGCAGATCTGTGAGGGGTTAATATTATGAAGTTTTAATCTGTGAGGGTAAAAACACAAAGGGAATCTGGGGGCTGTTTTGTCACACTTTACACTGAAGTTTCCAATGGATGGAGAAGCTCTATCCTGGGATTATAGAAGCTCTGCATGGATTTCTTTTATGCCATTGGAACTAATTTGTTGTCTTTACGCATGAGATAAGATATTCTATTTCTGAAACTTCTCATTTTCCCCCAGTGGTGGAGGGTATATGTTTTCTCATCCTTGTTACTTGGCAAGAAAGCCCATGTGCCTTGTGATAGAAAATATTTTAGAGCATGTAGAAATATTGGTCTTTGGGAAAACAAGCGCTGAAGGTTTATTTAGGGTATTACAGGGCATTCTTTTTGGAACAAATATAGGTTCAGAAATTGGTGAAAATGTGGAGAGGCATACGCTGACTGTGGAGCATGCTCTGAAGGCCTCTTCTGGGTCGCTTGGTGTTTCGTACATGAGCTCAACACACACTGGACTTTGCAGAACCCATTTTCTCCACATCTAGTTATTATAGGAAAACCCCTTTCCCTGTTGGAAGTATTCTACTTCTAATGAAATATTACATATTCCTTCCATTTAAATGAGACTAGGCCCCAACCTCAGGTGATTTCAAAAGTGTTCCTTTTTTTTTTTTTAATACATTTATATTTATTTATTTATTTTTCATTTCATTTTCTTCTATACATTCAATCACATTATTATTTGTCTTACACAATGGATATGTCAATAGGTGAACATTTCTCCCTAGTACTGTTGATAAAACTATGAAATATCCCCAACAGATAATACCACACCTCTTTGTGCCATTAATGCTTTGCCTCCCTGTCCCTTCCCCAAATGTCCTTCCTCAGACCCTCCTCTTTCACACACACTATATCTGGTATTTACATCTATATACTGTGTTTCTATATCCTTTAGACAATTAGTTACAACTTCTGGTCCATACTTGGGTGTATCCTATGGGGGCTATCTTTCCTTAGTTTGGAGCTTTTGCTGTGGCCCTTAATGCTATTTTCTAATTCACCTGGTTCTGATTTCTCACACCTGAGAATTGGGTTTGAGTTGCCCTATCTGGACTTGTGAGCTCCTATATCTCCTTTTCCTTCTCTTTCTCTTCTTGTAAAAGGTAGGAAAGTGGGACTAGCAGAGGGTGTAGTGAATATGGCACAGCAGTTACGTCGCTGAACTTTCACATGGCTGACCATAGTTCAAGTCTCAGACCTGGTGGCTTAAAAAATCACACTGGAAACATGTGCATGCATGCCCAAGATCTTGGGAGAAGAATGAAGGAGAAGGGATGGCAGCATGGCCATCACCCGGGCGGTGATTTTTCACTTTTCTCTCACCGTCTGTCTCTCTTTCTGGCAAGCACACATGACCTAAGGCAAAAACTTCTTAAAAAAAAATAACATTTTAAAAAGCAGGAGAGTAGGATGGTTACTTCCCTTAGAAAAGCTCAAGTTCTGCCCTCTGCTTTCTACATTGTTCTTTTTTGGATAAGCCCTGATAAGTTAGTAGGGTACTCTCTAACTTATGGATAAAAAGAATTTCTGCCTATTTTAGGCCCATCAGTTTCTTGTTAACATTTTCTAGTGCTGAGAGTTAGACTTCAGATCTTTACTTTCAAACAGATTTATCCCATCAATTATTTACTCATTGACCAATTGAATGATGAGAGGTTATCATCAATTTTAGATATATTTCTATCCCCTCAGCTCTAAAAAGAAGATAGTTGAGATGTGACTTGGTTGGAAATGAAACAATAAAAATTTGATTCAATTGCTCTCTACATTATGTGACATTAGTACATATTGATTGTTAGTCCTCACTTTCTCTAAATCAAAATGCTAAAGAAGGAAAAAGACACAAGAGAATTGACATAACTAGAATTTTGAATATTCTTCTATTTGAATATTAAACCAAAAGAATGATGCTTAAGATATCGAACACTTCTGAGTGGAATTTGATTTTTTTTTTTTTAGGGTGCCATGACCACAATGTTGCATATTTCAGAGCCTTGGGTTATGTATAAAATGAACACACTTGTATAAGTTTTTCAAGGGGGAAATTTACATGCCTCATCAGGGCATAGCATTTACGTATTATTTGGCACCCTACTTCCTTTATTAAAGAAGACACATATGCTTGAGAGTAACAAGTGTGATGCCCTATAAAGCAGAAACTCAGGTTACTCATATTCCTACATTTGGTACACTCCGATGCAATATGGTGTCCACAGGTCTCCAGAAGCTTTTTTATTATCTTAGAAAAATGTCTTGCCAGTTGTGATTTAACATTAACTGTGAAGCCTTTTAATACAGAAGTGGCTCAACCCCATAGCCTAGTGGTTAAGGGAGGCAGATCCCACATGGCTGGCCATGTTCAAGGAACCTTGAAAAACTAGCTATGTACATGACATGCATATCCCAAATCTCAACAGGATAGAGAAATGGAGAAGGGGTTATGGTGTGACAATATCCCACTGGATGGTACTTTCTGACTCTGTGTTTCTCTACAGAATGCATGCACTCTCTGGCAATTTGAATATATATATATATATATTGTTGAGGGACCAGCAGATTTTGTAAAGGTTGCATCACTGGACTCCCAAGCAGTCAGTCATGGTTTGAGTTCTGGACCCAGAGGTTTCAAACTCACACCAGGTATGTGTGCGTGCATGCCCAGAATACCAAGAGGAGAATGAAGGAAAAGGCATCGTGGTGTGGTCATCTCCCCTGCGGGGAGATTTCTTGCTTTCTGTCTCTCTATCTCTCCAACAAGTGCATGTGCCCCATAGTAACAATCTCTCTAAAAAAGAAAATAATTGAAAAATCAGGAGAAATTCATAATGATTGAGGGAGAATACAAAGTCATATGTAATTAATTTAAGCATTTATAAACCTCAAGGCCTAAATAAATATAATTAAAATAAATAAATAAAAGTAAAAAAGAACGTATACAGAAAATAAAGTTTGTTCCTTATCTGAAAGGAGAATCTCATTGTTTACCATCCAAAATTTTAGTCACACTGTTTTTCTACTTTAAATAGAAATCATATATGTCCACACTTTCTTCTTCTGTTTTTCAGTTTGTCTTCAATAACATACAAATATACAAAAAATTCTAAATCTCACTGGCCATTAATTGGATCATTGGAAAAGTCATGACATATTTTTCTATGCAAAAATGCATCATGACTTTTCTGATGACTCAATATCTTCTCTACCTAAAATCCTAGAAACGGATGATAAAAATTTATTGAGCACATGTTGACAGAAAATTTACAAACTTACAGACTCAAGCAAAATTTAATTAGAACTGGTCAATAGAAAACCACTTGTTTGCTGGTGGCCCTTATTATTAACTTGGTATTACAGAGGTCATTTGTTAAAATACAGTTGGCTGTCATGTACTCTGTGCTTATTGACCCAATTGGTAGGGACAGAGCTGAGGCATCTCACCCAATCCTCAAGCATCGATAGTCCCTTGTTAACTCTGCAGAGAGAATTCACTCTCCATTTTCATTCTTCTGAGATTTTCTTCTATGTGGTGATGAAATAAATCAGAAGAAGAAAGACAGTATTGTTTCATGAACATTTTTATTTTATTACTTCCACCCTGGTTAAATACACACATACACATACACACACACACACACAAACATTTTTACCTGTCACAGAGTTTTAGACCTGTACTGTATCTATGTTAATATTTGAACTTGCCTCATCCATTGTTTTATCTATTTCTCTCTTGAGGCTGCACAAACATCAACTCATTGGATCAGAATTAACTAATATCCCAGGATAGCTTAAGTGTCAATGCCAGGATAACACTCTGGTTTTCATATTCTACTGAAGTTTTGGCCCATGAGGAGGTCACTTAATTTATTATAAATTCAACTTTAAAATATTTTTGTTATCTTCATTCAATATTTCACGGATTCTCCAATGTTATGTTTTTTTTTTTTTTGAAGAGGTTTTTGCTATAGGGTGCATGCTCTCGCCAGACAGACAGAGAGAGACAGAGAGACAGAAAGCGAGAAATCACCCCCCAGGGGAGATGGTCATGCTGCAATCCCTTCTCCTCTATTCTCCTCTCAGGATCTTGGGCATGCACGCACACGTGCCCAGCGTGAGTTCTAAGCCACCAGGTCCGGGACACGAACCGCGGTCGACTACGTGGGAGTCCAGTGACATAGCCATTACGCTAACTGCTGGTTCCCCTGGCTTGATTTTTCATACTGCCAGATCTGGGACTCGAACCATGGTCAACCATGTGGCAATTCAGTACCTTAACCCCACACCACCTGCTGATTTCCCTTAAATTTTTTTTAGTTGCCAGAGAATGCAAGGATTCTCCAGAGAGACAAGAAGAAAGCAATTCTCAGTGGGTCATGGACTCTACACAATCCCTTCTCCCTCATTTCTCTGTCTCGTCAAGATTTGGGGGTGCACACACACACACACACACACACACAAGCCAGGATGCTTTTCAAAATAATAGGGCCAGGATTCTAACCATGGTTGACTATGTAAGATTCTGGTTCCTTTTACCACTAGGCTAAGGGGCAGGCCTTTAAATTTTAATCAAACTATATTCTGTAAATGATTCTTTATGCCTAGTTTGTGTTTCTTAACTGAACATATTGGAAATCGTTCCTTATACCCCAATACTTTAAGAAACTATCACAATTCTCACAAAACATTTGAATTATCAGCTTATACATTTGCTTTACTATCGGTAATTTCCTTCTTTGAAGATGGGAATAACTTACTGCTCTAAGTAGCTGGAGTGTCAAGATGGAAGACATGGGACATTCAGGATTAGGTTGATGAACGAATAAAATTGAGTGTCATTTTTACTTGTTAATGTATGTTTATTTCATAGGTAATATTCATACGGTATCAACAGTGTTCAGGAAATTCCAGTAACTATTATGTAAATGTTTCAGCTTTATAAGGACAATACAATTCACCTTAAATTGTAAAGCCAATTTTATTTTACTCAGTGCAACTTTAAAAAGAAAGATAAATTAAGAATTCAAAGTACCTTGGACATTGCTTCATTTAAGTAGAGAAAAAAAAATTCAGAAAACCATTTCTTACAGACCTTGCATGCAAGGAATCAGCTTTGCCCTTTTGAAAATTTCTAGCTGACCTTTAGAGCTTTTGGAGCTCAGCAATAATAACAAAAAGCATTGCTGCTACTATTACCAATTTTGAAGAAAGGACAACTATTGAAACACTTAAAAAGATGGCCTTGGTAACTTAACATTTATTATTCTTTAGCTCATGAATAGAAATGGGTTTTTAAAAAACAGGAATTACTCAACTGCAGACCGTGTGTGTGTGTGTGTGTGTGTGTGTGTGTGTGTGAAGTCTCAATCTGCCACTTACTAGTTGCATGAGTTGATCAATTTCCACAACACTTTTCCCCACTTCCTAATCGGTATAATGACCATAACTGTAGCAAGACACGGAGCATAGTATAGTATCATTGCCAAGACTAGATATTGAAGAAATATAAACATTACTAAGTACACCCTTGCCTGAAGGGTGCAGTGCAAGGAAAGACACTGGCTTGTTAATCAGGAGTGAAGTTTCTAGTTCTGACTTTGTTTCTAAATTCCTTTCCCTTCCCCCTTTTTGATTAAATGACAAGTATGAACTGGATATCTCCAGAGGTTTTCTTTCTTCCTTCAAGGTTATTCAGCTCTCAGCTGAATATCATCATTTATGTCTCATCTATATCCTCGCAGGGGTATGACTTCTCGCTGAACTTGATTCCAGCTCTCCACAACACATTTCTTTCACATATTGGGTACAATGTTCAAGAATTATTGGAGAGACCAGAAGATGGCCCGACAATAAAATATGATGCTTCATAAGGGAGACCCACATAGGAAGGTTGCCATTTTAAGTCCAATGACCACCCTGAGTATGCTGAGTAGTCTCAAGCTGGGGTGGATCATAGTGTCAGAATCTTGTTGGGGTTGCTGTCTCTCTCTGTCACTCATAAAAGAAATAACAAAATAAAACAAGCTCCTATTGACAATGCTTTCTAAAAGGTGCTTATTAAAACCTCTATTCCTCCCAAATAAGGAAAAAATAAGAATGCAAGGGTTTATTTTGTGAGAAAACCAACACTGAAGAGATGTAAGATGAATTCCATGATGATGGTTGCACAGCAGGCCTGGGAGGTAACCACTGTAGGTTGAAGGTGGAACTGGGGACAAAAGTCTTCAGGATAAAAGAAAACAAAATGAAACAAATGAATGATCTAACTTTTTGACTGTATCATGAGTCTCACTGAAAAACATTTTTAAGGAGTCTTTGGAAAATAAAGAAACAGATTTTTTAAAAAGTGAATGAAGAAAAATGAGATAATTATTATCTCTAAACAAAACAAAGACAAACACTTTTTCAAAGCAGAGAATTAAGCCATAGTACATTTCTTGGCTCAGTAATGAACACTATTTACTTAGTCACAGTAGTAACAATAAAATATTTATTTATCTGAAAGTTGAGACATAATTAATTAATCTGATAGAAGAGAGAAATGACAGGGATATGAACATGCTGATCTACATCTATTATAAAAGAAAAATACATCATGTCTAAGTTTGATTAGGCAGCAGACAATTAGTAGTCACATATTATTTATATACATAGAAGTAAACATCAAAATAAAGGGCTAAATGAAGCAATGAAAAAAAAATAGGGAAGAGGCTAACCGCTTCTCTTAATAGGATAAGGAAGAATTTTAAAAAACCCATTGAGTGTACTTTTATGTTCTAAACATTTCATTATTACTCTTAGCCACATATCTGTTCCTTTCATTCTCTCTGTCTTCATCATAAATAAGGTTATAGAATAACAGACACAAAAGAAATTATTAACTGATAGCATATGTAGAATGAGATTTTGACCTCACCAAACATTGATAGTGCTAAATATATTCTCTTCCCTGTTTCTTACAGATACACTTCATGGTAAAAATAATTATTATTGTTTTTTAAATAACTACTCATTTTTTAATTTACATCTATTCATTATATATCTTTATAGCTTGTAACATGATTTTTTCCCAGCATGTGTACAGTACATGCCAATCAAGTCAAAGATATTACCATATCATCTCTCTTTTTCCTTCTTTGATTTTTTACTTTTTACTTTTTATTTTTATAAAGCAATAGTTACATATCTTTTGTTTGTTTGTTTATGGTTTTGTTTTTTTTTTTGTTTGTTTGTTTGTTTTTTTGCTATTGAGTGTCTGTGCTCAGGAGAGAGAGACAAAGACAAAGAGAGGGAAAGTGATAAATCATTCCCCAGGGTGAATGGTCGTGCTGTAATTCCTTCTCTTCCATTCTCCTCTTGGGATTTTGGGCATGCACACACACACACATCCAGTGTGATTTTCAAACCACCAGATATGGAACTCAAAACACAGTCAGCCAGGTGAGAGTCTAGAGCCTTAACCACTTCACCACCTGCTGGTCCCCAATACCTTTCTTTTTAACAGTGAATTTTATGTTCTTTTGTTGGTTAAATGTTTCTTCCCTTTAACCTTCGCACTCTATCATCCATGCTCTACTACTCACTTCCCTACCTTACAGTCTCTGGTATCTGTCTTTACTATCATATCTTCAGATCCTTCAACTTCTGCTCTACAATGTATGCATTCAGTACATATTGAATGGGGATACAGAGTGTATATCTTTCAAAGTCTGGCTCATTTGCTTAACTTTAAGTCCTCTGTATTATCCACATTGAATCAAGTAATGGGGTCTCATTGTTATTGTTTCTTTTTTTTTTTTCTTTCCTTTTTTTTTTTTGAGAGATTTTTGCTATAGGGCACATTTGCTTGTCAGAGAGACAGAGAGAATAGAGACAGAAAGCAAGAAATCACCCTCCCAGGAGGGGGGGTATAGCTGCATTGCAAATCACTTCTCTATTCTCCTCTCAGGATCTTGGGCAACAATGCATATGTGTCTGGCATGATTTTAAGCTGCTGGATCTAGGATTTGAACCTCAGTTGACTACATGTGAGTCCAGTCATGTGATCATTATGTCATCTGCTAGCCCTAGGTTTCATTGTTTCTTATGGCTAAGTAATAGTCCATAATATATTAGGTTGTTAGAAAAGTCATGATGTCTTTTCCTATGTTTTTCTACACAGAAATGCATCCTGACTTTGATCCAATATATGACACACATTTATTTATCTGAGAGTTGAAACATAGTTAATTAATGGTAAAACAGAGAAAGGGCAGGGACAGGAACATGTTCTACCTACCTCTATCATAAAATAAAAATAATATATATGGTACTTAAAAACAGTCAAAAAAGTTATGTATGGTCAAAAGGTATATGAAAAAATATTCAAAGTCTCTTTTCATAAGGGGAATGCAAATTAAAATCATAATGGCACACCATTTAATCCCAGTTAGAACATTTATAATATGTGCACCATGAGATAGCATGGTGATTATGTTGCTGGCCTCCCACGATGTCGACCATGGTTTAAACTCACTCTGGGTGTGTCTGTGTGTGCATGCCCAAAATCCCAAGAGAAGAATGGAAGAAAAAAGATTGCAGCATGACCATCCACCCTGGGCGGGGGTGATTTCTTGCTTTCTGGCTGTCTCTTCAGTGATGTATACATCCTATATATATATAAAAAAGAAATATATATATAAAGAACTTTTAATATTAAAAAAAACTAAGAATGATAAGTGCTGGTGAGGCTAGGGTGGAAAAATAACCCCGCTGACACTGTTGGTGAGAACATCAATTAGTACAGCCTCTGTGGAAAACAATATGGAGATTCTTTAAAAATCTACAAGTAGAACTACCATAAGACATAGTATTTACCAAAATGATAGGAAAACATTCAGTCAGAAGCACAGTTGCATGTTTACTGCAGCATACATGTTTACTGCAGTATTATTCACAATTGCTAAGACATGGTAAAACTTATTGTTACTCAGTGTTATAGATGAAGAATCAAGGTTTAGGGAAATAATAATTTCAACAAATGGTAGTGAAAAGAATCACATTTGAATTTTTTGGCTTTAAAAATGTGGATGTTTCAGAGTGTTGGGGCTTTAACATTGACTAAATTTCTACTCCCTGTTAATTGAGATAGAAAGACTTTTGAGTTGCTGTTGATGCCTTGTATAGCCACTTCCAGAGGAACAGACACACTTTACGTAGTGCCCTGCACTAGTCCGTCCTGTGGTCTGTGATCAGAGACACAAGCCCTCAGAACCTTTGTCACCTTAAACATTATGGCAATAACCTTAGAATTCAACAGGTTTTAAAAGCTACAAGGAAAACACAAGGGAGTTACCATAATACAACAATTTCTGCTGTAGTAGAATTTTAGTTGCTATCCCTGGGAATAAAAGTACAAATAATTAAGAATAATGTGCACAAAACTGACCTGACCAGTAATGAGATAATAGTTTTTCTCACCATGTGTTTGGACATTGAGTTTGCAATTTTATCCTCCAATGCTTTTGAGTATTCTTTCACATTTGTCGATTGCTGACAGAAGTTGTCATTAACAAAATGATATTCCAGAGACCAAAACTTCAGCGCTTCTCAAAAAGAAGGGAGTTTGGGCATCATAAAGAAATAGTTATACTTCTACATTTTTACTAATTTGTTTCTGTAAAAATATTTCAAATAGGAAGAAGTCCTGGAGTTCTTTTCATTCTGACTATAAACAGCTTAGCATTTGAAACATTTAGGTTCTAAGAATAAAAATTATTAGTATTACTACTAATGATACTACAATAAGGGGAAATGGTAGAACACAATTAGTATGGTGATAAAGTTTCTTCCCTGGAGCTACAAGGACCGATATAATATGATCATGACCAATACCTATTAATGTGCAATTTTAATTTTTTATATGACTATCTATTTGTGCAAGGATGGACATGTGCATCTATTAAAGTGTCTGACAAACACTTTCTAGGTACATACCATATATCTTCCATGCTTCTCAGCCCAAATGGTACAAAAATGACAAGCACAGTTTGTATACTTTATATAAGGAGACAGAATATGAGCAAGAACAAGGTTTCAATACAACATGACAGACAGGGTAAGTGGAAGGAAGGAAGGCTACAATTTGAGTCCAGTAGAAATGGCTCAATTGGCTCTGTTGGAGCCCATATACAGTTGATCCTATTGGATATTTCTTTTGATGGGAAGTGGACCTGGGTCCAAGGGAAGAGAGAATTCTAAGGATATCTGTACCTTACCTCACTGATTGTCCTCCAGTTCAGATCCCTTTGAATCTGATTGAATGCTAATCTGAGAAATGACACCAAAAAAAAAAAATAAAGAAAATTCATGATCTGTCTCTCCTGCTCTGTTGGAGACTGCGCACCAGCGAACATCACCGGTTTCTCAGAAAGCAAACAATTACACAATGCCAAAGGCCACAATTGGTTCCCTTCAAAAACCTGACCTTCAAAACCATACTCTGATTGGCCATTAGAATCCCTCAGATTTGCATATTCAGGACCTCATGATTAGTCCAAAAGCAACCAATCATAACCCACCTTTTACAACCAATCACAGCCCGCCAACGTGTATATAACCAGAATGCCTGGCCCACAATCACCAGACGACCATGAAGACCCTGGAGAGTTGTCACACCGACAATTCTAAAGAGCTGTGACACCACGTCGTCTCCGGACGACCCTGAAGAGCTGTGACACCACGTTGTCTCCGTGCTGCTCACAATAGATGACGCGACCCTGAAGAGTTGTGACACTGCCTTATCTCCGTGCTGTACCGTGTTGTTCACAATAAACGGACAACCCTGAAGACACTGTGTCATCTCTGAACAAGAACACTGCGCAGCTTGTCTCGGCTCTCACTCCTTCCCTCAGGAAACCTGTTCGACTGTCCCCCCAGGTCATGACACTGCTCCATACGTCATCTCCATGTATCTGTTTTTGAGACAACTGAAAGGGTCAAAGGCAGAAGTCAGACAAACATCAAAACCCATTAACTCTATCTATGTTGTCCCTGGGGAAGTGTTCCCTAGAATTTTCATAAAAATACACTGTCTTCTTGATAGTCAAATACTTTACACTAAAACACACCTTGTGTGGATGTTGCCTGCCTTCTGAGCTGGGGGAGGGGAAAATAAAACAATGGAGAGTTCATTTTTCTTGTTGACTTTGAGAAGTTTTAAATAAGAATAGAAGAGTGGGCTCACCCATATGCCATAGTGGTGGCAAAACACTGTAATGCTGGATACCATATAGAAGATCAGGGTTGGGTTCTTGGGTCAATCTGTACATGCTGGGTAACCACATATGTCTATAATCCTGGCTTTCTGGGAAAAGTTGGAAGGGAGATAGACGCATAAGACTCTTTCAAGAGTGCTTGTACTTTTCTCCCTTTCTCCTCAACCCCATTTCTCATGAAACAAACAAACTTTTAGAATAAAAAATAAATTGTTCAATAAGAAAAGGAGATCATGTAAAAACTATTTTAGTTCCATTGTCCCCAAAATTTGGTGGAATTTTTTTCCTTAAATTTAGTTTGTTATCTTACTGAACCTCACATTACTTTTGAAACTTTGAGAGGAGTTAGGAATATATCATTTAAATATACTTAAGTCAAAGCAAATCCTGTGTTCTTTGTTTCAACAGCTGTTAGAATAAAACGATTTTAAGTAAGGAAAATTACAAGCAGAAATTGGAGCAGAAAATACTACATCAGATGTCCCTTGTATTACTAACTTAAACACATGTCAACGCATCTTCAGATATTGATGATATGAAACTACTATTTTTACTCTCTCAGGAGAAAGAGGTAAGATGTTTATTTTATACAGATTTTTGCTTTACTGAACATTTATTCTTGACAAAATTGTCCTTTCATTGGTTTAATAGCTGAACAAATGGCACTTTCAATCTTGTGTAATTTGGTCTAAGTATCTGTCATTTCCTAGGATTAATGCCAGATGGACCCTGGGAACATTTCTATGAGTTCACTGCTAAAATAAAGAGAGGGTGAAAATTCACACCTGGTCACAGGTGATAGGAGTTTTATGGATAAGAGAGGCATCTGTTCAACAGGAGGTTAAACATGTGGCTTTGCAGTAAAGGTGTAAGATTGAGGCTGACCTTTTAAAGAAAAATGCAACAAAACAAGGGCCAGAAGGCTGGTTTACTTCTTTTAAGTGACTTCAGATTTACTTCATTGATCATTTACTCTCTACTGGACTGTAGAGAAAACATGATCCTTACAAAGTTCCCCTTCTATAGACAAGGGAAAGGACTCCAGAAGGTCAAAAAACTCAGCAGATTTATATTTAAAAACTGACAGAGGTCCTATTTAATGTAGAGCCCTCTGACTTCAAACCTGTGCAGATTCCATTACATTTCGGAGGATAATAAAGTCTTATAATTGTAGGGCTGAAAAGGATGAGACTGTTCATAAATCAACCATTCCTATATTTCATGAAAATTCCTTCCACAACCCAAGTAAGCAGTCATCTAAGATACTTGGATGCCTCTACTGCCTCTGAATGCCTCTGAAAGGTTTCTCTGGCACATTTATTCTTTTTAACCATTACATAATATATCCATCCTCTTCTTTACTCTTTCATGCACAAGGCTATGAGAGTGACCTTCTCAGAAATGGAACATAGGAAAACTTTCCCTTTCTAGCTCCCCAATGACTCTCCATTGCTTGTAGGATAAATTGTGCAATGCCTTTTTCTGTTCCCATTTATTGTAAACAATAGCGAGGAACATCAAATTATGATTTTTAAGTTCTGTCAAGTTTTGCATCCCTAGGTCAATGTTCATACCACCTTTCCTGCCTAGAATTGGTTATTTTAAATAATTATGTAATGGAACCAGCAGGGTGCCTGGTGAATGACTAAAGTGCTCGATTCCCACATGGCCACGTGCTATCCTAGTTTCATGTATGGCAGCTTGAAACTCACGCTGGGCATGTGTGTGTGTGTGTGTGTGTGTGTGTTCACGTGAACTCAAAACCTTGAAAGGAGAATGAAGGAGAAAGGATTGTAGCATGGCCATCTCTCCTGGAGTGTGATTTTTCACAATCCTTATATATATGTGTGCGAAAAAAAAAATATATATATAATTTCTTTCTTTCTTCTATGAAAGAGAGTACTTTATAATGTCTTAATCACCCCCATCTTCAGCCAGTTCCCAGGTAATAGGCATAAACACATGGGAGATATCAGGATGTGAACTTGGAACTTCTCATATGTGTCAACTTCATAGAGTTTGTGTTTTACCAGTGAACCATCATCTGGTCTTTAGACTCTGTTATCTGTGGAAAGCTTACTCATACATCAAGACCTGTTACAATGGCCAAATTATCTGAAAAATTCTATTAAAGTCTACAGTCAAAACTAATCTCACCTAACACTGAATTCTAGAGTGATTTGCTTATAAATGCCTTAGAACAAGTTACACATGCTGTTTTGTTTCTAAAAGTTTTATTTTTAAATGGATTATAAATACATTGGGTACAGGGTCCATATTACCTTCTTTTTAATTATCTTTCTTTCTTTTTTTTTTTTTTTTTTAATTTGCCATAGGGCATGTGTACTCTCCAAGGAGAGACAGGTAAAGAAAGAAAGTGAGAAAGCACCACCTCCGGGGGAGGGGTGAGGGTAGCCTTGCCACAATGCCTTCTCCATTCTCCTCTTGGAGTTTTAACACACTCAGACTCTCTCTCTCTCTCTCACACACACACACACATACAGAGAAAGAGACAGAGACAGAGACAGAGAGCTGGCATGTTTTCCAAGCTGCTGGGTCCAGAATCCAAACCGCACAGTTGGCCATGTAGGATCCAACCACCATCACCACACTACCCACTGGCCATATATTATCTTCTTTGTCTCCCTCTGTTACCTTATATGCCTAAATCATAGTAAATGCTCGTAATTATTTGATGCATGAATTTGACACGAGCTATACGCTGCAGAGGGTCATTCTCTCATTTCATTGTTGCTTTGTTTCCTATTTAGATTCTCAATTCATTATTTTTTCCTACCACAATCCAGCATTCATTCTTTCTAAATCTTGCAAGGTTTAACCTATCTAGGCATGGTTATATCATTACTTCTCTAAAAGACTGATATATATATATATATA
>NW_006159569.1:1368634-1388708 GCF_000334495.1 Tupaia belangeri chinensis
CACACACACACACAGTGATGATGTGGAAAATCAAGTGCTAATTTATGACAACAATAGGCAATAAGTAAGCAATCAGTAGTATTAGAAACTCTTGCAATAAAAAAGTGTTTGCTCTTTTCATTTTTGAGGGGTGGGGGATTTTTACTATAGGACATGTGCACTTGCCAGAAAGAGAGAAAAAGAGACAAAAAGCGAGAAATCACCCACCGGCAGGATGGCCAAGCCACATTCCCTTCTCCTCCATTCTCCTCTCAGGACCTTGGGAATGCGCGCACAAGCGTCCGGTGTGAGTTTAAGTCACCGAATCTGGGACTCAAACCACAATTGGCTACATGGGAGTTCAACAACATAGCTATTACGCTAACTGCTGGTTTCCCACTTTTTTCATTTGTAAGAAGCCCCAAAATTTCCATGAAATGCAACTTTACAAAGCTACAGGGTGCATAGAAGTTTATAAGGAATGTCTGTACTTTTGACTTTTTATTAAAATAATTAAATTATTTTAATTATTAAAATAATTAAACAGATAACTTTTTTGGTTTTTTTTGAGAGATTTTCATTATAGGGCACGTGCGTTCGCCAGGAAGACAGAGAGACAGAGAGAGACAGGAAGCAAGAAATCACTCCTTCCCCCAAGGGGTATGGCCATGCAGAATCCCTTTTCCTCCATTCTCATCTCGGGATTCTGGGCATGCATACACATGTGCCCAGCATGAGTTTAAGCCACCAGGTCTGGGACTCAAACTGCGGTCGACTACATGGGAGTTCAGCAATACAGCCATTACACCAACTGCTGGTCTCTCAAAAGATAATTTTCAATGATGTAAGATTTTTTTTATGATAAAAGGTTAAATATTTGAAGAGGGTACAACTGACACAATGTAAAATATTGAACAAAAATATACTGCAGATTAAAAAAAAAATTGACAATTAAGATGAACAAACAGGGACCAGCAGTTGGCAAAATGGTTATATTGTTGGACTTCCATGTAGTCAACCATGGTTCAAGTCCTAGACTTGGTGGCTTAAATTCACACTTGGGCATGTGTGCATGCATGCCCAGGATCCTGAGAGGAGAACAGAGGAGAAGGGACTGTGACATGGCCATCTCCATGGGGGATGATTTCTTGCTTTCTGTCTCTTTGTCTCTCTCTGTCTTTCTGGCCAGCGCACATGCCCTTTAGCAAAATCCCCACCCCCCCCCCAAAAAAAAAAGAGGAACAAACAAAGGAAAGAAAATAACTGTTGGAAAAAAAAAAAAAAGAGTAAGGGTCGACCTGTGACTTGACAATTAAAATGACTAGATCCCACAAGGCTGACCACACAGTTCATGTCTCAGTCCTGGCAACTTGAAAAACATGACATGCACATGTACATATATGCCCAAAATCCCAAAAGGAGGGAGGGATGGAAGAGAAGAAATTCTGAAAGGAGAACTATACCAAGAAGACTAAGGAGAGTCAGACAGCAATAAGAAAAAGAAAAACAACCAGGAATATGGCGAACTTAATGGTAGGGACAAGTCTGGAAATATTGATAATAACAATGAATGTCGAGGTATTAAATTCCTTGATCAAGAGACACAAACTGGCTGAATGGATTAAAAATCAGAAACCCTCCATCTGCTGCCCACACAAAACACATTTTATGGATAAAGACATACATAGACTAAGGGTAAGAGCTGGAAAAAGGTATTACATGCAAATGGAAGCCAAAAAAGACCTGGAGTCACTATCTTGATTTTCAACAAAATAAGCTTCAAGACAAAAACTGTAAGAAAAGACCAAGAAGGACATTATATGGTAATAAAAGGGATCATTCACCAATAAGATATAATGCTTATAAATATCTACGCACTGAACTTAGGAGCACCCAAATATGTAAAGAAAATATTTAGCTAGATCTAAAAGGAGAGATAGAGGGTAACATTGTAATTGTTGGAGATCTCAACACCCCATTATCTCCTTTAGACAGGTCAATGAGACAAAAAAAATAAGCAAAGAGATTCAGGACCTAAGTGATACCATAAATCAGATGGACTTGATAGACATCTATAGAACTTTCCACCCAAATAACACAAAATATACATTGTTCTCAGCCCCTCATGGTACTTTCTCAAAGATTGATCACATGATAGGGCACAAAACAAGCCTTTACAGATTCAAAGGCATGGAAACTATATCCAGCATCTTCTCTGACCATGATGAAATTAAACTTAATATGAATCTCAGGAAAAGCCCTCGAAAATACACAAATACATGGAAATTGAATAACCTACTTCTAAATGACTCCATGACTACTGCAGAGATTAAGACGGAAATCAAAAAATTAGTGGAAACTAATGATAATGAGTACACAAGTTTCCATAATCTATGGGACACTGCAAAAGCAGTCATAAGAGGGAAGTTCATAGCAATTAGTGAATACAAGAAAAACACGTAAAAGTGGCAAAAGGACAACCTAACTTGAATAACCTACTTCTAAATGACTCCATGACTACTGCAGAGATTAAGACGGAAATCAAAAAATTAGTGGAAACTAATGATAATGAGTACACAAGTTTCCATAATCTATGGGACACTGCAAAAGCAGTCATAAGAGGGAAGTTCATAGCAATTAGTGAATACAAGAAAAACACGTAAAAGTGGCAAAAGGACAACCTAACATCACGCCTCAGGGAATTGGAAAAAGAGAACAATAAAAAAATCCAAAAAATGCCAGGAGAAAAGAAATAATAAAGATTCAAGCAGAAATAAATGAAATATAAATGAGTGAACTATATGGAAAATAAAAACAAAAGTTGGTTCTTTGAAAAGATAAACAAGATTGATACACCATTAGCCAGACTAATTAAGAAGAGAGAAAGGAACAAAGTAAATCAAATCTGCAACAAATCAGGCAACATTACAACAGACAGTACAGAAATACAAAACATCATGAGAGAATACTATGAGTGACTCTATGCCAACAAAGAAGAGAACCTGGATGAGATGGAAAACCCCTGGATACGTATAATCTACCTAGATTGACTCAGGAGGACATAGAAAATCTGAATAGACCTATAACAATTAACGAGATTGAATCAGTAATAAATAACTTCGCAACAAAGAAAAGTCCAGGCAAATTTTACAAAACCTTTAAAGAAGAGGTAACCCCCATTCTACTCACACTGTTTCTAGAGATCCAAAAGGAAGGAACCGTTGCAAGTTCATTCTATGAAGCCTCCATAACCCTAATTCCCAAAATGGATAAGAATACAACAAAAAAGAAAAAATACAGACCTATATCCCTGATGAACATAAATGCAAAAATTCTCAAGAAGATACTTGCTAACCATATTCAACACCATATAAAAAAGGCTATTCATCATGATCAAGTAGGCTTTATTTCAGAGATGCAAGGGTGGTTCAACATATGCAAAACCATAAGTGTAATACACCAAATTAATAGAAAGAAAGATTAAAAGCCATATGATCATTTTAATCGATCTGGAAAGTCAGTCAAATGCTGGAAAAGCATTTGACAAAATAAAACATGTCTTTGTAATCAAGACTCACAGTAAAATTGGCATAGAAGGACCATTTCTTAGCATAATAAAAGCCATTTAAGAAAAACCTACAGCTAACATTATACTGAATGGGGAAATGTTGATAGCTTTTCCACTAAAAATGGGTACAAGACAAGGTTGCACACTTTCTCCGCTCCTATTAAATATAGTACTGGAAGTTCTTAGCCAAAGTGATCAGATGAGAGAACGAAATAAAAGGCACTCCAATATGGAAAGAAGAACTGAATTTATCTCTGTTTGCAAATGACATGACTATATACATAGAAGACCCAATAATATCCATGCAAAAACTTCTCAAAGTAATAAATGCATACAGTAAAGTGGCAGGTTATAAAATTAACTTACAAAAATCTATAAAATCTACAGAGGACCTTATTTCTGATTAAAATTTAAAATTGCCTGGTAAGATTTTGTGAAAAATACCAACGGCAGTCACACCATTCATCTTCTATCTTGGGCATCAAGGTGGAACCCTCGTGTGACTGATAGTGATAGTGTCCACCCTCATCTTAAATCCTAGCCATCTCCAGATGTCTCAGCTAGGCCCGTCTCCCTGGTTATCTGTATGAGGTGAAATTCAAGCAGATCTTTTGGATAGTGCCCCAAATGGCTGGGGAACCTACTTTCTCACATTACTGTCCTTTTCCTTTGAAGGCAGCTTCTGGGTGGGGGAGTTTCCACTCAGCTCTGAGCAGTGCCTACCTCTGCCTTGCCTGTGGGATAGGATGATGCAAAAAAAATTGAAGCTAATTTTCCCGCCCTTTTCATGTGGTTGTAGTCAGGATTTTCACTCCACTGTGCTGTTGCAGCTTTATAAGTTGGTTCTCCAGAGAAATTTTGTTGTTGTGGTTGGATAGCTGTCTAAGCATGCAGGTCCTCATCTCTTAGATAGAGCTTTCACCTTGAGGTGAGGGAAGCTGGAATCTCTTAATCTGCTGTTTTGGTACTATCAATCTCATGTTTTTTTTTTGTTTGTTTGTTTGTTTGTTTTTTCCTTTAATCTAAGAAGATAACTTTCAAATCCATAATAATAGATTTTATTTGTTTGTTTGCTTTGTTATATATTTTTTCTTCATAAACCCAGTTTACCACATAGTAATTATGAAAGGAGACCATAGACCCAATGAGCCTGATCTCCTTTATGAGTTACATGTTAATTAAATGACTATTTAAAACCTGATTTATATTTATCTTGGGATCAGCAGGTGGCATGGTAGTTAAGATGCTGAACACCCAGAGGCTAAAAGCAGGCAAACTTGGAGGTGGCAAGCAGATTTCTGTCCTGGCTAGTGCTGAGTCTGGGAGGAGGATACTGGCTGGGGGAGACTTCACAGCCATGAAGTTGAACCCAGAGGCCAAAAGCAGGCAAACTTGGAGGTGGCTAGCAGGTTTCTCTGTGAATATCCAAGATCCTGAGAGGAGCATGGAGGAGAAGGGATTGTGGCATGGTCATCCCACCTGTGGAATAATTTCTCGCTTTCTGTCTCTCTGTCTCCCCAGCAAGAATGTGTGCCCTATAGCAAAAATCTTTCTTAATAATAAAAATTAATAACCATTAGAAAAAAAGATGCTGGACTCCCATGGGGTGACACAGTTTGAATTCTGGGACTCAGGTGGTTGATCAAACAACAGTCCAGATATTGCTGTGAAGATGTGTTTTAAATGTGATTGACAGTCAAATAAGCAGAATAAAGAAGAAAATTCACCTTAATTTGGATAGTTCTCATCTAATGAATTGAAGATCTTAAAATAAAAACTAAAGTCTCCCAAGGAAGACACTCTACCTCCAGACTGCATTTAAATTCAAGATTGAAACATCAACTCTTCTCAGGGTCTGATGCCTGTTAGCCTACGATGCAAATTTTGGGCAAACAAATGAGCTAATTCCTTAAAATCTTTCTCTCTTCCACCACCCTCTGTATGTGTTACAGTCCAGTTAAAGAGATTAACTTGAAAAAATTCTAGAGATGGCAAATATGAACTTTTTTCACTATAACGTTAATAAAGCATGTAATTTTTTTTAGAGGTTTTTGCCATAGGGCATGTGACATGTATTTGCCCCAGAGAGAAAAAGATAGAGACAGTGAGAGGGAAAGTGAGAAATCACCCCCAAGGAAGGAATGGCCATGTCACGATCCCTTCCCATCCATTCTCCTCCTGTACTCTTGGTCATGCACACAAATGCATCCAGAGTGATTTTATTTTATTTTATTTTATTTTTTTGAGAGAGATTTTTGGTATAAGGAGTGTATCTCATGAGAAAGACAGAGAGGGACAAAAAGACAGAAAGCAAGAAATCACCTCCCAGAGGGATGGCCACACTGTAATCCCTTCTCCAGTCTTCTCTCAGGATTCTGGGTATGAACACACACACAGAGCACATGAGTTTTAAGCCGCCAGACCCAGGACTTGACTACATGGGCAATGTAACCATTACATCCTCTGCAAGTTATCCAGTGTGATTTCTAAACCACAGGTCCAAGACTGGAACCTCTGTAGGCCACATAGGGGTCCAGCATCATAACCACTACGCTATCTGCTGGACACAAAACATGTGCTTTTTTAATTGAATTTGAATTATTGTAGTTTAAGAAATACTAATGGGGTTTGTTTTGGCTTCATGATTTTGTTTACCCATTATTAAAAGCACATTAAAATTTTTTGTTCTAGTAAAACCTCTAGTATCTCATGATATACTGTCTGTGGCCATCAGAAATCAATCTATTTTCAGATAATCTGCTTACGGATTAGAAGGATTAGTCAATACTTATTAATCAGCTCTTCAGTTTTAAATTTATTTAAATCCAGCTTCATTAAAATAGAGGTGTTTTTTTTTCTAATCTCAAAAATAAAACACCCAAGAAAAGCATTTGCAAAAATGAAGTTGGATTTGGATTTATGATCATAGTAGTTACTATGTATTTTTAAAATTGAGCTTGCTATTTGGCACAAAATGCTAGCATAACTTTGATCTGCTTTTTAAGAGTTGATCATATTTTAATATTCCATGTCTTACTTAGTATGTAACTTATTTTCCTCTAAGTTATGTCTAAGAAAAGGTTACTGCATTTAATCCTTTCACTCTTCTTTTTTACAGTAATAAGATAAGTTTATTGTTCATTTTCCAAAGAATGAATCCAAACACTGATTTTCCTTTCAGGGAGAATGAATCACTATTTATGTTTACATTTTGTGGTCAATGGTCTGGTCCTTGATTTCTTATTCTAAATCAATATTTGGAAACAGGAGTAAGACATTTTTGAGTACTTCTCTGAAGAGTTGTGATATATTGTATAATTACATGTTAAATCAATCAGACCATGGCCCAGATATCTAACATACGTTTTCTCAAATGGCCAAGAACAAGGAAGAGCATCTGTGTCACACTGAAGCGGCAACACTTGTTTGGCACCTTATTTTTATTTTTCTAAGAATTATTTTATTTAACTTTATGTATTCATTTACTTACTTTAAAAATTTGACCTTAGATGGACAGAGAGAAAGAGAGGAAAAGTGAGAAGGCAAGCTGTCAGGTCCGGGATTCAAACTGTGGTCGGCCATGTGGAAGTCCAGTGCCCTTCACCACTTTACCACTTGCCAGCCCCAATATTTGTCACTTTATTAACAATCACTCCTGAGATAATCAGTAGAACAAATTTCACTAGAACATGAAAGAGTGATGGGAAGCAATATAATTATTCTCCCTTAAAAGGATGATTTATTTTCAGAACAGAAACACATATGTTCATTGCCATGGTTTTGGTCATTAATTCTCTGTAATAGTCTTGTCATTGACAATTTAGATGGTTAACCAAAAAAAAAAGTTAGAGAAATCATTTCCTATAGGGCACGTGTGCTTGCTGGAGAGACAGGGAGAGACATAAAGAGATAGAAAGTGAAAATCTCCCACTGGGGGGATGTCCACACTGCACCCCCTTCTTCTCCATTCTCCTCTCAGGATTTCGGTCACACATGCACACGTGCCTGGACACATGCACACTGGTCCAGGACTTGAATCATGGTAGATAATGTGGGAATCCAGTACCTTACACACTACACTACCTGCTGGCCTCAAAATTTTGGTAAGGGTATTGACTTAGAGTTATGGTTTCTTTTGGGAAAACTTCGTCATTAAATGAAGGCAAACTATGATAAAATTTTTCCTCTGCCCTGGCCACCATGTGGACAAATATGAGTTAAATGTGGGTGGTGGTTGAGGTAAGACTCAGGAGAGCTGGGATAGACATCTGTGGAGCTTCACAGTCTGACTCTGAGACTACTGACACAAAGCAAGCATGTTTAAGTCCTACTGAATCAGAAACTTGATATTCCAGAGATAACGGCATGTCTTTCTTGTCCATAAAGTACATCCATAGGAGCTAGAGAAAGATAGAAAATAGATGGATGAGTGATGTATGGTAGGACTTCTTATGACATTCAAGTCATGTATATTTGATGGCATTTTGTCTTTCTAAGTTTATTTCCTGAGAAAGAGTCAGGGTCCCTCAGCCAGGTCCTTCCACTGCAATTCACTCCCAGCTTCAGCCAGGCCAGATTACAGACACACACATTTGTGCCTGACATGGATAAGAGACTTTCTTATGTTGGTCCAGTTGTATTTCTCCTGTACCACCATCAATCCCCTATTTAATGACATTTTCAATGAATTGTTGAGAGAAGGTGAAATGAACCCATTCTATAAGTGGAGGCTGAAGGTATTAAACAAAATAATCATCTCTAAACACCAAATCAGTCTGACTAAATTAGAAATGGCAAGAAAAAATAAAAGTAAGTGGAGAAACTGCTTTGCCAGTTCTGTGCAAGGTATTGTACTCAGTGATTTCACTTACCTCATTTCATTTTCAGGAAAAATAAATCTTAAAGTTAATTATTATCTTTACTATAAAAATGAAAATGGTAATTCTTGGGGAGTTTAAATATTTTGCCTGGAGTTACAACACATAGCCAACATTCAAATATATGCCTTTTTTTTTATCCAATATGCATGTTCTTCCACTGCACAATGTCTTTCTGGATCAATTAACCAGTCACATAAGTGGAATGATGATGCCTTCTAACAAGTCTATGGATATAGTAAGATTTGTTAAGTGACTAAGTTGGGAGCAAAAGAAAGACCTGCATTGAATGAGGCCAGAAGTGTATATATCTCCTTTCAGTATCTTTTTATTGGACTTGTAATATCATTTTAGAGTATTGTAATAGGAATTCTACTTATCTCTAACATTTCTGGTCCTCCTCTGTTGAAAACACATGGAATAATTGGACTTCCCTAACGTTCTGAAATTTAATATTGTCAGGTATTTAATTATGCCAATGAAATATATGAGAAATGGCCTGTCACTTCCAGGCTAAAGCATTTCATTTCCAATACTTGATCTTTCAGCTCTCATTTTCCATGCCACAATGAACCTGAAGACATCTGTGTGTGATTGCATCATACAATGGCATGGGGAGAATGGGTAAACACAAATTCACCTCCAATGTACATTGGTTACATAACCTAGAGAGAGGAAAAAAATGTAATTGTGGTAAGCCATGACAATTTTTAATGGCACAGCACAATCAAGCCTCTCCTGACGGATGAAGTTAAAAATGAATGATTATATTTTTCATATTATTTTTTCTTTGGAAAGTACAGTAGCACATTAAATAGCTTATATGAGTGAAACTATTAGAAGTAAGAAAATTCCTTCATGATCATTATTGCATTTTATTCTTCTGTAACATTTTTTATCATCTCATTTTGAAGAAGAGGGTGTTCAGGTTCATGGAGGTAAAGAAATTTGTTCTTTGCTACATAGCAATTACCTGGAGTCTGGATGTGAATGCCAATATTCTAGCTTTTAGCCTAGGAATTCTTTCTCTTGTCCCTGGCCGGTCTCAGTTCTTAGTGCCAAATCCAATAAATGTGTTTCAGACATAAATGGACTCTTTTACTAGGTTTTTCAGCTCATTTGACGTTATTGATGTTGCCTTCTTCAAAATTCTCTATTCTCTTGACTTCTGTGACACCACTTTTCTTTATTCACTCTCTTTTATCTTCCTTTGTTTCCTTCATAGGCTTGACTTCCTCCACTTGTCTCTTAAATATTCATAGTTTTTATGTGGCCTCAGATTTTTTTTTCCTTTTTCTAACATTTCCAACTGGATGATCTCATCTATTCTTGTGGTTGCAATTCTCGTTTTTGTGCTAGGAATTCTCTAATTTATAGGCAGTTATGAACTCATTCTAAAATTCAAAACTCTATAGCCAATGTCACAGAGACATCTCCTTTTGAACATCCTCATGACCACTCAAACCCATCTTATCCATAATAGATGCATGTTTCTTTCCAACATGCAGGTTACATGATCCCCTGTCTTTCAAACAAAGGTCACTATTCACCTATTCACCTAACCCAGAAATTTGGTAATCATCAAAATGTATCAATCTTCTTCACCACAATACAACATATCGAAACATATTGATAACTTCCAAAGAGTGTGAGTGTTTTGTGTTCATGTCTCTTTTACTTTCAAAAGCTCAGATTAATTTTTTTTTAATTAATTAAGATCTGAGTCTTAACAAATGTATCACCAACTGTATTAGTCACCTCAGGCTGCCATAACCAAAATACCATCCACTGAGTAGCTTGCACAGAAGTATGGTCTCACAGATATGGAGGCTAGAAATCTAAGATAAAGGTGCTAGTCAATTCAGTTTTTCATGAGGACTCTCTTCCTGATTTGCAGATGGCCACCTTTTCCATCTCCTCACATGTCAAGGGGAGAGAGAGAGGGAGAGAGAGAGAGAGAGAAAGAGAGACAAAATAGTCTGGTGTTTCTTCTTAAAAGAACACTAGTTCTAAAGAATCAGGACCAAATAATTTTTACTTCATTTAATATTAATTCCTTTTTCTTTTTTGAGAGGTTTTTGCTGTAGGGCACGTGCACTCACCAGAAAGAGAGAGAGAGAGACAGAGAGACAGAAAGCGAGAAATCATCCCCCAGAGGGGATAGCCACACCGCAATCCCTTCTTCTCCATTCTCCTCTTGGGATCTTGGTCATGCACGCACACATGCCCAGCATGAGTTTAAGCCACCGGGTCTGGGACTCGAACCGTGATTGGCTATATGGGAGTCCAGCGACATAACCATTACGCTAACTTCTGGTCCCAAATATTAATTACTTCTTTAGAAGTTTTATTTATAGTAGAGCCTCTATGGCTCAAATATGGTTAACATTGGGACATTGGAAGGTAGAACACATGTATCCGGAGAGGGCCATAATTTAGTCTGTAGCATCCATGTTTTCATCACTTTAATCAAAGTCTAGAGCTTTTCATTAAGCATGAAAGAAATACTCATGCCCTTTTGGTTTCAACACACTCACCCTCTCAAAAATGAGCAAAAGAACAGAACAAAACTAGTGAACTACTGACCTGCTTTCTGTTCCTATAGTACTTGGTCTTCTCTAGCATTTCATATAAGTGACTCATATAGTATTTACTCTTCTGTCTTTTACTTCATTTATTCTGCATCATGTTTTTGACATTTATCCATTTTGTCTTATGATTCAGTAGCTTTCTTTTATCACCGAGTCTTTTTCATTGTATAAATATGTCATTATTTGCTTACCCATTCACCTGTTGATTGATAGGTAGGTTGTTTCTATTTGGGGACGATTTTAAATACAGCTACTATGAACATTCATGTACAAGTCTTTGAGTGAATATATGTTTTTATTTCTTGTACATCACTAGCTACAAGTAGAATTATATGTTTAATTATGATCTTATCACCTTGAACTTAAGATGGCTTGTTTTTATAGTGTGTTCCTGAGAATATATAGTAAGCTCTAGGTATTTCCAAAACTCCTCTAACTCTTGAAGGAGTGAAACTATCTCCCCTAAAGATCTTATCATGTCTTATTATTTGTGTCTTATAGACAGGATCTTGTTATATTACAACTCTCCTTTTCCCAGTCTCCTGGGTAGCTGCTAATACTGGTGTGAACCACTACATTTGATTTTTTTAAGTTGAACCAGGAATTGATCCAGGGCTCTGTAGTCTCAGCCTGCTAAACAGCACCATGGCTGGGCCACTGTGTCTTAATTTTAAGCTTTCTTTATGAGCACATTGCATCTTTAATCTGAAGTTAGAGACCTTTTATGTTCTAAGTGGTGCCATTTAGGGAATACAATGATAAGATAAACTCTCTGCTCTATGAGGGACAAATCTCCAAGTCCTCTGCCTCTGCTTTATTCAAGTACTTTCAGATCATTACCATTTGCTTCTGCTTTCAACCCTATAGAAGCTACACTCTGGTAAACCTCAGATGGCCCCATCCTAAACATAGACGACCCAGCCCTCATTTGGGTAGAGTTCTGACATGGCACCAGCAATCAAATGTTTAGGAAGATTGCTGTGTGCTGAATGTTCTCTGTATCCTTACACAGCAGAAAAACAAAACAAATGAAAGACTAGAAAGCTCTTTGGAGTCTCTTTTTTAAGGCCATCATATATATTTCCATTTCCCTACCATGCCTTCTAGGACTGTTTCTTAAATTAAATAAATTCATAAATAAAGCCCCTCCATCTTTGTCTCCATGTCATCTTCAAGGGAAAACAACTTATGAAGATTAGTCACTATCTTAAATTCGAACAGCTAATAATTGAGGTAGGACGAGGATACAAATGTCTCAAATCCAAACACAAGTGGTTTTTAGCCCTAAGAATTTTACTGAGATTAAGGTGTTCCTGGAGTTTCTACCATCCTCTTATCAACCGACCCTTCACTCTACAAATAAAATAACTTAAATTTCCAGGTCAGCTCTATTTCCCACTAACGTGACAGTTCATGAATATTTTTTGAATGATAGTATAGTTCAATGGAAAGAACAGGACTTTAGAATAAGAGAGATTTGAGTTTAAATATCTTTTCTACCAGGATCAGCAGATGGAGTAATGGTTATGTCTCTGGACTCCCATGTAGTCTACCATGGTTTGAGTCCTAGATCCGGAGACCCACCAGTCACATGTGCATGTATGTCCAAGACCCCAAGAGGAAAATGGAGGAGAAGGGATTGTGGGGTGTCTATCCCCAACCCAGGAGGTGATTTCTTACTTTCTGCCTCTCTGTATTTCCAGTGAGTGCACCCTATAGCAAAAATCCCTCTCAAAAAGAAATAATTTTATATATATATTTTTTTCTACCTCTTAGTTATGGTGAATATCACTTTCTTACTCCAAGTTCTAGGTGTTTCTTCTATAAAATGATGTAAATAATAAGAATATTCAAGTCTTTTGTATGGGTTAAGTAAAATAATGCACAAAAAACACTTAACCTGGTGTTGTTGACAATAAATGCATGCCACCTTCTCTTATGATGATTCATTTTTTTTATCATTTCATTATTGCTATTTATTATTTTTTGGAATGAACCCCCAAATCTTACCACGGCTTAGGTTTGGGGCTGAATTGTATTTCCCCCAAATTCCTATGTTGAAATCCTAAACCCAGTACCTTAGAATATGACTATATTTGGAGATAGTGTCTTTTAAAGAGGTAATTAAGGTGAAATGAAGTTGCAAGAGTAGGCCCTAATCCGAAATGCCTGGCATCCTTATAAGTGGAAGAGATTAGAGCACAGACTCCACGGAAGACAATCACCTACAAGTCAAGGAGGGAGGCCTCAGAATTATGATGATTCATTTTTGAGAGCAATACTTTTTTATTTGTTTTTCTACTGCTGGTGAATGAATACTTAAAACCTTAAACTGGATTTATTAATCTCTTTGAGTAAATGGACAAACTTCAAATTTCTTATATGAAATAAGTTACCTTGGATATATTAATGTGTAGTTAAAGAGCTTCAGACGAGAAGTAAACTTCTCACAAGTTTTGGGAAATCTGGCTGGAGCACCTTCATTTCAGAGGCCCAAAGACACTTAAAGAGCAAATAGCCCTATCTATTTCTACCAGTTGGTTTCCCACCGATATTCTCTTTGGCCCCAGGTGACAACATATGAAAGTTGAGCTTATCTGGAAGGCACTAAATTACTTTTGTTTAGGAAACAGAATAATAATGTGATGCTGTCAGGCAACTCTGTTTATTCCTAGGAATCCATAGTGCTTATATGAATAGCCAAGCCTTACAACCTTTGGCAATGCCAATATAATTATCAGCTATTAGGTGACTTCAAGGTCTCAGATCCTTTATGTATTTTAAATAAATTTTCACAATGTCCACGCAGTGTGGGTAGATAAAAATTTACTCAAATAAGTTGTCACTTTTTCACAGTCAAACAGCAAATGTTTACTGTGAGAGTTTGCTTTAATTCTGCTCAGTTTGAATTCATAAAGTGCTATGGTAGAAGATATATGATGAGGAATGAAACTTCTTCGAAAATTAAGAGGAGTCTTCAAAGAAGCATTGATTTTTGAGTCTGATAATAGTGAATATGTTTTCAGTTTTTACTTTATGCCTGATACTCCTCCAACAATCATTTAATTCCTTAAAGCAGACATGAATCTTAAGTGATCAATACTCTTTTTTAACACATTACCATAAGAAATTAGAGACAGAGAGAGATAGAGTTTACCAAGGTATCACAGCCAGTATGTGGCAGAGAATTTGGATTTACACAGTCTACCCAGAGACCAGCTTTTCATACTAAACTCACTCTGAACAACAGAATATGAATTCATTGTGAGAGAAAGAAGACAAAAGGAATGAAGGGATTCTAAGGAAAGGGAACAGCATCTGCTATAATTGAGTGTCTTAAACAACTGTGGTGTTTCCAAACCAAGCTGTGTAATGCACTGAGTTAAGTTAGTGCTGGGAAATGTTGACGGATGCTTTGAAGAAACAACTAAATACATTGCAGTTATCATTTACTTGAAAGCATACTCGTGGTTCTCATGGGGCACCACAATTTGAAGAAAGCTTGAATTATACCATGTGCAAGAAAGTTTGAATTATACCATATGTATCTTGATTGTTTAAAAAGCACAAACACTAAAAAAAAAAAAAGAAGAAAAACTTTGGCATCATATGTGTTAGTGGACAGATTTAAAGAATTGGCTCTTGAAAGCAGTGAAAAACTGATTTCTTAGACCCTAGTTTATATAACCTTTATTGATTTGCATCTCAATCTAAATCTGTCTGATTTTCTCAATTTCTCTTTCACTTTTCTTCCTTTCCATCTTTCCTTCCCTCATTCCTTTCCACCTTCTCTCCTCTCTCTCTCTCTTCTTTTCTTCCTTCCTTTCTCCTTCTTTCCTGGACCTGCTTACATCCTAATATGGTCACACCTCACACCCTATTTTTAACATTTATGTGAATTTAAAATTAATACTTTAATTTTTTCCTTATTGACAATGTGTCATCCTTTTACTCCCAATCTCCTGCCTTTAGGTATAGCTTAAAATATTATCTTTCACCCCATTCATTACTTTCCATGGATAACTTAAAAATTGAAGATCACAGGGCCTGCAGATGGCATAATGGTTACGTTGGTGGACTCCCACATGATCAACTGTGGTTTGAGTCCCAGACAAGCCAGCTTGATACTCACACCAGGCATGTGTGCATGTGTGACCAAGACCCTGAGAGAAGAATGGAGAAGGAATTGTAGCATGGCCATAACCCCTGGAAGGGCTATTTCTTGTTTACTGTCTCTCTGTCTCTCCACAAGCACATGCACCCTATAGAAAAAAATCTCTCTTAAAAAAAAAAAGAATATAAGATTCATCCTTGCCTTCAACCTTACATAGATATTATGTTTTATGAAAAAAAATACCCCAAAATTTAGTATCTTAAATTCACAATCATTTTATTATATCTCATGATTTCAGGAGTTTGGGAGGAACAAAAACCATAACATTTATTCAGTGTCAGAGGTGGAAAACAAACTATATCTGTGTAAACACATATACAGTCATATAAACTAAATATTGATCATGTAGTGTACACATGTTTTTTTACACATTGTATATCTTACAAACAAATGGAGAAATTAAACACAGATGAATATACAGAAATAAAACACAGATTATTAAATCAAATGTGGAATACACACATGCCCACTTAATATATGCATGCATGTGTAATTTTTACATTTAAATATATTGTTTATATATACAATTTATGTAAATATACCTTCTATAAATAGTTCTCTATTTATTGCAAAGATTTTATTCAAATACATATATACTCACATACATTGATAAAGAAATATTTGGTACAAAAATATGATAAACTTTTGGTACAGAAATAAAACAAAAATTATTTCCTTCAGGGGTATCTCTATGTAGTAGTTAAACTGATGTAAAAATAGATGATTAACAAACAGTGAGATCATATAAATGAAGTGGATTTAAAAAAAGCATCAATAACATTTGTACATTGTTATTTCTTCATGAATTTTTTAACTCTGTGCACATGGATGTTTCTATTTGACCAAATAGATATATTTTCTCACTTAATCCATGTCTGTTCTAGGATAGTACCATCACCCGGGAATATGGTAGTACTGGTCTTCAACAAGCATCAGCACTCATGTATGTCTGACTCATAAAAACTTCAGAGTGATTAAATACCTAAAAGGGAAGGGAAAAATGGAAAATAGCCTATACATTAAATCACCCCCTGTGCTCTAGAATGTGGTAGGCACTTTTCCCATTTCACTTCAATAAATCAAGTCATACGAGTCCAGCTGCAGTAACACCAAGATGTTACATTCGGCACTTTGCCCATTTCACTTCACTAAATCAGTCATACGAGCCCAGCTGCAGTAACACCAAGATGTTACATTCCACAGGCAGGGACTGCATTTGAGGCCCCAGTTTGAATCCTAGGGTAACCTAAGACTGGGCATAGTAGTATGTGTTTGAAATACAGGCACACAAGGAAGCTGGGTCCAGAGATTATGAATTCACGGCTGAACTGGGCAACCTAGTGAGACTCTGAAAGAAAAACAGAGCCATATATGGTAGCATGCATCTATAGGTCCAGTTGGGAGACTGAGGCAGGAGATTGCTACATACCAAGACCCTGTGTTAAAAAGTAAACAAATAGGAGCTAGCAGGTGGCTTGGTGGTTGAGACCCTGGACTCTCACATGGCCAGCCATGGTTCAAGTCCCAGACCTGAGGCTTACTTTCTCTCTCTCTCTCTCTCTCTCTCTCGTCAGATTAAAAAATAATAATGAATAAAATTTAATAAGTATATTTTTTAAAAAGTAAACAAATTAATAAATCATATAATTCTATGAAATCAATACTTTTGATGTCTATACTGAGTGTGTTAGGTAAAATCATGCCTCTCTTAGATAGTTACAAACTAATCTACAGAACTGTGAATATGCTATCTCACATGGTAAAAATGACATTTCAGATAAGATCAAGATTGTATGAGGGGCCAACAGGTGGCGTGGTGTTTAAGGTGCTAGACTCCCACTTGATAGTCCATGGTTTGAGTCCTAGGTCTGGTGGCTTGTTTTTTCCACTTTTTCCCTCTCTCTTTCCTTTCCTCTCTCTGTTGAGTATATGTGCCCTATATCAAATTAAATAATAATAATAATAAATTTTAAAAATTTTAAAAAGATTATATGAGGTCAGCAGGTGTTTGATGGCTAAAGTCCTGGATTCCCACATAGCCAACCTAGATTTTATTCCTGGACCCAGAGGCTTGAAAATCAAGCCAGTCATGGGTGAGTGCTTACCCAAAATCCTGAGGGGAGAATGGAGGAGAAGAGATTGTTCCATGGTCATCTCCCCAGAGGGTGACTTCTCACTTTCCATCTCTCAGTCTCTCCCTGGTGAGCTCATGCACACTGTTGCAAAACCTTAAAATTAAAAAAAGATTATAGACCAGGTGATGAGAATATTATTCTGATTGGGTTCTCTAATTACATGAGTGGGTAGACTCAATCTAATTGGAACAGTCCTTCAAAAGTGGATAACCATTCCCAGACCTAGTCAGAAGAAGGAAGAACTATAAAACATTGGGCACAGAGACTCTGTTACTGACTTTGAAGACAGAGAAAGGAAGAGAGGTATCAAGCAATGCCGGTGATCTTTAGAAGCTGGACTAAGCAAGGGAGCAGATTCTCTCCCAGGACCTCCAGCAGAAAATACAGGCCTACTGATACTTTGATTTTAGCCCAAAGAAACCTGAATCCAACTTCTAACCTGAAGAATCAAAGCATACTAAATTTGTCTGCTTTTAACTCACCAAATTTGTTACAACAATAGAAAATTAATCTACTGAGATAGAAACAGAATCAAGAAAGTACACACAGACACACACACACACCTATATATACACACATCCCAGATTCAAACTTATGAGAGTCTGACTCTAGGCCCCGTAATCTCTCCATCGTACTAAACTGTATTGGAAGACTATATTTTCTCTGGAAGCCTCTCTTTTGTGGATCAAGGACAGATTTTACAGCAATAGAAGACATAATTTCTGGAGCTGACATGAAAATACCTTCACAGAGTAGAGATATAATATTACGACATCAGATTTTATGGAAGGTGAGTATAAGAAACATCATTTTGAAGAGCACGTTTGTGACTTCTCTAAATTTACAGTAGAATCTATTGTCTATTATGCTTGACAATGCCAGTTATATTAGAATCTGACTGATAAATACTACTTTGCTGTGCACTGAGAGGCAATATTATGTTAGTGGAATTAGCTTTACTATTAACACAGAACAGCAAATTTAAAATTCAGTGTGTTTCACATTACCAGTGTTTCTCTGTCCAAAAAACAAAGAACAATATTCACAATTTTAAAACACAAGACTCTAGAAATAGTTTTTAAACAAAATGAACCCTTATTACTAAATCTAATTTCATCAGCTTGGTTAGAAGTGTGTGTATATATATTTATATATACATATATATATGTGTAAGGGAACCAGCAGATGGCGTAACTGTTACGTTCCTGGACTCCCACATAGTCAACTGTGGTTTGAGTCCTGGGCCCATTGGCTTCAAAATCATGCCAGGTGCGTGTGCATACGTGCCCCAAATCCCGAAGGAGAATAGAGGAGAAGGGATCACAGCATGGCCACCCGGCCTGGGTGATTTCTCACTTTTTGTCCCGTCTGTCTGGCGGGCACATGTACCCTATAGCTATAGCCACATTGCAAATAATTCTACTATATATTGGAACAAAATATGTCATTATATGATATAAAATTGAATTTCAATATATATATGTGTGTGTGTGTATATATATATATATATATATGTCATTATATGATATAAAATCAAATTTCAATATATATGTATATTATATATATATTAATCGTTGAGGTATTAATACAAATGAGATAAGATATTTGGAAAATAGAGTTAATGAATACAAATTATCTGGTACCATTTGAACGTGATGCATTAAAAATTTTTTTTTTTGAGTGTTTTTTGCTATAGCGCACGTGCGCTTGTCAGAAATACAGAGAGAGACAGCGAGACAGAAAACGAGAAATTACTCCCCAGGGGTAATGGCCACACCACAATTCCTTCTCCTCCATTCTCCTCTCGAGATCTTGGACATGCATGTACATGCACCTGGCGTGAGTTTAAGCCACTATGTTCGGGACTTGAACCATGGTCAACTACATGGGAGTCCAGCGACACAGCCATTCCGCCATCTGCTGGTCCCAATTGTGATGCACTAGTACTTATAAAGTCAACACAGAATGAGACAGATCACATGCTGAGAGCACAGGAAATACCACTGGAGATTGGAATTAGGAAGCCTGATTTCTAATCTTTTCTCTCCTACTTCATCTTCTTGCACATAGGTAAAAGACTCAAATTGCCTGGGCTTAATTTCATCATTTATAAAATGGAGACAATATTAGAAACGTCACACAATTGTTGTGAAGGTTAAATGCACCCATGTGGAAATGCATCAGCTCAGTGCCTGTCGTGTAACAGGCATTCAATAAATACCAGTTAAATCTCAGTGAGAGAGCCTACAAAAGAAGTGTGATCATTCCAATCACCCTCATTACACAGTATGTCTGGATCTACAGCAATTAAGACATTTTGCTTAAAATCATATACCCGTGTGAGCATCAGAATACTGGGTATTTTCAGTCACAGGATCCTAACAGAGTCTTCACAGAGGAATATTTGGGCAGGAATTCAGATACCACAAAACCACCCAGTAACTTCTGACACTTCTTTGTAATACTGTATTCTACGGTTCCAAATTGCAAATTGCATCCCCACTTGGTTTTAGACATTTAATTAACAAATTAAACTTTTTTAACTTTTCATAACAGCTGGCTTTCTGAAGCATAAGTTACCTTAGGAGCTTTCAAAGCAGAAATCTTAGCAAGTAATTCATTTTCACAAGCAAGAGCACAGCATTTCCCCTCCTCAGAGATTTTTGCCTAATGGATTTGCTTCTATAAAAGATAGGTAGCTACATGATTCACTCCAAATGGACTCACATTCTGGAAAAAAAAAAAAAAAA
>NW_006159569.1:1391134-1441863 GCF_000334495.1 Tupaia belangeri chinensis
CACCTTTCCAGGAATACATCACTTAAAGATGGGGAGGCCTTATCAATGTGTTCAATAGAGTCAGCTTAGTGGATGAGGCACAACTTCTCTTGGAATGGGTTTTGCTACAATATCATGGAGTGAGAATTCATAATGGCATCGTTCACTTACTGAGGATCAATAAGCTTCATTTTAAAAACTCCTCTATCATCAGCAGGGAAAGGAATTTCCCTGCAGTTGCCATCCTTTTTGGCTGCAGTTTCGGAGTGCCCACTGTTTCAGGGAATGGCACAAACCCTTGTGAGAAGTGAGTGGAATTCAGCATGAAATCATTCTTCTTACAGCATCACTTCTTTGGGAAGTGATGATCTGCAGTCGTTAAAGATTTACGAAGTGCCTCTGGGATGCTGCTGATATGATACCTGGCCAAGAGATGCAGATACACAAAGCTGGTTTCATCTTAATCTATCTAGCTCAGTAAAACATTTCAGTAGATGCTTTCATGCCGTTTTATCAAAATTACACCATTATTCAGCTATGGAAGTGATTTTCTCGTTGCTGTCTGATGATCACTTTTCATTCATTAATGCAACTGACAATCACTGCCATTTATTCTAAAAGGTTAGAGTGATGCTTCTATAAGTTCAAGGGTGCCAGACATTGCCATAAAACCCCTTGAAGTTAAGCAAAGAGGCATGGAAATATTCACAGCCTTCAAAAAAAGCCACTCTGCAGACCTTGACCTGGGTCAACTAGCCTCCAGACCTGCACAACAACAAATTTCTGCTGTTTAAATCACACAATTTAAGCAACTGTGCTATCACAGCCCCCCAAAAACAAATGTTAGCATTATTTTTATTATTTTATTGTTGTTGCTACCATTATTATTTTCCATTAATTTATGTATATTTCACAACAGCTGCTTCAGTATAGGTATTAGCAAGGTATTAGGGATGTTTGTTGCTAGGCAGTAAAACATGAGAAAAAAATGAAACTACTTGAACTTCATTTTGGCTCTTCAACAGGAAGCATCAGATTTATTTTGGAAGTATCAGATGCTACTGGATTCTTATTCATATTATAAATGACAGAAATTTAAACTTTTCTCCTCTTTTCCCTAACATTTCTCAGGTTTAGAATGCATCACAGAGACTCAAATAGTTGCCTTGAAAATTTGGGGTTTAGAATGTAATTGAGGATCATGCATAAAGGCTTTGAGAAAAATTACTTCGTGAGATGTTAATGTCGAAATTGAGCAAAGTCTGTTCTAGTCCTGGTTCTGTTCCCTTCCTCCAAGACTTGCAACAGTTCAGCTTACTTTTATTAACATCAACTTCTCAACTATAAACCGTTAGATGACTGGACTATGTGATCTATGCGTTTCCTTGAAGCACTGATGTTTTATGTTTTTATCCAGAGAAATAGCAGAAAAGAAATGAACCAACAATATCACTTTTGGTTATCTCTCCAAAATATATGACATATATAATATTACTTTTCTGTTTTGATTTTATTGAAAGAGGCAAAACATGTCATGTTCAAGAAACGGCTGCTAAAATTCCAGGATGGGGCCTGCAGTGGTTGTTCGCTGCTAATACAATGCATTCCCTAGACTGGGACCACGTGGGATGTCTGGTCATGGTTCAACATAAAGGCCAGGTGCAGGGACAAGTGTCCGTAATCTAGCAACTGGAGAGGTTGAGGCAAGTGGACTGCAAGGTTAGGGCTGGCCAGGGCAACAATTGAGACCCTGTCTATAAAAGCTGAACTTGATGACATGGTCTCAGCTACTCAGGAGGTCAAGGCAGGAGAATCATGACACAAACAAGGCCCTGATGTCATAAAGAAAAAAGATTTCAGGATGGACTTTAAAAGGCACCTTTATCTACATGATCTCAGCTACTCAGGAGGTCAAGGCAGGAGAATCATGACACAAACAAGGCCCTGATGTCATAAAGAAAAAAAGATTCCAGGATGGATTTTAAAAGGCACATTTACCTACATGATCATTCTTAGATGATAATCATGGAGTAGATGAGTGAAGTCTCTTCTGGACTAGAGTATCAATATTGTTCTTTCACAGAAAAGGCACGAGCCTTTTCAAATGCTCTGGCACAATGCAGGAGTCTGTGCCCAAAGTGAGAAGGCTGAGCAATGAGTGCCCTAAGGATTAACTTCATAAATGTCCTTATCCTGAGTTGGCGACAATAAACAAACAAATGCTATCTTTTTCAGTGTAACATCATTTTTATTTTTTCTCCTGTTTTCTTAGGTCGGTTATTTCATTGGTCCTAATGAAGGAAGGTATGTTGATATGTTCTAGAAGCAGAAATCAACTAAGTCTCCCAGAAGATAAATCTACAGAAATGGATGTGTTGATGGGTTTAACAGATGGTATAATAGTTACATCGCTGGACTCCCACATGGCCAACTATTGTTTGAGTTCTAAACCCAGCTACTTAAAACTCACCCCAGGCACCTATACACATGTGTTGAAAATCCTGAGAGGAAAATGGATGGGAAGGGATTGTGACATGGCCATCCCCACTGGTGGGTAATTTCTCACTTTCTGTCTCTCTGTCTCTCTGGTGAGTGCACGTGCCCTATAGCAAAAATCTCTCAAAACAAAAAAAAAAAGAAAGAAAGAAAAGAAATGCTAGGTGCTAGGTACACCCACATATCATTAAAGCAAAGTTAACACCAAAACTTAAGGTTTAAAAAAATGTAACTTCCCAAGTGTCATACAGCTAGCAAAAAGTGGATCACAAGTTATTCTAAAGTTATTAAGTGTTTTGCTTTTTCTTCTTTAGTATACTGCATAAAAAGATGGATAGATAGATGATGATGGATGAATAGATAGGTAGGTAGGTAGGTCAATAGGTAGATAAATAAATGTTTTACACAGTCACACAAAAGCTGTGTTTGCATAATACCACTTGGAATTATTTGAAGGAAACTGCTTTTGCCTTAACTTTTCTTTTTTGGAGAAAATGCTTCAAATAAATTTCAAGTATCTGTGCATCTTGTTCATATTATATGTTTTAACGTTTTTTCTGTCAAAGTTATCATTTGGTACTGGGATTAATTTATTGTTTCTTCTGACACCTGAATGTCTTATATACTGTTTGAGTTTTCATCATAAACATAATGTGGAATATTTACTATCCACAATTTAATCTTCTCTCCTTTCTAACTCTTCAGGATAATAACAGAAAAAAAAAGGGATAAAAGCATTATTTACCAATGACAAAGAAACAGATGAAGAGGAAAAAGCAGATCAATTTTTTTTCAACAAATACGGCAGATAAAACACAGATGGAGGAGTCACGACTGTCACAGAAGGGAAGAAGTTGAAACATAAGTTGTTTCTTAAGGGAAAGCCTATTAAGAAATTGAGCAATTTGCCCTGCAGAACCCCTGAGGGCTCCAATTTCAGAGGCATATTGAAGAAGTCATGAACACAGGAGAACAGGGGAATTTTTCTTTTTCCCCTTTTACAAAGCAGTTAGTATCGCTCCAATTTCCCCATCATTCCATACTTTCAGAAGATTATTTTTTCCTTCTCTACTGACTCTTCCTCCTCACTTGGAAATAAGAGGCTTGTTATTTGGAGATATGTAATCAAAGTCAAAAGATCTGAACTTGGTCATACTAGTCAGAATATAGAGTTGAGGTGAGTGTGTGTTTTTATGTATGTGTGTGGGAGGGATAATGAAAACTGTAACAAATAAGTATACTATACCATGAGACACTTTCCTCATTATGTATCATGTTTACAAAATTTAAGAAACATTGCTTATGCATACTCAAGCCAGACTTTAGATGTTTCTTTTCCAGAGAGATACAGTGACCTCCCCAAAAATATCTCCACATATGTATCCTAAAGAAAATGCCAGGCTATTGTTGAGAAACTGTAAACTGGAGAATCGTTGTCATCAATAGTGCCTCTATGTGCAATGTTTGGGTGCTTTATTAAATAACAGCCAATAATCACCAGACATTTAAGGAAATTCTCCAACCTGAGAGAGAGTAGTCAAACTAACAGGAATTGATGAAATTCAGAGGAAATACTTTTTTCATGAAAAATTTCAATATAATAAATAGAATATTGGTACATATGTATATATGCTTAGTCTTTGATCATCAGCGAGTCTGAAAAAATAACATTGAAGGAATGTATGAAGAATAAGCCAAAAGCAGAAAGATATGGAAAACAGAAGAGGCTAATTAATAAACAAAAAAGTATAATCGAGAGGGTCAACAATTAATTCAACAAGCTTTAGACAGAGCAAACAATTTTTTAAGAAAGGGAGTAAATGTAAAAGAGACTTAAAAACACAGAGTGATGAGCACACATACAAAGTTTTAGAACCTCAGAGACAACGAGATAATCTTTACTGCTTTCTAATTGGACCAATATCACATGCAAAATAATATAAACACAAATAGGATTGGATTTTTCAACAATATTGAATGACAAAATACAGTATAAAAATACCTTAAGACTCTTCATTTAAATGTACTTGTATGCTAGATATCTGTATCAGACTCGCTGATCAATCAAGTGAGAGAGTGGAACAGAGGCTCAAATGTCGGTGTTGCACTTTTGTAGACCACGAGTGAATGGTCAGTTCCGTATAACTTTAAATGAAGTCTATATATGTTTTAGGTAAGTGCTTAGTAATGTGTGAGTTCAGCCAACTTTAAATGTCATTATTGCTCATCTATCCTGATTTATATTATATTCTACTGCCACTATTTATTGAACCCTTAGTTTACACCAGATATTATACTGAAATTTTTATAACTATTACTTCATTTAATTATTAAAACACCCTGTAAGTTAAATATTGATCTTCCTTATTCCAGTAAAGAGAAAGCTCATAGGAGCTGGGTAACATGCCCAGGTGTACACCACCAGGAGGCATGAGAGCCAATATATGAAATCAGATAAATTATATTCAAAATATCTATCAGGGGAAGAATGCACGAATACACAACTTAGGAAGCATTGAGCACCCTTCCCAGAAATGATTGTATCTGTTATGGGTGTCACTTGTAGAAACTGTCTCTATGACTCCATCAGGTGATTGCTTCCCTGGAAACACCATATTGTCTGATGCTATCTGTTTAGAGGACTTTGCTTTCTCTCTCTCTCTCTCTCGCTTTCTCCCTCTCTCTCTCTCTCTGTGTGAATGCATGTGTATATATCCTTCATATATATATATGTATATATATATATATGCTGAGAATAAGAATCTAGAAATCATTCTTGTCGACTTTAATTTCACCACTCTTGTAAATGAAAGCCTGCCCCATCACTCTAGTTGGCACCAATGCTCTATTATCTATAATTATATAGAAATAAGGGTAGTCAGCTCACAGAGCATTATCAGCTTATCCTCTTTCCAGTGCTCAGTCAGGGCTTCGGTAGGCTGTGCCAGCTGGAGCTCAGCACACAGAACTCATCCACTATTAATAAATGACTTTTCAGGCGCTCGGTTACTTCCAGTGAAGTGCCCATGTAGTCGTGGACTGAAGAGAAATTAAATAGGATTCCGTTGTATTCTCTTATTTCACTTATAACAAATATTCTTACTTAAGGCATTTGTTGCTACAACGTAAAAGCTGAAATCACAAGCAATCTGGTGGCATGGTGATTAAGGCAGTTGGAGTCCACATGGATAATTGTATGCTTTGAGTCCTGGTCCCAGAGGCTTGAGAAACACACCAGATATATGTATGTGTGCCCAAAATTCCGAGAAGAAAAGAGTAGAAGGGATTGCTACATTCGAGGATACTCTCTCTCTATGCCCCCACCACTCCATCGAGCTTATGTATCCTATAGCAAATTTAAAAAACAAACTGAAATAACTTTTATCTTAAAAAAAAAAAAAAACTGAAATAACTTTTATTCCAAATACATTTTCTATGATTAAAATTGCAACTATCTATTTTCAAATATTCAAAATATACCTTCTCAACCTGTATTCAGAGAAGGAACAAAAGACTTGGCATTAAGAAGTAAGTTAACAACAGATTGAGAAGACTATGTAAGCCAGTTCACAAGATCAAGTATGAAATGATGAGACATAATTGATATTTTGGTGCTACCTGGTAAGCCTTGTCAGATCACTTAACCTTATTAGATTTCCACTTCCCCATCTAAAAATAATAAATGTTAGACAAAAATCAATAGTTGTTTAAGGTAAAGTAGTGCACTAGTATGTTAATATCTTTGTAGAGTCCAAAGAAAAAGTACAATAAAATAATACTAATAGCTAAATTGTCAGGATTTACTATTTTTTACAAGTTAAAACAATTGAATTCAATTTTCTACTTTTTTTTTAAACCTTATTAGTTTTCTCACATAATACAGATCTGAAAGCCCCTCAAGCTGGTTCACTAAAAGGAGGTTGACTATGACTAGATAGAAATATTCACATCTTGATTTCACAAACTAGTAGGGCAGGGTAGTACTACTGTATCCAAGGCATGTACAAATGACAATACTATCTGCCAACTGAAGACATCTTCCCCATTTCTCTCCATCCTATCTCTTGTTTCAATAATGTAGTTCTTTCTTTGGCCTTGCATTACATAAGTTTACTTATGGTTCAGCTCCTTATTCTACATGAAATTGGAGTTCTAGAGATTGTGACTTAACATGGAGGGTGTTTATGGGTCTTACTTCACAATCTTACAGAGAGAATCATATAGATTCTGTGAAGCCAGTGAATTTTCTGTTCTACAGAGTTGCCTACACTGGATCTGCAGGCTGGACTGAAAAATAGAATAGGCAATGACTAGTCATTCCTATGTGAAAAGATAATAGATTTAGATATAGATATAGATACAGATAGATAGATAGATAGGGAGAAAGATTTTTCTTTCTGGCCAGAAGGTGAAGGCACTTGCCAGAGAGAAAAGAAGTCATAGAAATCACCTGCTAATGTATGGTCATGCTGTAACCTCATCTCTTCCATTTCCACATCATTTTGGCACTTCAGGCACAGACACACAGGCACCTGGCATGTTTTTCAAGCCATAGCTAAATTGTCAGGATTTACTATTTTTTACAAGTTAAAACAATTGAATTCAATTTTCTACTTTTTTTAAACCTTATTAGTTTTCTCACATAATACAGATCTGAAAGCCCCTCAAGCTGGTTCACTAAAAGGAGGTTGACTATGACTAGATAGAAATATTCACATCTTGATTTCACAAACTAGTAGGGCAGGGTAGTACTACTGTATCCAAGGCATGTACAAATGACAATACTATCTGCTAACTGAAGACATCTTCCCCATTTCTCTCCATCCTATCTCTTGTTTCAATAATGTAGTTCTTTCTTTGGCCTTGCATTACATAAGTTTACTTATGGTTCAGCTCCTTATTCTACATGAAATTGGAGTTCTAGAGATTGTGACTTAACATGGAGGGTGTTTATGGGTCTTACTTCACAATCTTACAGAGAGAATCATATAGATTCTGTGAAGCCAGTGAATTTTCTGTTCTACAGAGTTGCCTACACTGGATCTGCAGGCTGGACTGAAAAATAGAATAGGCAATGACTAGTCATTCCTATGTGAAAAGATAATAGATTTAGATATAGATATAGATACAGATAGATAGATAGATAGGGAGAAAGATTTTTCTTTCTGGCCAGAAGGTGAAGGCACTTGCCAGAGAGAAAAGAAGTCATAGAAATCACCTGCTAATGTATGGTCATGCTGTAACCTCATCTCTTCCATTTCCACATCATTTTGGCACTTCAGGCACAGACACACAGGCACCTGGCATGTTTTTCAAGCCACTCATCTGGAACTCCTGCCGCACAGTTGTCCATGTTGAGTCCAACTTCCTTAACTACTAAGCCATAGACTACCCCTCTTACATGGTTTCCTAATGGGAAGATCTACAATTAAATTTCTGAAATTGTGAAAAATCTGAAATTTTCTGGTCTAGACCCACAGAGAATGGAGCAGTAGCATTAAGTTTTCTTAAGGAATGTGATTAGAGATTATTGTAGTAATTTATAGTTAAGCATTTTTTTCCCCAAACATAGACAAGTGTTATAAGAAGTATGTGTCAATGTGATTGTTATGCAACCGGAATAGATTGAGAACCCCTAAAGATAAAGATTTTTATCTTTCTTTTGGGGTTTGGAGTCTTATATCCTTGAAACAACTTCTGTAGAGGGGATATCCTTATTTTTCCTCTAGTTTGGCACTTAGGTTTTACCAGGCATGGTGCCCAAAACTGGTGCCACACAGACGAAAAGACTGTGTACTTTTTTTTTTTTTTTTTGGAGAGATTTTCACTGTAGGGCGCGTGCGCTCGCCAGACAGACAGAGAGAGACATAGAGACAGAAAGCGAGAAATCACCCCCCAGGGGGGATGGTCACGCCGCAATCCCTTCTCCTCCATTCTCCTCTCGGGATCTTGGGCACACATGCACACGCACCCGGCGTGAGTTTTAAGCCACCGGGTCCGGGACACGAACCACGGTCGACTACGTGGGAGTCCAGCAACATAGCCATTACGCTAACTGCTGATTCCCCCTGTGTATTTTCTTAAGAAGTTTACAAGTGGGTGGTAGAGGAAAACAAAGATAGACCAACCAAATTTATTATTGTAACAGTTTTGATAGTGGAACTACCAGGAAACCTTTAGAAAGGGAATTCTCTAAACAAATGATACTTGAGTTGTATCTTAAAATGTGAGTTGAATTCCTGATGACGAATGCCATAGATAGAAGGGAACGTATAGATAAAAGCAAAAACACATGAAAAACGTGATTAGGACCAGTCATACTGTGTTAAAGAAAGAAATGCTAAAGGGGCCAGCCCAGGAGTGCAGCAATAATGATGGACATGTGCAACACTCCTTGGCTCAGGTCAGGAGGTCTCCCTGTGTATGCTGGGTGTCCACACATGTGCCTATGATCCAGGCTGGCTGAGGCTGGAGGCAGATCACGGTGAAAAGTCCCTGCGTGTGTTGCCTCTCTCTCTTCCATGAAATAAATACATAAACTTAGAAAAACAATAACCAGATAACCAGTCCAACTGCATGATAATTTGTGTGTTATTTCACCCCATTTAAGTGTCACCCTTACTGACAAATTCCACTTTAGCTAGTGTTGCAATTTGAGTTGCTAATTAAGATATCTGGAGGTCTGCAGGTGATGCTACCTGTAAAACAAAAAACTGTGATGATAGCTTAAGCTCTCCCCGTTCCATTTTCCAAACCATCCTTGCACCCCTACCTTACCATGAAACACACCTGAAGGAAAATCCTGGGATTTAGTAAAAAACCCTTGAACTAGAGAGGGCTGCTTTGTGAGAATAAGACCCATTTTGGGAAAGGCCTCATTAAAAAGTCTTGTTTTAAAATGTAGTTTTTAGTGACCCTTTGAATTTCCCTTGGTCAGTCTGGAGTAACGTTAGGTTGTGGGGACCAGAAACATAGGAAGGGAGCACCACTGAGTCTCTTCTGCAGTTCATAAGCATGTTTCTCACATGACCACCTAATCTACCATGAGAAGTACTGGGAGTACAAGTCTTTAAAAATTAACTCACTTTGTGTTCCTCCATCTCCTTGCTTATAGTGCTGGGTAAATAGTAAGACTCAATAAATGCTGACTGAATTGATGGTATTGGCAGCTCATTCACTTTACTCTAATTAAATTTCTCTCTTTAGGTGTAAAATGGCTTTTCATTGAGCACATTTCAGATCCATTTTTTTTATTTTTTTAAATTTTTTTAGACCGAGACAACGTAGCCACAAAATGAACCCAAATCCTGTTTGGTTTGATGAGTGCATTTTATTATCTACTCTTTGCTAGCAATTAGATACCAAAAATCTGAAGCTTTGTAAACACAAGGGGGATTAAAGTAGGGCAAGCTCACCAACTACACGTGATGCTTTTCAAAAAGATTCAGATGAACTATTTTGTTTCGTTTGTTTACTTTGTTTTGTTGTAAAAGATTCTCTAGAGCGTATCTGTTTTCCCAGAGAAATGTGGTGACAGTGGCATTTGAGTATTTAAGAAAAGAGCCTCTGGACTTATAAATAGACTCATTTTTCCAGAGAAGATAACATACTTTGGTCATCATCCTAAAAGATCTCCATGTGAACTTAGCTGGTGAGTCTTGGAAGCTCATATATATTTTGTCACAGCTGTGTGTGAAATATTATGTAATTAAATTTTACATTACATCAGTCCAACTGTATTATAAAATGTCATCTGGTTAATTCTGGTTTCCAAATGTGCTTTATAACCAACTCAGAGAAAATATTACATGTGATTCATGCCACAAATTGTTATGTAGGCATGTACTAGCATATTTATGGTATTATACTACATGCCAAATGATGCACTAAATTCAAATATGGACATGCTAATTTCCCTTGTGTTGACAATATGAAGTTCTAAGCATTATTTTTTAATCAGAAAACAATCAGTTCACTGAAGTCATAAAGTTCACTTCTCCCAAATCTGCTTGCTTTCTTCCTTTTTTCATTGTGAGCTCATTAATTCTTCAAAGTATCATTAGACAAAGAAAGATGAAATGTGTGCGTGTGTGTGTGTGTGTGTGTGTGTGTGTGTGTGTGTGTGTGTGTGTGTGTGTGTGTGTGGTTGTGTGTATATTGCTATGTAGATGTTCACAGACTTTCACAGTTCAATTACAGAAGGAGGATACAAGAATATTGCACACATGCATACAAATGCCTTTAATGGTGTTCTATGACAAAATTATAAGAAAAAACAACTTGGATAAGAAAAAGTACTGGGGTATGGCATGGTATTTTAGGAGAAAACCTTAACCTAGATATTTGTGAATATCCAAGATCTGACCTGCTGTGGAAGAGTAGGAAGAGGAAAGAGATTGTGGCATGGTTAGACCCTGTGGAGGGTTCTCATCTCTTACTCTGCACAAGTTATAGCATGAATAAAGAAAAATAAGCAAATGAATGAATTAGTCTCTATAAATTTTAGTCTTCTCATTGACAAAACTATAAGATATGGGAAACCATGAAAGGAAGTTTACATTGTGTACCCAAGATAACAGGAAGTTACATTAATGAACAAAGGTGAGCTTCATCTGCAGTGTGATTCAAACAAATTTTACTTGAATTTGTGGTTAAGCAAATAATAGAACACAGAAAGCAAAAAGTTCATGACTCTTTATTATTGTGTTGTTAAACTTTATCCAGTATATTTTTATAAGAGAAACAAGAGATGATCAAAAGGTTGATATGGCTAACACAAGGAGAATGACTTTCATCTTATTTCTACTTCCTTTAAAAAAAAATTATTTGACCACACTGGTGAGCAAATCTAGTAGGTGACTAGAAACATAACTAAAAGCAGAGCTAGCCTGATATTTTTATTATTCAAGGATTTAGAAGGCATGCATTGAGAATTTGTGAAAATGGGAGGTGCATTATTAACATGAGAAAAAACTGTGGATATGTGAAGGCTTGATAGAGATTACATTTCATAGAGGAAGAACCATGGATCTGCAATGTATCTAGTATGGAGCAGACTATCATCCTAATGGCTGAGGTTAAAATAGTATATATACTCAAGAATAGGATATTTAACATTAAATACAAATTGAGCTAGTAAAGCTTCATTTGAAGTTGTAGGGAGGCTAGCAAATGTGCATCCTTGTAAGGACTTAGTAAACAGTTACACATTTGTGGAAAGAAATCTATAAATTAAGATTGAGAACATCTTTTCAGACCAAAAGCAAACGCATACTGTGTGGGATATGTCAAATGTAAGTTAGGCTCAAAGAAGAAAGGAAATACATGTGTTCTGTTAGAGAGTTGAAATAACAGTAATAAAGCAATGTGGTTAAGAACATGGTCTGTAAATATATTTAGATAAACCTGAGTTTAAATCCAGTTATTTCTTGTGTGAACATGGAAATATTAATTATACTCTCTAGGCTCAAGTTTCTTCAGTATCTGGGATGGGGTTTCTAACTTATATCCTGAGACTTAAACAAGTACATTAATGTCCAGGCTTTGTTCAGAATCAAATACTATAATGTAATTGCCATTAGTATCGCTATTAAAAAGGAAGTATTTGTAAAATTTAAGAATCTTTCTTTTATATTTTATTTTATTTTATTTTTCTGTTGCCAGGTGATATATGTACTTGCCATGGAGGAAGAAAGAGAATGAGAAAATACTTCCCAGTAGGGTGTGGTCATGCCACGATCATTTTTTCTTAATTTCTCCTTGCTGCCAGAATTTTGGACTCAAATATATGTGTGCCTGGCATGTTTTTCATGCTGCTAGAACTGGGATTGAAACCACTGTCAGCCATATTGAACCAGGGTTCCTTAACAACTAAACCTGCCCAAGAATTTCCCATATGTAAATAGGCCTTTACTTATGTAAGTATTACTAAAATGATAAATGGATGTGAATACCAGATATAGTGTGTATGAAAGAATAGAGTCTGAGGAAGGACATTTAGAAGATAAATACAGAGGCAAAGCATTAATGGGACAAAGAAATGTGGTATTTTCTGTTGAAGATAATTTTATGACTTTATCATCTGGACTAGGAAGAAATGTTCACATGTTGAAATATTTACTTTTTAAGCTAAATAAAAAAATTAAAATAAAAAATAAAAGCATGTAAATATATGGAAATAAATATGATAAATATTAAGCAAAAAGCTAATCTACTTTTAATCATTACTCTTTTTCTCTAATGTTTTCTAATATTTAATTATAATATGTTAAATATTATGAATCTTATGTTGAACACTTTTTACATAAAGATTGCTACTTTATTAAATATCTTACATACGTGATAGATTATAGAAAATCAAAATGTTGGTTAGGTAGTTCAATTTTGACTCTCAAGTCATGCAGGACAGCCAAAACAATAAAAAATAATGATGTCAAAACATTTTTCATAGTTGGGAAATGTGACAAAATAAGCCTATTCTGAATCTGAAGTGAATTCATTTCTTCCTTATTTATATAATTTGATGACCCATATACCATACAGTTTTCAACACATTTTGGTCTCTAAGTGAATGAATAAAGCTGATTTGAAAATGTCTAAAAGTTTAAACAAGAAGCATTAGTTCACAACTCCATGCTTCACATTAATTTAGAGGTCATTTCAACTTGAATTCATGAAACATTCCAAATCATTGCATTTGTTTATGTTTGACTTGGGGCCTTTGAAAATATAAATAATTTCACAACTGAAAAGTTATCTGTGACTCAAGTAGTCCCATTAAACCAATCCAATTGGTATATGGTGGCAATTTAAATTACGTTCTGTTTTTAATAGCATAATCTGCTAAGCATCACCATGAAAATTTTGTGATAATCTGCAATAGTAATTCTTATTTTTTTTTTAATTTTAAGAAGTATTGAGAAGTCAAGCAACTGTAAAAGAAGATGAAAACGTAAGCCTATGACTTTCCACAGTAGATGAGGTGGTACATGAAGTATCTCCTGACTGTGCCTTCATTTGTGATATTCAATGAATATGGATTAGCAATTAACCATGGCCGTACTCAAAGCTAAGATAAATTACAAGGATAAATTCAGAGTGGATGGTGTGGTGTGCAATCCTTATTGATTAGCTTACAGAAAAGAACCTAGAGACTACTTTTGACTTTATATGGCTAGAAATATTTCTTGAACCAGTGTTTTGTCCAGTTATATAGAAACTGTCATTAGAGATGTTGGGACATTGCTAAGGAAGCAATTAGTCTGGGGTAGATTCCAGAAGAGTCAAATTTATTTGAAAACTTAAAAAAATATTATCCATGTTTGCAATTACATAGAATCATAATTCTATTAATAGCTCAATCATTGCTCTTATTTCCCTGGATCCTCATTGGCATTGTCATTTACTCATTGATTATTTCCAATGGACTCTCAAGTCCTTCAGGACAGATGCTATATTTTGAATCACTGCACACCCAATACATGCTACACAGTAGGGGATGAATGAATATTTGCTAAATTGAATAAAAAAAAGAAATAAAAAAGAAAAAACTTCTGCACAGTGAAAAGAAACACTCAACAAAATGAAGAAAATTAAGAGAGCCCACAGAAGACAACCCACAGAATGGGATTAAGTTTGTGTATACTATTCATCTGTCAAGGGATTAATAACCAGAATATATAATGACTGCAAATAGCTCAATAGCAGGAAAAAAGAAAAAGAGAGAAGAAAAACAGCTTAAGAATAATCTAATTAAGCACTGGGCAAATGACTTGAACAAACAGTTCTCAAAGGTAGTCCTACAAAGGGCCAGCAAGCAGATAAAAAAAAGTTCTGTATCATTAATTATTAGAGAAATGTAAAGCAAAACCACAATGAGGACTGGCTCTGTAAAGCAAAGTATAATTACTGCACAATGAAGGCTGGATCACACATGGCTAGCTATGCCCTTGTTCTGGCTCTGGCAGCTTGAGAAACACACTGCACACATGTATATGCATACCCAAGATCCTACCAGGATCAAGAGATGGAGGAAAGGAGATTACTGTGTGACTCTTTATTGTTCAACAAAATCCCATATTTGTAAAACATAAACTACCTTTGAATAATCTTCTGGGATCAGTAGATGGCGTAATGGGTAAGGTGCTAGACTGATAGGGCGAACTGCGTTTTGAGTCCTGGTCCTGGACCTGGTAGCTTTAAAATCACACTGACTACATGGGCATGCATCCCCAAAATCCTAAAAGGAGAATGGGGAAGAAGGTATTGCAAAGTGGCCTTCCACCCGATGGGTAATTTCTCACTTTCTCTTTCTCCAGTGAGGTCTCATATCCTTTGGCAAAAATCTTTCTTTAAAAAAAAATTACCTTTTAATACTCTTAATAAGCATTTTTCTTCTCACTTACTTAACTTTAGAAGTTGAACAACTTGTGAAGTAGTTTTGCTCTACATCAATGTTTGGTTTTGTAAGCAGTTTTTTGTTGTTGTTGGATAGGTTTCGCTGTAGGGTGCATGTGCTCGCCAGACAGACAGAGACAGAGAGACAGAAAGCAAGAAATCACCCCCCAGGGGGATGGTCACGTTGCAATCTCTTCTCCTCCATTCTCCTCTCAGGATCTTGGGCACGTACACACACGTGCCCAGCATGAGTTTAAACCACTGGTTCCGGGACTCAAACCGTAGTCAACTACATGGGAGTCCAGCGACATTGCCATTACGCTAACTGCTGGCCCCTGGTTTTGTAAGAAGTTTTATAGTGTTATTATATGGATGCTGTAAAATGAAGCTCAATTTTGGAGATAAACATGCAGTTTTTCCGTGTAAATTTAAACTTATGCATAGACTATCAGAAAGATCTTTGGCAGAAAGACTCCATTCATGGAGCTGCTTTTCATACCTAAAGATCTTTGTTATTGTAGCTGAAAGTTGAGGCTATTTTTAAAGGGTCATGAATAATTCTGCTTTAAAATTAAGAACGTATTTATTATATTTCTATGAAGAACTTACTTGTTTTACCTACAAATGTATGAGGGAAATGTCAGGTAGTTTATGGAAAAATAGAATTAAAAAATATTTTGGTGCAAAAATTTTGAAATCCTTGCCAAGTGTTTAGATAAAACGCATTTCCTGTGAACTTTTTAAAGCAGTTATATATGCAAGATGTAATGTGCTTATATTAATAAATGGTTAAAAGAAAGCTATCAGTCCTAAAACAATGCTAAAATGAAGTTTTTCTATTTTGCTAAAAAGTTATTTATTCTCTGTGTGTAACATCCTTTCAGGAAATAAGATTCACGTCATGTTTGACTAAGATTGCTAAGGGCAAAGTCGTCTCAAAAGATTCCCTGAGACCCAGAGAAAAGTCATGGTTCTTTTCTCAGCAGCCCTGTGAGCATAATACAAAGAGGATCAAAGGACCTTTGGAAGAACGATGTCATTTCCTTACCATTCCAAATACAACAAAGAAGAGAAAACCTGTATATGTCTGCCCTATGTTATGTAATGCAAATTAGACAGACACTGTTGGTGGAAAAGTACTAAGTCTAAGGAAATCACTTTACAGAACTTTAGAAAACATCATTCATCTTCCATGACAGTTAGAACAATAATGACTCAGTTTGTTGATGAGAATGTGTTTTTATTAGACTAGAGAGGCAGAACTTACTTTGTACTATGAATTTAATGAATATTTGTTGAACAAATACATAAACCTAAAACTATTCCAACCAATTAATTATCTAGCCATTCATCCACCCCATATATCCATCTACATCTACCCATGTATCAATTTAGCCACTTAATTAATCATGCAAAATATTTTGGAAAAACAGCTTCATTTCAGGTATTTAATTGAACAATACATGTGTTATATTAAGCAAAAATACTTGATCTCTACCTTTGTGGAGCCTGTATCTAGTAATAATTCATATTCTGAATGACAGTATAGTATAAAGAAAAACTGATAAAAATATATTATTCTATGTTCTTGGATGAATTAACCATCTAAGAGGAGTCCCCATATATGCAGAAAAACATGATTTTGATTATTAAATGTTCTAAGAGCTACACGTCCAACGTGCCAGCAACAACACCTTCAATGAAATTACTGGAATGGGAAACATTTTCTGGAATGAGCCTCATTTGTTCTAGTTGGAGAATGAGCAAGTATTTAGATAAAAGTGAAATAAAGAATGTTTTCAGCAAACACAAAAGCTCTTCTAAAACAAAAGATATGCACAAAAACTAATAGAAATGTAATTATGCCTGACATATAAAATATGTTTGTATTTTATGGGACAGGACATTATAAGCCATACAATAAAACTATGACTCTCCCCTGTATACTATGGAACCTACCAAAGTACCAGGATGAGTCAACAAACACCTTTCTCTTTGAGTAAATCATTTTAGTAGAACAATTTTCATTTCTTTATATGTATTTATTTATATATATTATATATATATGTATATATATAACATATATAAAAATATATACATGTAAGTAAAGATATATAGATATTCTTAAAATTTTATATGCTCTACTTAAAGAATGAGATATAATAATTATTATCTTCTCTCATAGGACCATCAGTTAGCGTAATGGCTATGTCACTGGACTCCCATGTATTCAATCGCGATTTGCGTCCCGGACCCGGTGACGTAAAACTCACGCCGGGTACGTGCGTGTGCGTGCCCAAGATCCCGAGAGGAGAATGGAGGAGAAGGGATTGCGGCGTGGTCATCCCCCTGGGGGGTGATTTCTCGCTTTCTGTCTCTCTGTCTCTCTCTCTCTATCTGGCGAGTACACGCACCCTATAGCAAAAACCCCTCCCCAAAAATAAATAAATAAAAAATAATTATTATCTTCTCTCTTTATAAATTAGGTACTTTTCTCTAGATTATACAGCTAGCAAAAGTTCAGGACTAAATACATGATGACCTCCTAAACCTTTTAGTTCCTATTACATTGTAACAGCTTTCTCATATTTTGTTCCTGAAATTAAGTAAGAAGAGAAGAAAAAAAAAAGAGAGAGATCAATAGCACCAAACTGGCAGTGACTATAGAGATAAATTTAACATTAAAAAAATGGAATGAAAAGCTTTGGGCAAGCAATTTTATGAGAGGAAAATTCAAGAGAATGTGGATTTAAGAATAATCCTCCATGGATTACTAAATCAAAATGGAAAAATGTGGGACTCTTGATCAAGACAAGTTAAGAATAATGAGAAAATACATGGAGTATATATTGAGGAAAGTCAATTCAGTGATTACCTTTACTTTAGAAGGAGAGATCAGAGGCCATAGAAAAATAAACAGAAACTATTTTTTTTAAATAGGAGTTTTTAAGACCAAGGAGTTTGGCTATAGACCTTTCACATTCTTTTATATAAATTGTAACTTATTTTATACATTCAATCACTGTACATCACTATAGCTTGTAAAATGAATTTACCCAACATGAATACACTTCACACCAGTCCCATTGAAGGTATCATACATGTAAATGCATTAATTTTAATTCATGTATGTAAAGAAGCTTTTAGAATAAAACTGGCAGAGCTTAGCAGAAAAAGATAAAGAGAGTCTTTCTCTCTCCATGACCCAGTGTTGGACTCTGGAATGGTTGAGTTTGCTACTCTTTTTGAGTCTGAGAGCTGCCTTGGCATTCTTCCCAGTAAACAAAGAAATTTTGATGAAACCAACCATTTAGACATGTGTGGATGAAAATGATGGATTTTAAGATAAAGGAATAAATGAAAAACATTTATGCATCTTTAGAAAATTGGATAGGAGAAGTACAAAGGATCAAAATTCAGGGTGGCCTCCAACTTCCTCTTGAACTAAGACCCGGATAATGTAGAACTTTAAAGACCCTAAAAATTTAAGTAGACTCAAAGAGAAAGATTAAACTGAAAGCAAGTCCTCTGTGGTATTTGAGTCATGCTACCTGCGTTTCTCCATCCACATTACAATTTCCCAGTCTGGATATTGTCACCTCTTATCATTTTCACTCAAATCATCTCCCAGAGATGAACTTACAGAGATACTAATGACTACTGTGCCTGACTGGTTGGAAGAATAATTTAATCAAAAGAGAGCTGTAAACTGAACTTTTGTGCTAGAAATCACGTGGTTGACTCTGGGTTCAGATCTCCAGGTAGACTTGAAACCATGCTGGGTGTACGTTCAAATGCCAGGAATCCTGATGAGCTTTTATGAGGGGAGAGGGGATTATGGCATGTCAAGGGCTCTTCTCTCTTTGCTCTCACTTGCTCATTCATACGTGCTATCATGAAGAAAATTAATTAAACAAAAAAGTTACTGAATTTAAAGTAATTATTTCAAGGACATGTGTATGTGGAGTGTGTGATATGTATGTATGATGTATGTGTGTGTTTGTGCATGCATGCCAAAGCATGGTGTAGGTAGGTATTAGGTCTAAGGAAGGCTAGAAAGAAGTTCCTATGTATGCATTCCTACCAGTTTTTAATTTTTTGGAACTCTTAGGTGTGAGGTGAGGTTAATATTACATAGAATGAGTAGATTCCTTTTTCTGTGAAGGAAAATCTGTATCTAATAGATTAACCTACACATAAAGATTATTTGTAGAAAAGCAGAGACTAATTTGATATATCAGTGACAGGTTGGGATATGGTCTAATAATTTCATTTAAAAGCAAACAAAAAACAATGGAAGCAAGATGTCTTTCTTTTGTTCCTTAAGATCCAGTGCATATTCTTTTCCAATCTGCTTTGTGTTTCCTGCCCCACTGAGAGAGACACAAAGATATGAAGTTCTCGGAACCAGCAGATTGCATAATGATTACATTGCTGGACTCACACATAGTGAACTGTGGTTGGAGTCCTGGACTTGGTAGCTTAAAATTCACACCATGGGTGTGTGTGTGTGTGTGTGTGTGTGTGTGTGTGTGTGTGTGTATACATACCCAAAATCCTCCCCCCCGGGGATGATTTCTCACTTTCTGTCTCTCTTTTTCTCTCTCTTTCTCTCTTTCCAGTGAGCACTCACGCCCTATCACAAAAATCTCTCAAAAAAAAGGATACAGAGCTTTCAATGGAACTCGTTTGTCATCTGACTTCCCAATGGCTTTAGCCAACTGAGAACCATGACAGATTGTTGGAGGAGACAGGAAGAAAGTGAGATCAGTTTTATTCCCTCTCTGAAGAATCATCTCTGACTAATTGTTCCCAATTAAGTGAAAGCTCCTTTCAAGTTTGCACTTAATATAGGGCACTTTCCATTCAGGTTCTCTTAATCTCTTCTATTTAATCATCCTTTATTCTTAGGGATAGTTAAAACCATGAGGTAATGCACTAGCCTTTGTGCTTAAATTTAAACCTTTTTGCTTAAATTTAAACCTTTTTGCATCTTTTTAAATACTATTTTTGTTAAGACTTCCTTAAACCATTGTGCTTTCCATTTGCTTCTGACTAAGACACTTAGATTGTTTTTTTTTAAAAGAATCTCTTGATTCTTTCTTTATAGAAACTTCTTAGAAGAAAATTAATTTATTTTAAAACACACAAATTCACATATATCTTGAGAAATGAAATCTGTAAACTCAAAGCTATATTTAGAGAGAGGTTACGTGAGTCCAGTCCTCTCATATACAAAGTGGAAAGGCCCTTTCCTAAGTAATAGTGTAAGACAATGATCAAGACAGAATGGTAATTGTGACCTTGAGAATTCTAAAAATGTTGATGCTTTTTCTCCCATTAACTTGCTGTTGTGACTTTCACATGTATATACAATTCAGAATTCCACACCTCTCTATCCATAAAATTGTATTGTTGTGTTCAATGCATTTTTTCCACAGAAACATACCGTATTTGATATCACATAATTCTTTTTAGTTTTGAAACACAATAATATAGTGTAAAGTGTAAATAAATAGCTTCACTTAAAATGCCATTTTCAAAATTACTGTACTTTTGTTCTACTGTGGAAAGAATTTAAGTCAGAGCAACAATGAGTTGACTACAAAGAATATCCCATTTGACAGGTATAAACTCTCAAGTACAAATATATTTTGAGTCTTTCTTAGGCATGCCCTGTTTCTCTTCAGTGACAAGATTGATTGTCCTTGACAAATTAGTCTAGTCAGGCACAAAATAGACCCAGTATCACAGTGTCTGAGGATTTCCTTTCCTGCTAGTTACCAAGCTGATCAGGTACAAACCATCTTTTCTGACTAAAATAATTAAAAAGACACTTATCCTTGGGGATTTTTATTTTTATGTTTTTCATTATATAAGCCATGAAAGATCACAAATACAATCCTTTCTTCTCTATATTATCATTTTATGGTATTTTTAAAAATATTAATCATTTATCTTGTATGCACTTTTAAAAAATTTACTAAGTGCTTTTGTACATATGGTGTATCCAGTCGGAAATAATCCTTGTGGAAGCAACATTCTGTTAAGAGTGGAGGTTCCTTGTACTTTGTTTACTTTTTTGGGGCACCTAGAGAATATTTACATATGTTTCTCTCACGATAAGGATTTGTGCTGAGGAATTCTTTAATTCAAGGTATTATAAGGATAATGGAATCAGAACTCACGAATGTCTTAACTTATACTTCAGAATGAGAATGAGACAGAGATCATCATGCTCCGACTATTGCATAATTACAAAATATCTAATAGTATCCTATTTATTCTGGTATTAAGGATTAATCCCTCCGGATGAAATACTAATGGGAACTTCTGGATAATGTAACCAAAGAAGATACAGTGTGGACTCATTCACTTTGTCCACTTTCTTCTGTCATCTTTTTGTGCCCCATGGCTTTCTTTTCCCACACCATCTGTGCTTTTATTGGCCATTTATGAACGCCTTTATTACCATTAGAAATGTGTTTTTTACTCTCTACTATAACTTACAAATGTCCTTTTTCAATGTAATAGTCAATCAACTAGTTTCTGTGGATGTTTGCTTCTTTAATCTAGTAAAATGCTGTGCTCTAGTTATTCACTCAGGAAAAGGCTTTCTATAATTACTTTCTCTCAATTCTGGTTGATTCACAACGTGTATTAAACTATCTGAGCAGTGTCATACTCTAAATGTTGTCCAGGCTGAAGGATGTGTTCTTTATTTAACAATAAAACAAGAATTATGAGCGCTATGACACTTTCTGTATATGCTCTTTTAACTTAGGATAACCATTCTTATGTCCTCACTCTGATGCCTGAAACCCCATCTCACTACCCTATGTAGAAGCAAGTTAGGATTGTTTCCTTGCTTTTTTGTTCACTGTTTCTTGTATCATCAATTCCATGCTAATATTGAGTACTTTACCATTTTATCATTTTTATTTTCCTTTTAATGTGAAAGTCATGTATGTGTAATTAATGTTACCGAACTCAAATCAGGTTCACTCACCCAAGCGCTATAAAATCAAACCATAGGCACACAGTGTGATGAAGGAAAGTACGGCTTTATTGCAAAGCGCAAAGCAAGGAGAGCGGGCAGCTCATGCTGAAAAGACCCGGTCTCCCCAAGATGTTCCCCACATGCGTTTTTAAAGGCAAAATTAGGGGCAGAGGTCCCAAGCGCATGATCAGTTCAGTGATTGGTTCAAGAGGGCGTGATCAGCTCGTGGGCATTCTTGATTGGTGAGGCCTTAGATAATCAAATTCCTCTTCAGGTATCTGGAACCATTCAGCCTCTGAGTCTCTGAGCTCAGAACCAGCAGTTTCCAGTCTACAAATCATCTTACACATTGAAATGAAAACCTTCTTTCCTTTAAGTGAGAGTATTAGAGGTCAAATGGTCCTCACTCATGGTTCATGTTGGTCATTATCATAACCAAAGTCTAAAGACTTACTCCTTACTCTGGGCCATTACAATGCAAATGGACTTTATATTTCAGGAACCCTAGAAAATACATTAGGGGGTTCTTGCTCTGTTTCATTAATTCCATTATAATAAGAGAAAACTAAAATCCAGAGTGTTTGGCAGCATTTTGAACTTTGAATCGCAATAGCCACTCTTCAGCACACACACATCCAATTTCTTTCTTGTCATATCTCTGATTATTTAGGTCTTGAGTAAAGTGTCCTTTAGCTAGGAAAACAAACAAACAAACAAAAAGACACATGCTTCCTGGTTGATTCTCTAGCACTAGTGGGCATCAGAATCCTGTGGAGAACTGGTTAAAACATAGACATCTGGTCCCCACACCCACAGAGCCACCAATCTGTAATACTTTAGAAATCTTACTCTTTTTATCAGGTTTGAATTACAACATACACCTTAGCCAGATCCGGCTAATAAAAAATATGAGTAAGTTAGGAAATTTTCTTTACTCTTATAAAAGTATAACCTCTTCTTGGAATAAATTGTATTACCCTTTTGCCAAAATAATTACTTCCTTCTATAGAAAAAGAACATATTCAGAGATGCAGCAACCATCTGCAGCAGTGTCATGGAACCAGGAGGTGAGGATCACATAATGTAAAACTATTAATCCTAAGATAACAGAATACAGTAATGGAAATAACTTGGATACTGGAATACTGGATATCCTTATTCAACTCCTGCCCCAGTCCCAATGGCCTCCTTAAAACTCCTAGTTTTGTTTTAGCAAATCAGCTCCTATTAGTTTAAACTGAAGTTAGTTGAGAATTCAGTCTTTTTTTTTTTTTTTTTTTTGCTATAGGGCAGATGAGTTCACCAGAGAGACAGAAAGCGAGAAATCACCCCCCCAGGGGGGATGGCCACACCACAAACAATCCTTTCTCCTTTTGGGATCTTGGGCCCAATGTGAGTTTAAGTCACCAGGTCCAGGACTCGAACCGTAGTTGATTACATGAGAGTCTGGCGGCATAGCCTTTACACCAACTCCTGGTCCCAAGAATTCAGTCATTTTCTATCACAGTTTATATATCTGAAGATTTTAGAAAAGTAGGTGTGAGGATACGTTTAAGAGAGAGAATCTGAGGTGTGGGGACAGGCTCTGAGCAAATACCACCTGCTCTTTTAGGGTTTGGCAGAACCTTGTAACTTGTCTTTTTTCCCTGACCTTGGCTGCAGACAGAGCAAGGGTGGAAATTACTAGGGGCGTTCCAAAAGATACATCTGATGGACTTCAAGAAACATCTTGACCCCAATTAGTAAAGTCCAATCCCTGCTCTGCATCTGAAAGGTTCTTTAGCCTTCTCTGAGTGTGGTGGTGCACTCCTTATGGAGAAGTTCTTTAGCTGCTTCCCCACACCTAATAGCTAGTTCTCTGCATTAGAAAAGAAGATGAGACTTTCTCTTGATGGGATTATCACCAAGGGATATACCTGGCCCAGTTTGACTAAGCCCTTATAAATTTGTTAACTGCTTCTTATTGTCTGTAACCTGGCAACCAATCTATGAAGTATCATGAAACATACATGTGTAATGTCTCCTTGTACTATAAATAAAGAGGCCCAGTTTGTCTGGATGGCCCAAGTGACTCAAGCAGCTAAGGCAGCGGCTCTGCTGCAGCATAAGTTGCTTGGGCTACCTAGGCTCAGGCTGCCTGTGTCCATTTCTACTCTATCCCCTTGTCTCATTCTTTTCAATTCCCCGGTCCTGGCAAGATGGAGGGCTTTCTCTTTCTCGTCCTCTTTCTCTTCCTCACCAGCATCCCTCTGATCATGATTCAGCCAGACCCAAGCCCTGGGGAGGATGCAGACAAGTAGGAAGTTCAAATTTGATTTTTCACATTGTAGTGTTCTACTTTGCCCTCAATGGGCTACTAGTATCCTTCCAGTGGGTCATCTATCCCTGCTGTCCACTGTACTCACTTTGCTGTCTTTTCTTGTACTAGAAGGAATCCCACACACTGGTTTTGTTACTGAGATCTGTCAAGGGCATACAAAGAAAGAAAAGGTGGGCCAAATAATGGTGCAGCATAAAACACGACACTCTGAGAACCATGGGAAGGTTCCAGATTCACATCTGCCAGGCACATACATGCTCATGATCTGGGACGGGCTGAAGCAGGGAATGCAGTATGACACAAAAACCCTGGTAAAAAAATCTTTGTCTCTCTCTCTCTGCCTCTCTCACTTATGGTACATATAAATAAATAAGCTTAAGAAAAAGAAAAAGAAGAAACTTATAAGAAATAGTATTATTTAAAAAAATTAAAACCTGGGACCGGCCTGTGATGTGGTGTTTAGAGCAGATGGACTCCCACATGGCTGACCGTGATTTGAGACCCAGACCTGGCAGCTTGCTTTCTCACTTTCCATCTCTCTCTCTCTGTCTCTCTTTAGTCAACTTTAAAAAAAAAATTAAAAAGATAAAAAATAAAATATTGACAATGAATAAAAATAAAATAATTCTTATAAAAAACCTGCATGTGAAAATGTCAAAGCAGAGTTTGATGATGAATTAAACATGGCAATGAATTTAAAATCTCTAAATCATGGCCAGGCAGCTATTTAGGTGCTATTGTGTACTCTTAGAAAACATATTCCAGCTGTTCTAGAAAGCATTACGGCAGCCTAACCTGGCAAAGAACTCTGATCCTAAACATGTTTGACTCCAGGCCATTGCCTAACATATGGATGGAAATTCCTACAGACATCAGCTCAAGCCTGATTGCACAAACAAGCAGAGTCAGGCATAGCTCCACTAGACTCTGTAGCTTGGCATAATGCAGTAAGTGTTGTGCAGTTAACACTATATTGTATTATCTTGAAAATCTTTGCCTGTCACACAATTTAGAGACACAAAGAAATGAACCTTCAATCATGTTTCAGCAATTATTTTTGTTGTCAACTTATGAAAATAAAGCCTGCATTTTATAGTCCTTAATTTCATATCTATCATCTTATTTGAAATTTTCATGTTTGTTTATTTATTTATTTCTTGCATAAGAGAAGGAGACACATAAAGACAAGCACATTCAACAGGGTCTCAATTTATAATCTTCCCTGTAGCCTTCCCAGTTGGACAGAATCACGGGTATCTACAGGAAGACCTAGGAACTGCACCCTGATTTTCCATATGACTTCCTGCATTGCAGAATGCTGTTACTTCTATGGCACTTTGGCTGGTCCTTATTTAAATTTTAAAACAAATTTGGCACAACCAGTAAAACAGAAAATATTATCAGAATGATATAATTGAAGATTTTGGATTTTTTTTTTAAATTTTTTGCTATAGAGCACATCACTAAAGAGATGGAAAGAAAGAAAGCAAAAAATCACCCTCTCACTGGTGAGGGTGAGGGGTTTGGCCAGGCTGCAATCCTTTCTCCACCCTGGGCATGTACACACACATGACTGAGGTGAGTTTGAAGCCACCAGGTCCCAGACTCGAACCATAGTTGACTACATGGGAGTCCAGCAAGGTAACCAATGCCATCTGCTAGTCCCTGAGATTTTTGGATTTTAACATTAAAATATTATGGTGGAATAGATATTTATGGTCATTTGTCCACTCCCATGAAAAGACAAAGGATCTGTGCAGTATATTTTTTGGCTGCCACTGGTCTGATATCCTTTGCTTAACACACACAGGAATTTGACCACTGATTCAGTGCTAGAATTAAGACTAGAATTCAGATCAACTGGCATTCATTCAAGTATGTTTCCAGCAGATAGTGGTCTTTTCTGTGTGAAGCTGATATTATGTTCTTTCTTAATGATTCTGATTTAACTTGTTTTTTGTTTTAAAAACTGAATCTTTATTTGGTGATCCTGCTGCCTAGCCTCCCAGATGAGACTACAAGTATGTACCACATCTTTTTCAGACAAGGTCCTGTTATGTTGCCCAGGCCAGCCTAGAGCTAGAGGTCCTCTTGCCTCTGTCTCTGAAGTCAGTGGATTACAGAGACATGCCATCACGTCTGGCCTTTCAGTTGGGCTGGGAACTGAATCCAGGCTTGCCGTGTGGTCTCATCCATTGGAGTATAACTTCTTAATATATGTTATTGTGACTAGGCTTCAAGCATAGAACTATAATCAGCTCTGAACTTTGGATCCAAAAGGTCTCTTTTGGATGCTATGTCCTCAGCAGATAGTTAATACTCTGATGAATTGCTAGAGAGGTGGAGATAGAGGTGCTTATGTCTGAAGTTCTGTGCTATCCTAGATGAGACAAAATGTGGAACAACCTAAATCATGATAAAAAGCATTTGGTGCCTGTTAAATATTCAGTGCCTGTTAAATATTCAGAATATTCTTTACACAACAGAAGAACTATACACTTCAGGTAGGATTTTCTGGTGAGTAGGTAATAAAATGTAGAAATATAAGTCTAATGGGGTAGTAAGATCACTTCCATGTATATATGACAATTTACCTGGTAGAGGAGAAACAATGGTGAATAGTTGCCATTGATGATTTCATTAGATAATAGATTCTGACTGGGGTGCAAAAACTATCGAAACCATTTACTCTATACCAGTTCATGCACAAAATCCCAACATAATGGAAACGGAGGGTAGTGATTGTGATGTGACCACACCTCATGGAGGGGAAGTTTTTTCCCTCTTATCCTTTCTCTATCAGTTTCTCTTAGCTAGATCAGATGTTCTCTGGCAATTGAAAAACAAATAAAGAAAGAAATAGAATAAATATCATTATAATGATTTGTTTTGTTACCTGAATTATGAAACAGCCCAATGAATTTTGCAAATACTAATTCTTTTTTTTTTATTTTTTTTTTTTTTTATTTTTTTTTTTTTTTATTTTTTTTTTTTTTTATTTTTTTTTTTTTTTATTTTTTTTTTTTTTTATTTTTTTTTTTTTTTATTTTTTTTTTTTTTTATTTTTTTTTTTTTTTATTTTTTTTTTTTTTTATTTTTTTTTTTTTTTATTTTTTTTTTTTTTTATACTTTGTTTTTTATTATAAATTTTTTTATCTCATCACAACCCACATATGAATTGTCCATCCAAAATACACTGTGCATTGGCTCAATCAAGCACATCCACATATATGTTCTCAGCAAATGATTCCCAATTTTTGTGTCCTGCATACCTTGCCTTTTGTTTTGCCATCCTAGGTTCCCCATCCCCACCCTCTGCCATGTCCCATCTTCCTCCTCCATTGTCCCTGACATTCATGATTGCCCTCAATGCCTTCCGCCCCCCCCCATTCAATTGTTCTACCAATGAACTCAATTAGTCTAAGTATATCCACTAGCTAGCACAGCTGACATATCCTTACACATGTATCCAAATCTGATGCAAATACTAATTCAACCAGTGTTCAGTCAGTTCTTCCTTTCTACAAGGCCCTGAGGAAGGCATTTTAGGACAGACAAAGATGAGTAATACCTAGCTCATGTTCCCTATTCAAAGGTTTCTCATATTGTTGCAAACATGTTTACACACACATGGTCTTATTAGATGGCATAGAGAAAAAGAGGTGACTGAGATGAAGGAATCAGAGATCATGATTGATTATTCTTTGTTTCTGTGATTCCTACAAGTAGCATGATGAATGTTATACATTTTATTTTTATCTGCTTCCAATCTTGCTCTTGTTTCAGGATTTGAAAAGACAAATCAGAAGTCAAGCAGAGCAATATGAATTCTACAGACCTTTAAATTAATTGTCCCATGCAGGATAAACAAATAACTCCAGGGCATATTCAACTTTACTAGTCCTGTTTTTCTAGTGTGGGTACATAAGGAAAAAAAAAATTGTGTTTATGGACTACATTTCATGGAATATTTTTTCTTTACATAATAAAATTAAGAATATCAGCCTTTCAACACGTATTAATGAGTTTCTTTAATTTTGTAAATCATTCAGAAAAGAAATACTTCTTGGTTGTGTGGGAGGAGTGCTGGTGTTCATAAGCTATCACAATAGTATTTTTTCTTCAGAATAATAGAAAACAAATAAGAACTATAATAGAAAATACGTTTGCGTGTAAATATATACACACATGATAGCTGTTTCTACTAAGATGAAAGGAAACAAATAAGATTCATGGCTGAATTATGTTCTTGTATGAACTGTTACTCAGTGAAGATTAGAAATGGTGTTATAACCGTAAGTCGTATCTCATAGCCTAGTTAAAATTGTAGACATGCACACACATTTTTTTTTTTTTGTCTCACAAAGAAAGTAACCATATTGCCAGCATATAATTTTTGAAGTGTTACGCTTTCACTGACAAGGAAAGGCACCAGCTAGGATTGTGTTTGAAAAGGTATCCCATTAAACTTTGAAATATGTGAACCTGATGACCACACCTTTTAATACACTCTTACAATAAACACACAGAAAAATAGAATAAATGTATTGGCTCATGTAATTACCAATTGTTGAGTTATTCAAGGATTGAAACACAGTGGGAATCATGGCTCAAATGGTGGCAACAGGTTTCTCTTAAATTCCAGCTTTCAACTGCTTCTTTTCTGCAGTCTTAGTTTTCTTTAGCCATGTAATAACTAGAAGGGAACAATAACTTTTACTCAGAAATTCAAGGCCATACATAAAGGGTGAATTTATTTTCTCTGAAAGCCAAACATATATTGAATCTATTTGTTTGACATCAACATTAGCTCCTTGCTAAGCTCTAAGGAAGAGAAAGATTCTGATTGGCCATTCTAAAGTTTAATTTCTAGCATCTTGCTGCCTGTTTTGAACCCAAATTGGTTTCATTATTAGAAGTACATTGCCTTGAGCAAGTTTCCTCGTATATTTGCTTCCAGTTTGCACATATAAAGTGTGAATAGTAACATTTAACTCGTATTTTAAAATAATGTTTATATACCTCGTTCATGGAAATTGTCTGATACACCTGCACAAGGGTGTCTTAGATAAGTGTATGCCATTTTTACAGTTGAGCTCTATCTCATACAAGACCCATGAGTAAAGTGTTGGAGAATAGAGAACCAAAAAGAAATTGCTATTGTTATTATTTTTTTAAGTAAAGAGATAGTAGGCTATACTACAATGTGTATTTATAGTACTAGTTAAATAGGGCCTTCTGTGCTGATACTTTATAAAAATGTGTATTACAGTTCTTTTTTACAAAATGGAGACAATAATAAAAAGAAAAAATATATAAGAAGCATGCAGAGAAAAGGAGACCTATAGTTTTTCTGCTTTGCTATTTCCAGTTGTTACTAGGAGCAAAAACCTTTTACCTTGCTATATTGCATTCTATTACTTGGAAAGCACTATTTTATTATACTGAGCAAAATTCTCTCAGGAAAAAAGCTGCAGAAAGGATAAGTTAACTTTCTCCATGCATTGGCAAGAAAAATACAAAGTTAATGTTATCTAATCTTTGGTGTGCCCATGCTGCATATTTTGATTGGGTAAGTCTCAAAAATTAAGTCAATTGAACTCAGAAAACATTTACATGGCTTCCACCAAATCTTTCCATAAACGAATATTGATTTATTCACAGGAATTCATTAGTGCATTTAATGATGGAAGTATGACTTTTATGAGGTCAATGTCTTACTACAGTAATCTCCGGGGAAAGTAATTAAATGGGTTTTTCCATTCTGCCCTTTATTGCTCTCTAAATACAACAGTGGTTCAACCTTTATTTTGGTCCTAGAATATTTGACATAAAAATTGAGTGTGACATTGCAATGATGGTGTCAAAACACACCATACTATTGTGAGGAGTCATTAGTGATGAAAAGTTCTTGCTCTCACCTGCTAGAGTTTCCTCTTCTTTATCAGATCTAGTTCTATCACATAGAACATGTTAACTTCCTGTCTGCCTTATTATAATTAGTTATGGGTGGACAGTGGAATGGTCTTTAGCACAATTAGGGAAGTATTGCATCATCAGAAAGGTCATGATGTATTTTGTATAGAAAAACAGAAAATGATGTATAGTAAATGAATGTAAATAAATAAATTTAAATTAAAAAAATAAAAAGTAGGGAATAGCAGTTGGAATAATGGCTGTGTTGCTGGACTCCCTTGTAGCCTACTGCAGTTCAAGTCCCGGATCTGGTGGCTTAAACTCACACTGGGCATGTGTGCATGCATGCCCAAGATCCCAAGAGAAGAATGGAGGAGAAGGGATTGCAGCGTGGCCATCCCCAGGGCGTGATTTCTTGCTTTCTGTCTCTGTCTTTCTCTCTCTTTCTGGTGAGAGCACGTGCCCTATAGCAAAAACCTCTCCAAATAAATAAATAAATAAAAATGAAAAAGAAAAACAGAGAAAAATATGTCATGATGTTTTGACAATCCAGTAAGATATATATTCTATTCAGGATGAATTAATTGACAAAAAGATGAATTAAGTGAAGTATGGAGATAGACTTCATTATTCCAATGCTAGAGGAAAACTTTTAGATCATCCAGGTCAGCCTATCTCCAAAAAAGTAACAGCATTTGCATCATTCCCTTCAGTCAATGAGCCACACTGCTTAATCAAGGCTAACAAATTAAGCTATTATTTTCCTTTAAGTGAACCCAACTCTTTGTTCTTTTAAATGCACTCCTTAAGGAAAGGGCAGATCATGCCCAGTCACTACACCATTGAATTTTATGTATCTGGAATACCAACATCATTATAAACAGAATAGTTCAAGCTTCTTCAACTTTCATTCTTCCAATGTTGTTTCAATAGTAATTGTTGATCATTTAACAAAATTTCACTGGGCACCTATCAAATACCTAAGCATCAAGTCTGGCAATCATCTTGCTGATACCTCTCTGTTCTTCTAATTAAACAGGAAGCTCAGACTATTAAAATATATTGCAAATTTGTTGTTCCAAAATAAGGAAAACTCTATTAAGGAAGGAAATGTCATAATGCCATATGTTTAGTGAGCCAACTATTTGAATATCCCAAATTAGATATTTCTTGGATGTCAAGTTTTTCTTATTCCTGTGGAGAAGCTATGTACTTTATTACTGAAAATAATGTTTGGTTATTATATAAACTATCACACATACATACAAAGTATTTCAATGATTTAAATATGATGAGACTTTTTTAGAGAATGACCAGATATATCCAGACAGCTTACCTGGAAGTACAATATTTTTTCATCTCCAAATAGCCCTTTTGATGCACTTGTTTTGACCACAATTTTATTCTGAGAAGTAAAGGTTCAGCTTTTCTTTTCAAAGGACATTAAAGGAAGTGTTTTAAGTTAAATTCCTCAAGAATTATCTAGGTCACATTCACAGCCTTTAACTGGTATGGTAAAAAAAAAAAAAAACAAAAAAAAACTTTCTTTTTTTCCCAGATGACAGAGACTATGTAAGTGCAGGAAGATGGAAAGGGAATCATGGCTTTTCAGTCTTATTCTCACATTTTCCTCAGTCCCAGGGGTGATTTTTCAGCTTTTCAGATTCACAAACTTAATTTCACTGGTTTACAATGTGAGAGGGCTCTAGCCATGGTGAATTGATTCGTGTTATTCTAAAACACGGGAGACTGCTACAGAAGTCACAATGTTAAGACATTAATTTATATTTTTTAAAATACCTAATGGAAGAAACATTAGTGCCTGTTCATCAGAAACATCTGTCCCCAGGAGAAAAAAATCATAGGACTCTCTAGTTGCATTCTTCCTCCACACACAAGAACACGGCTAAACTGGAGAGCATTGCTAATGCACAGTGACTTTCATAGAAGACCCTACATTCAGTGGAACCAACATTTTGTATGCAACTACAACTCAAAACTCATCATCAACTGCTTACTTTTCTATCTTTCCTAGTTAAATAAAAACTGAGAGAGTGTATCAGTTCCTGGCTCAGGTAGTTCTCACCATACCCAATATCGATTTATCTTCTCACTTCAAAATTATCTTAGCCAAACCTATCCAGGAAAATACTGCCATCTCTACATGTAGTCCAGTATCCAGTGAAGATTAGAAATGTTGTTGAGGCCATAGCTTGGTTCAAACCATAGCATCTGATTGAGTTTTGGTCATAGACTGCCTCTTAGCTAGCTATGATGCTTTACTCTAGTATTCCTATGATAAATAGCCACGTAGTTTTGGATATACTCCAGGTTCTATAGATGGTACATCCCCTATACTTGAACTCAGGATCTTTTTCTGGAAACCAGTAACACCTGTAGTCCCTAATGTCACATACGAAATTATCCAAGTTTTTATAACACAAATGCCTTAATCTTTAATCTTTGGATATATAATAAAATTATATTTATTGTATTCAAATTACAATGACTTTGGGTCTCTAACACTTTGGCATAAAGTCCAGTTTTCTCAGTCAACTGCTCACCAAATATTTTCATGGATCCCAGGAATAACTACTTCCTAGGAAAGTCATGAGTGAAAGCAGTTATTTCTATTAGCTTATGAAAAAAAAAGAGCTATCTGCTTCCAGCCACAGTGTAACTGGTAAAGACTTGTCCTTAGGCTGTATCCCTGGCCTGTGAATTAAGGTAGCCAGACCCACGTGATCAGTCATGCAGATGGAGTCCCTGATTCAGCAGCTTGAGAAATACACTGGGCACATGTGCATGTATGTCCAAAATCCCAAAAAGAAGACGAGATGGAAAAGAAGGGATTGTAGTATGACCATTACCCATGGGTTGAGGAAGTGTTTCCTCCTCTTCCACTCTTTTTGTCTGTTTCTCTCTGACAAGTGACCCTATCACCAAAAACAAAACCAGAAAAACCTTGTCCTCATACTGAAATTAAATATACAACTAAAGATATATACATTCTCTATTTTAAAACAATGAGCAACAAGAAGAACATGCCTGTGAAATTTAGAAGAGGCAAATGAGGCCAGTTCAACAAGCTTTCTAACTTTTTGATTATAGCACATGACAGACTACAAACAATAGAGACAGAGACCAGGCAGAGTATAAGGAGGATGAGACTGAGATGAATACTCGGAATAGCTGAAGAACTAGAACTTTTTGACAGATTATTGGAGAGAATAATCTAAGGACCGAAGTGATAGAAAATGAGCATAAACATTTATTATGGGTCCTAGACTCAAGGCTATGTTCTTTTTACATAGTTTAAGTCACATTGTGGTTGGACCAAAAGATGTTAATGAAGACCTGAAAGTTGAATAGAAAAGCCAGAGCTCATACAGGCCTTGAAACATGTAAATTCTCTATCAGTTAAGAGAAAATGACTTTACTGAGCACCTGAGCCATTCTATTGACACATATGAAAGGCCAAACGAGTAATAATAACGAGAGACACACTTCCAAACAGCGACTGAAAGATAAATAGATTAGAACAAACACAGATAAAGTTGGAGCAGACTCTACCAATTAATTAACTACTAACAGAAAGCAATTCAATACCATTTTAAGAAAGATGACATATTCCAGATTTATCACAATTTATTATTTCCAGTGTCCAGCAAATGTTGGGTTGTCGGAAAAGTCATGACACATTTTTGCATAGAAAAACATTAGTCATGACTTTTCCAACAGCCCAGTAATAATGCAGTAAGATATAAATCAATGTTAAGCAGGAAATAAAAGCCATAATAAAAATAAAACAAGTCAATGAAATGGACTCTGAGATAACTCAGATGTTTCAATTAAAATAATATCTTAAGGATGGCTATTATAATTATGTTAAGAATGAAAACAAAAACAGTTATAATGATGAATAAATGAAATGTCATGACATACCACATCTCCAGGTGAAATGCCACCACTTCCCATGCCTCTAAGCGCCACACCTCCCAGTTCTACCTCTCCAAGTGCGATTGCCACCACCTGCCATGTCTCCTGGTAATCCATCCTAGGTGCATGACTGGGTGCCATGACTGATTGGGCCAAGTCTGAGTGTGCCATGTCTCCCAGTGACACACTACACCTGCCATACCTCCCTGTGACACATCACGAATGGCAGTGCCTCCACATGAAATGTTGCCCAGTAAAACGCCCCCACCCCCCAAGTACCACATCTCTCTGTGTGTCACTGGGTCCCACATCTCCATGTGCCACATCCCCAGATGCCACAACTCTGGGTGCTTAATCACGCCCAGCCACATCTCCTAGTGACACATTTTCAGGTGACACGTCACTATCTTCCATGTCCATAGGTGCCATGCCATATCTGTCCCTTTGCTGGGTGCCATGTTACTGTGCAACGCCTCCTGGTGCCACATCTCTGGGTGCCATGCCTTCTGCTTCCAAGTCTGCCATCCCTATAGGTACCATGTCTCACAGTTCTACAACTCTGGGTACTATGTCTCTGGGTGCCAGTCTCTGAATGCCAGATCTTATGGTGCCATGATTCTGGGTGCCACATCTCTAGATGCTGTGCCTCCCAGAGCCATGTCTCCTAGAGTCACAAATCCGGGTGCAATGTTTCCTGGTGCCACACCTCTCAGTGCCTCATATCTGGGTGCCAGAGGCCAGGTGCCACATCTCTTGGTGCCATGTCTTCAAGTGCCATGTGTCCTGCTTCCGTATCTCTGGGTGCCATGTCTCCATGTGTCACACCTCCACCTGCCATACCTCTGGGTATTACATCACCTCATGCCATGTAATCTAGGATCACATCTGTGGGTGCCAGGCAACAACCTGTCATGTTTCTGGATGTAACATCCAGAAACTGGGTTGTACCGGCCAGAACCAATCTGAACTGTGCCCAAACCAGTTCAAATCAGTTGGAACCAGCCAGAACCATTCTGAACTGGCCAGAAGCAGCCATAGCATGTTTAAGCTGACCAGAACCAGTCTAAACCTGCCAGAACTGGTTTGAAGCAGCCAGGATCTGCTAGAACCAGGACTGATTTGAACAAGTTTGTACCAGTCACAACCAGCCAACATCAGTTTGAACTGACCAGAACCCATCCAAATTGGCCAGTTTGAACTGGTTTGAACTACTTGTCTGTGTAACAAACTAGACAGGTGACACACGTGCCAAAATCAACACATGTCACTTGAATGACAAATGGACATGTGTCAACATTGACACACTTGTCAAAATAAACACATATTGCTTGCATGTCAAGATGGACAAGTGTGGGAACCAGCAGTTAGTGTAATGGCTATGTTGCTGGACTCCCACGTAGTCGACCGCGGTTCGCATCCTGGACCCGGTGGCTTAAAACTCACGCCGGGCGCATGTGCGTCCGTGCCCAAGATCCCAAGAGGAGAATGGAGGAGAAGGAATTGCGGCGTGACCATCCCCCCTGGGGGGTGATTTCTCACTTTCTGTCTCTCTGTCTCTCTTTGTCTGTATGGCAAGCGTACGCACCCTATAGCAAAAACCTCTCAAAAAAAAAAAGGATGGACAAGTGTGTCAAAATAGACACATGTGTCCAAGCCAATATATGTGTCACATATGTGTCAAAATCAATGTGTCAAAATGGACATGTGTGTCAAAATCAACACATACGTTGTTTGTATGTCTTGTGCCACAACTCCATGTGCCACCTCTCCTGGAACCACATCTTCTAGCACCATGCCACCATGTGGCACATCTCTGAATACCATGCCATGACCTGCTTAAAACTCACGCCGGGCGCATGTGCGTCCGTGCCCAAGATCCCAAGAGGAGAATGGAGGAGAAGGAATTGCGGCGTGACCATCCCCCCTGGGGGGTGATTTCTCACTTTCTGTCTCTCTGTCTCTCTTTGTCTGTATGGCAAGCGTACGCACCCTATAGCAAAAACCTCTCAAAAAAAAAAAGGATGGACAAGTGTGTCAAAATAGACACATGTGTCCAAGCCAATATATGTGTCACATATGTGTCAAAATCAATGTGTCAAAATGGACATGTGTGTCAAAATCAACACATACGTTGTTTGTATGTCTTGTGCCACAACTCCATGTGCCACCTCTCCTGGAACCACATCTTCTAGCACCATGCCACCATGTGGCACATCTCTGAATACCATGCCATGACCTACCATGTCTCAAGGTGCCACATCTCTGAGAGCCATGTATCTCTGTACCTGTGCCATACCTCCCTCACACATCAATATACCACCACTGTCAGTGTGTCACTGAGTCCCACATCTCCATTTGTCACACTTCCAGGTGCCACAGCACCTGGTATGTCTCTGGGTGCCATGTCACTACCTGCCATGCCTCTCAGTGTCATGTCTCCTATGCTGCATCTCCCTGCCACATCTTAGGTACCTCACCTCTGGGTGCTATGTATCTAGGTTCCATGTCTCTGGGTGCCACATCTCTCAGTGCCATGTCTTTAGATTCCACATCTCTGGTGTCACTCATCTGCTGCCACATCACATCCTGCCTTGTCTCTGGGTGCCATGCTACCTGATGTCACATCTCCCATTGCTACATCCCTTGGCAAAATGCCATCGCCTGCCATGTATCTGCATCACCACCTGCCACACTCTGGGTTCCCTGCCACTACCTGCTACATCTTTAGCCACCACGTCTCCCATTGCCATGCCTCTGGGTGCCACTTCTCTTAGTTTCATGCCACCAGGTTCCACATCTCCCAGTGACATGCCACCGCCTGCTATGCCTCCCAGTGTTACATCTCCTGATGTTATGCCTCCCAGTGCCATGCATCTACTAAGAAATAAGAAATATGGGAACATACTAAAGAGTGTAACCCACCTTCATGAAACCACCATAAGGTGTTCTATAAATCTGCTTCTTAGTAAAACTTATGAAAATTTATAAGGCAACCAACATTCAAGGTGTCTGGAAATGAATCTAAGCTCAAAGTAAATGAAGAAACATTTATTCAAAAAATATGCTAAAGCACAATAAGAAAAGCAAGAGTATGGCATTCGAACTAAACTGTCATTCCTTCCTCTCAGTCTGATAAAAACTTCATGTTAGGTGAGTGTAGCCATAAATATAGGACTTCTTCCATCCCACATCCCTCTGTGCAGGTCTATGCTATCTTCCAAGGAATATCAGGACATCATTCCATATGTTAGATGCCTATTGATGAGGCTGAATTCCTAGTGAATAAGGATGAAAAGAGGATACATAATTTTTTCACTGAACCTCTACATATGGGGAGGAGGATTTATCTTGGACATGGCGCACTAAGAATATTGGACTTTTTTTTTTTTTTTATCCTTGACCCAGTTCATCAGTCAAGGAGATGTCCCATGTTGGGAGACATAAAATGAGATGATCGAAGACTATTGCTTTGTCTTTACCATAAAGTTCAAGTACTGAGTTCCTAATTCAGAAGCACAATGCTGAGAGAAATGGATCATTGTGTTTGTCCCCAGCTCCAGACCGTTGGCTCAGAGATTTTTCCAGAAAGACAGGCTACAGAAGAGTACGCTGAAACTCTTCCCACAGGAACCGACTTTGCAAAAGAATGTGTTAAAATTAAAGTCTACTAGTTCTCCCCCAAACAATATAGATCATAGTGAAAAGTAATTAAGAGAAAATCTGCACCTCCATTAGAGATACAAGCTAGCTTGTAGGCTAACTATTTTATGATAGAGAAACAACAAAAGCAGCAGCTAAGAATAGCCTCCTGAGAGGAGAACAAATCTTGAACACAGACTTTAAAAGGTATCTTTACAAAGACTTCCAAGTTTAGTTGGACCAGCCTGTACAGAATACATTCCCAGGACATTATTGCAAATAATAGAGCAATCATGAGGCAATGAGTGGAGCTTATCTGTTGGATGGTCAGGGGGAAACAGTCAGAGCTTTGACAAAGCCACTGTCATCTCAGGGCTACTATAAGCATGCCTAAGGCTTTATCATTTGTGGAAGAACATTTGTGGAAGAACATCAGCGAGTAGACACTGCAGGGAAAAAAATTGACTAAAGGAACCCAGGAATTGATGAAACAAATAAGCAAGCTAACAAAAATAAGCCCTGGAATGGGTGGGGGGGATCCATGCATTATGGTACAGGTAGCAGAGTGCTGCTGTCCAATACCGGAGCCATGTGGAAGGGAAGAACTTAGATGCCAGGTTCATCCAAACTTGTCAGGTACAATTGCATATGCCCTCATGACTGGTTAGCTAAGAGGTTGAGGGAAAGATTGTGGGCTTGCAAGATCCTATCAAGGGTAACTCACTGTCTCAAAACAAACAAACAAACAAAAAAATAAATAAAAATACATTATAAATAAATAAATAAGCCCTAGGGTATCAGTTCAGATTGAATTCAGAGTCACTACTATATCAGAAAACATACAACAAAATACTAGGAAGCAAACAAAGGAGCAGAGAGACCTGACTGATATTCAAAGAAAAATATGTGCACCAGGAATTAACTGTGTGAGAAACCAGATGTCAGACTAAACAGGAAAACTTAAAAGTAATCATAAATATGCTCAGTGAAATAAAGGAAACTTTATTTTAAAAAGTATATTGACGATGTCTCATTAAATACAGAATATCAACAGTTTCAAATTACAAACAAATAAGCAAATGAAAATTCTGGGGTTGTAAAACATAATAGCTCATTAGAGAACATTGGAGGTGCTCAACAGCAGATTTGAACTAGCAGAGGAAAGAATGAACAAATGCGAAAATGGGTTAATAGAAATGCTCTAATCCGAAGAACAAAGAGTAAAATAATACCAAAAAGATGGGCAGAGGCTCAAAGAAATGTGGACTACTATTAAATGAGCCAACATAGGTGTAAAGGGAATGGCAGAACATTAGAAAGACATAAATGAGCAGAAAAGTATATTTTATAAAGTTTATTGTTTATTTCTTCCATGACCAAGACAGACAGAGGCAGAGAGGCAGGCACCTCTAACAAGGTCTTCATGCTGCAGTCCATCCCCAATTTAAGTCAGTCACAGATCATGGGTACAAGTGTGCCTGGCATGTTTAGGATCTTCAGTTGCAAACCTAGAAGCTACTCATGTATGTCAGCCTCTGAAGAGCATGGTGTAACACTGCACCATGATCCAGCTCTATAAAAATGTATTTAAAGAAATAATTGCTGGGGACCAGCAGTTAGTGTGATGGCTAGGTCACTGAACTCCCATGTAGTCGACCACATTTCGACTCAGGGACCTGGTGGCTTAAACTCACGCCAGGCACGTGTCCAAAAATAAATAATTTTATTGATAATTTAACAAATTTGACAGAAAACAATGTACACCCATAAGAAATCGAAGTGGATTCAACACAATATATCATAAGAGAAATGTTGTTGAAAGCCAGATGGAAAGATAAATATTTGAAAGCCTTAAAAATATTCAAAATTAGGGCCAGCCCCATGACCTGTTGGTTAACGGAGCCACCAAACCCAACATGACCAACAGTGCAGTATGAATTCTAATCCCAGTGGCTGAAAGACACATCAGGCACATATGCGTGTGCCACCCAAATTCCGAGATGGTGGAGAAATGGAGGAAAAGGGATTGCAGTGTGACCATGGTCCACTGGGAGGTGCTTTCTCCCTCTCCCTTGTTCCCTCTTTCCATCTCTCTATCGCATTCTGGCAAGTGCACATGTCCTCTAAAAAATTATGTATACATATTCAAAAGAAAAGACCATAAGTCAGATTATTAACAGAATTTGAAAAGAGAGGTATACATTTAAAAATAGGCTGTGATCTTTTCTCATTGTAAATGTTTTTGAGGAATCAACATTTCATACTAATTGTTCTTTAATTCAATCACTTTTTCATTGATGATATAAAGAGTCTCTTACATCTTTAGAAACATTCCAAAATATATCTACTGATGCAACCTCGAGTTCTGATTTGGAGATAAAAGAAAAGAAAAGAGACTTGCATAACCATCTAAAGGACAAAGATGTAAATGAACAGTGGTCAATCAAAAGGAAAAAAAAATGAGCTCAATTTTAACGCCATCAGGTTGAATGAGAGTGAGAGTCCATCTAGCTGAGATGGTAGAAAGGTATGACCTCTGGAAGAGGCGAAGAGGGATCCTTTAAAAATGAGAAATGAAAATGTCACCAAAATTTTGAGAAAATATTACTTCCCAAGAGCAGATTAATGAGGCAGAAGCAAAGCTCCAACTGTCAGCATCTGAATTATTAAAGGAGGAAAAGGAGAATCTGTGGACAGGTGCAGGCTTGTCCAAGAGTTGGAGAATCTTAAACCCAATCTCCCAGTGAATCACAAGAAGTTTAATTTGACTTTTATTGGAACACTTTTATGGTTCATTTGCTTTAGATTTTAACATTCTTGAATTTTTTTATGGTTTTCTTTTTCTTTTTTTTTTTTTTTTGCATACGTCTGCACCCATTCTCTTCCAAAGAGGAATAGTCACTAATCCATGTCAAGAACCGTAGGTAAGAAAATGGGAAAAGAAAGCAGACTGGTATTACATAAGGATACTCATCTTATCATCTTATATGCTCTAGTTAAACATCCCAAAGTCAAGTGAACCTTTGAAAACTCTTCCCAGCAGGTGAAAAAAAAATAGTGCATTTAAACTCACACTTTGGGTCAATAGAAGTAGGTTAAATCCTTGCTCTGTGAAAATATTTCATGTATGACCTTGGGCAATTTATATAAAATCCTTAATTTTATCTTTTATCTAAAAATAATTTTTGAGGGACCAGCAGTTAGTGTAATAGCTATGTCGCTGGACTCCCATGTAGTCAACCACAGTTTGAGTCCTGGACCCGGTGGCATAAACTCACGCCAGGCGCGTGTGCGTGCGTACCCAAGATCCCAAGAAGAAAAAGGAGGAGAAGGGATTGTGGCATGGCCATCCTCCCGGGGGGTGATTTCTCGCTTTCTGTCTCTGTGTCTCTCTCTGTCTGTCTGGCGAGTGCACACGCCCTGTAGCAAAAACCTCTCAAAAAAATAATAATATTTGAGAGGCCAACAGGTGGTATAATGGTTAAGGTACTGTACTCCCATGTGGCTGACCACAGTGTGAGTCCCAGAGCCTGCAGCTTAAAGCTCATACCAGTCATGTGTGCTCAAATTCCTGAAAGAAGAATGGAGGAGAAGGGATTGCAACTTGGCTATCTTCCTCAAGGGGTGATTTCTCATTTTCTGTCTCTGTCTGTCTGGTGAGCACACACACCATATTGCAAAATCTCTCTCTCAATAAAGGAAAATAGTTCTTTATTAGGGTATATGATGAAGATGAAAAGAAATAATATGTAGCGTATAACCAGTTCTTTCTCCTTTCTCTGAAATCTCTGCTCTGTTCTGGCCCTGAGTGGTAAAACTTATCTTATGGTCAACTTGATTTTCATGTACTATTTTCTGAGTATATGGAGAAACCACTTTGAGATCTATGGTAAAGAAGGAAGCCAAATTCACAGAAGACAATTTGTAGCCCTATATATAAACGGTGAACAATTCACCCAACTATGAACATAAAATAAAGGCCACTCACACAAGATTTTATTTAGCTTTCTTTAACAATGATAAGCATGTAGAATTTACAATATTATTTATCATCTGGATGAAGGAATTCAGAAACTGCTTATAGAGGACAGCAATCAATTGTCATAATTCAAGGACCTAAAACAAATTTTATGTATAAACACATAGATTTCTGCAGTTGGACAACTCATAAACTTTTTCAATGAACCTCTTCTCTTTCTAGGAATAACACATATTTGGATTGGAATGCACAAACATATTCTTTGGATATGAAAGTATGTACACTTAATATTTTATAAGATGCTACCGCAGTTAACTATATTTAATTGACTATGCTGTAATCTCCTTATTTGATATTTATAAGAATACATTTATGCATACAATAGAGTACATATGTATATGCATGTGTGTGCATAATTTATATTATTTCACTTATGAATTAAAGAAGAGATTCATAATTACTATGTGGATGTTGTAATGTGCATCTCTCTCTTTAGGAATTAGAGGCTTATTCTTCCACCTGATGGGGATGATTGTTATCAGTTAGCATTTCTCTTTGAGGATTATTTCAAATGAAGCAAATGACATCATTCAGAGCCAGGCCTCCTTCCTGGACACCTCACATTCAACAATTGCTCACCAGAGGTATAAAAAAACTTAGTCCCCAAATCTAAGCAGTCATCCACTCTCCATCCAATCAACACCTTTCTAAGATGTTGACCTTAACACTGCCTACTAGAAAACAAAACAAAATGCACACATAGAATCTTGAATGATTAGCTTCATCTCAGAATCTTCTTCCCAGGGAAGAAATGTCCAGAAGTAAGGGTTGGTTGAAACGGGGAAGATGGAAAACATAGGCAGTTAAGTGACAGTAACAAAACAAAACAAAACAAAAACAGTTATTATTGCTTTTTGGAGAGCGAAGAGAAGTGGAAAAGGCTAGGATAAAACATAGTGAGGATACATTTCCTAGTGAAGGAGTAATATCAACTTCTATAGAGTATATTATTCAATGGTACTCACACATGGAGACCACTTATGCTAAAATTTTGGCTTTGCTTCTGCTTAGCTTGTGTTCTATGGGCAAACCACTTAAATCCTGTAATCCCTATAGGAACCAATGAGATTGTGCACCCTGGGCACCTAGCACCATGTCTAGCACATAGTGATAAATAAATAAATAAATAAATAAATAAAGTACGAACAATTTATGAAAACTGTAATTTTTTTTCTTTAGTTTTTTGCCGTAGGGCATGAGCACTCACAGGAGACAGAAAGAGAGACAGAGAGAGGGAAAGTGGGAATTCACATCCAGAGGAGATGACCATGCCACAGTCCCTTCTCCTCCAGTCTCCTTTTAGGATTTTGTGTAAGCACACACACGCACACACATACACACACACACACACACACACACACACACATGCCAGGCAAGATTCTCAAGCTACCAGGCCAGGGACTCAAACCATGTTCAATCATGAGGGAGTCCAGCCTTGAACACCATGCCATCTGCTGGCCTCCAAAAACTATAATATATTAATTAGAAGAATTATTTATTTATTTACATTTGTTATTATTTCTTAATTTGATGAGAGAGAGACAGAGAAAGAGAAAGCAGAAAGCAAGCCACCTGGTCCAAGACTTAAACTGTAGTCTGTAGTGTGAGAGGCCAGCACCTTAACCACCACACCACTTACTAGTACCAAACTATAATATTTTTAATTAAATTATTTTTTATTGCCAGAAGGCATGTGCACTTACGAGAGAGAGATTGAGAGTGCGTATCTCAAGGGATGTGTTCACACCACAATCCTCCTCTTTCTTTCATTCCTTCTTCGTCTTAGGATTTTGGGCACATGTATGCCCTGCATGTTTTTCAAACTACTGGGTCCAGGATTCATACTGCAGTCAGACATGTAGGATCCTGCTTCCTCAACCAGTGAGCTATGGAAACTGCCCCTGAAATTTATAATGATTAGTAACTAAATACCTCCTAGGGATGAGTATCAACAAGACATTTTTTTAAATAGATTTTTTGAAATTTTGCCTTATTATATAAGGTTTTTACCAATATTTACAAAACTTATACAGAATGATTATTTTTTTTTCAAAAACAATGTCTTTTTTTTTTTTTTTTTTTTTGAAAGGTTTTTGCTATAAGGCACATGCACTTGCTGGAGAGACAGAGAGACAGAAAGCAAGAAATCACCCCCCAGGGGGGATGGCCATGCTGCAATCCCTTCTCCTCCATTATCCTCTCAGGATCTTGGGGACACACACACGTGCCTGGTGTGAGTTTAAGTTAGCAGGTCCTGGACTCGAACCTTGGCTGATTACAGAGCCAGAACCAACAGGATGTGGATAGACATGTAAGACGGGAGAAATTGGAATATACTTGGGGCAGAATGGTTATTTATATAAGCTCAATAATACAATAGTATCTGTTGCCTCACCTCAGAGATTGAATCCTTATTGGGCTTTGTGCAAATATCAGACCAATTTGAGACTAAACTCTTTTATTTTTTTTGAATAAATTAGTTTATACCTCTCTTTAATAAAAGGGAGAATAGAAAGAGAAGAAAACATTTCACAAGAAAATTACAGTGCGCTTGTTACTAGATTTTAGCTTTGTCCATATTTTTAGTCTAATTATAATCTTTTGTGAAACAATAAAATGTGAAAAGAAAAGTTTAGTATGGGAAGGAGGGAGAAAAGGAAGAAAAAAGTGAAAGTATGTATAAGTGACAAATCTGTTGAAAACTTTGGGGTTTTATGTCTGTTACAATTTAATTTGTAAGCACTGCAGTGATTTTAGGGCCTCCTTGATGTTTTCTCATTTCTTTTTCTTTCTTTTTCTTGCTTTTTTTTTTTTGAAAGGTTTTTGCTATAAGGCACATGCACTTGCTGGAGAGACAGAGAGACAGAAAGCAAGAAATCACCCCCCAGGGGGGATGGCCATGCTGCAATCCCTTCTCCTCCATTATCCTCTCAGGATCTTGGGGACACACACACGTGCCTGGTGTGAGTTTAAGCCACTGGGTCCTGGACTCGAACCTTGGCTGATTACATGGGAGTCCAGCAACATGGCCATTACACCAACTGCTGGTCCCATGTCTGTCCCCTTTAAGTATTTGTTGTAGAATCTTCTCCCAGATCTCCTGTAGAGTCTTCTCTACCCTGCTCTGTCCCAGGAAACTGAGCTGTACAGGCATCTCCTTAACTCTTTGCTGTGACTATATGTTTGTTCAATGGGAGAAACTAAAATGAAGTCAGAGGCTAGGAGAAGTCTTAATTTAGTATCTTTCTCCCACTAACCTTTCATGGCAGCTCATTGTGGGCCATGGTTTCCATTAAGGAAATCCACAGCCTTTGTCAAGTCACCAGTCCACCAACTCAATCTCCATATTCTAGAAGTGACATTGATAATAACTTGCCTCTCTTCTAGCCCTAGGGTATTTCAACATTCCTTGTCAGTTTCCCTGTATCCTACTCACATCCTGATGAATACTGACTTTAATAAACCTGTTGTAAGTTACCCAGCTTAAAGGTTTTATCTCTGTCCTCCCCTGCTAAGATATTAACTAACCTAAGAGAGTTTGCTTGGGGGTTTAAAATGTAATTATATTTGCAAAATTTTACTTTCATTTTTTTTAGAATCATTTTTCTTCATCAAATGGGGTATTAAAATAAATGAACTGAATTCAATGGGAAATCTCTATCACAAAATAATCTCATACGCTCAGTTCTATTTAAGTGTCTCAAATGAGCAAATGGATTGAAGAGATATTTAAAAATGAGAAATATCAACCAAAGGGTTCACTACAATGAAAAGTTCCATTTCTTTAGATTTTTTTCAAGTTTACAAGTTATTACCTCTATATAGTAAAAATTGATGTTTCTTGTTTGGTTAACTTAAGTAAAATTAAGCAGAATTTTTAAAAACATACAAAAAGAAAATAACCACATAGAGCTATATTCTCAAATATGTTCATCACCACTAGCTCAATAGTGCAAATTGTCTAGTATAATCATAAAATTTAAAAAATTGTAACTTAAGTTATATTTAACCATTTAAATATTATGGGCATACTAAGGAAAATTTTATGAAAGAAAAATGTAACACCTTGGTGAAATATGATCTTCACATTAGGTGTAGAAAAGAGTGGAAACACTCTAAATACTCTTTTAAATACTATTTTAGAGTGAAGATACTCTAAAATAATGCAAAAATTTCAAGAAGAAAACACATAACAATGATGATGTGTTTGTATCCACAGTGTTGGGCATGGGTTTGCTACTTTAAACATTTTGAACTTCCAGGGTTTTATTAAACAGCATGTAACTCATTGTTAAAGATAATATGCATTTTTTCTAATTTCTGAAATGAAGACTAATAAGTGAAAAAATTACTTTTTTATACAGGTATTTTTTAAAATATACTCAAGGGATGAATTTGTTTTAAGTATAGATCTAAACTATTCTGACTGTAGAATTTTTAAAATGAAACGAACATTCCCAAAATTATTATGCAATTTTTAAAATAAGGACCAAAATAGTCATACAATCTTGGATGAGAAGAATATAACAAGTATTCTCTTAATTCCTTCTAAATTATACTTAATTAATGCACTGATCTTAGTATTATCTCTTAGAATGGAATCATTTTTATAAGAAACCATATCAGTTCTATATAAATTTCCAAGACACAGAAGTACTAATGTAACAATATGGGAGATTTCAGAACAAAATCACCTTAATTCCCTGGGATTTAACTCACAGTCATTTTGTCCCTGTGACATATCTTCATTTTAATATTGTCAGAGAAAGAATAGTAACTTGGCTTGATATTAATGTCAGGCCAGGAGTAAAACAATTACTTTTCAAAATCTTCGGAGAGTAGATATATTTAGTTTGCACAAAACCATAACTTCATCACAAGTTACATTAGCAAACAAAAAGACTCAAAAGAGCTTTTTATAATAACAATGCATCTAAGAAAGGATATCCCAATGAGGACATTTTTGTAATTGTAGTCTCTCTGGCTTAATTCATCCAACTTTCCCTTTTTCGGAAAGGCCCTAATACATTAATGTAAAATTTTATCACACCTTTTTTTTTTTTTTTTTTTTTTTTTGAGAGGTTTTCGCTATAGGGCATGTGCCCTCGCCAGACAGACAGGGAGAGACATAAAGACAGAAAGTGAGAAATCACCCTCCAGAAGGGATGGTCACGCCGCAATCCCTTCTCCACCATTCTCCTCTCGGGATCTTGGGCACTTACGCACCCGCGCCCTGCGTGAGTTTTAAGCCACTGGGTCTGGGATGCGAACCGCAATCGACTACGTGGGAGTCCAGCGACATAGCCATTACGCTAACTGCTGGTTCCCCAGACCTGGTTTTTGTAGGCTTGGCTGGAAGAGCCCTTGACCTTGACCTTTCTGTCTTTATGTCTCTTAGTATCTCACAATAATGTTTCCTTGGGAACTCTGGGGTTAAGATAATGCAGAGGAGGGACCAGCAGTTAGCGTAATGCCTATGTCTCTGGACTCCCATGTAGTCAACAATGGTTTGAGTCCTGGACTCAGCAGCTTAAACTCATGCTGGGCACGCATGTGTGTGTGCCGGAGATCCTGAGAAGAGAATGGAGAAGCGATTGCAGTGTGGCCATCCTCCCTGCGTGGTGATTTCTTGTTTTCTGTCTCTCTCTCTGTCTTTCTGGTGAGCACACGCACCCTATAGCAAAAACCTCTCCAAAAAAGAAAAAAAAAAAAGATAAATGCAGAGGGGCTAACCAGAGGCATGGTAGTTAAGGCAGCTGGACCCCATTGGCTGTCTCTTCTGTTTTAGTCTAACCCCAGTGACTTGAAACACACTTAAGACAGGTGGGTATGTGTGCCCAAGCTTGAAAACAGAAATGGAGGACAAGAGATTTTGGTGTGACCATCCCCCAGGGGTGGCACTGAGCACACATCCCTTAAGAAAATTTTAAAAAAGGAAAAATAAGAAAGAAAATTAGACTGGCCTAGAGTAGGCATTAAGTAAAAGTTATTTACTTTCTGTTTACTTTGCTAGAAAAGATTAAGGGCTCATTCAAGGAGACAAATTAATATATTTGACTTCTTAACAATTATTGGGTCATCAGGAAAGTCATAATGAACTTTTACATAGAAAAACATGAAAAAATATGTCATGACTTTCTTGATGACCTAATATTTTCATTTTGACATACATGATAATAGGAACAAGGCCCATTCAAAGAATGTTCAAGCTATAAAAATCTCAGAGATGTAGTCAGCTCTTAATTTCTACAATCAAGTGAGTTTCAGAAATTTTAAGTAATTTGTTAAACATCATAATTAATTAGCTCTGCTATTAAGACTTTTCATGATATATTTCCTCTTTTCTCTAGTGTACCCCAAAACACAACCTGAACTCAATCTGTACCAAATGTGGTGGATGTTGTAGTATGCCAGAATTCAGATTTTATTTTTTTGGATCAAAACACTCCCCCAGCTGGAAGTGTAGGCAGCAGAAGACCTCAGCTTGGCTTTCTTGAGGAATTTCTCCAAAAGAGCTGTCTGGCCCAAGATGATGCCCCCTGTATCCTCTAACTGGTCAATATCAAGGTTAGTTGCCTTAACTAAATATAAGATTACTCTGGAGGGCCAACCCATAACCTGAGCACCCCACAACATTGTCAGTCTTTTACTACAACTCAATCAGTTACTGCAATTCAGTCCCTCCTTCTGAACAACCATACTCCCTTCACTACCTTATAGGTGTTGATATTGAGGACACTCCAAATTACAAACTTCCAACTTTGGGCCTGCTAGCCTAGGGACCAGACTTAAGATACAACTTATTAGCTATTCCCTTGAGGTCCTGTAATTTCCTGTGCAATGATGGCTGTGACATGCCATTTTCTTGAGTAATATCTTTCTGTGAAAACTCAGTACCACCACTTTTAACATAAATTGTGTGTTAATTAGGATACTTGCAGGAAATGGATGACATACCTAGGTTATTATAATTTTAGGAGAATTTATTAAAGAAATGATTTTAAAAAGTGTGGATAGAATGTATGAAAAATACTAAGAGTATGGCTTCATGAAACGTGGGGTTCATAACTACAAAGTAACTACCCCCCATTATTTTAAATGGATGAGACAAAAAGAAGAATATAAGAGGAATGTATAAAGAGAATCACATTGAGTAAAACTGGGGCTGTTAGGAGGGGAAAATAGTTCAAATTTACCCTGCAGGAAAGGATTTGGGAAAATGAATGCATCCAGGCTGAAGGCAAGGAGGTAGGTGAATATTGAGGGAGAGAAGGAGAGATGATAGTGACCAGGAAGAATACGCATCTGTTTGAGGCCAAAGAGATAATAAGTAATGATGCTTCTATAGGACCACCTTGTGGAAGTGTCTATTACATCATTTGATGTAATAAACAAATACATCTTACTTTGTTATCATGATTTTCTTTTGCCATAGTGCTCATGCACTCACCAGAGAGAGAGAGAGAGACAGTGAGAAGGAAAGTGAGAAATCACCTTCTGGGGAGATGGTCATACTGCAATCCCTTCTCCTCCATTCTCCACTCAGAATTTTGGGCACATATGCACATGCACCTAATGTGATGCTCAACCCACCGGGTCCAGGACTCAAATCACTGTCAACCATGTGGCAGTCCAGTGCCTTAAGCCTTAATCACTACACCACCTGCTGGCCCCTTGGACCCATGTCCCCATGATGTATTTCTTTTTCTTTTCTTTATTTTTTTCTTTTTTCTTTTTTTAGAAGTGTTTATCTTAAGGCATTCACTAGAGAGTAAGAGACAGACAGACACAGTCAGAGGAACCACAATTCCTTCTCCATTCTCCTCCTAGGATCTTGGGCATGCACACACACAAGAACTGGCATGATTTTGAAGCCACCAAGTCCAGGACTCGAACCACAGTTGGCCATGTGGGAGTCCAGCAACATAACTGCTAAACCATCTGCTGACCCTGCCCATGATGGATTTCTACATTTGTATCTGAGGGCAATTTTAAGCTTCCAAATAGCATGGGCTAAATTATACTCTTTTTTGTATTACTAACATGGAGGTCAATGCTGGGGATAGAGCAAGTCTTTATTCTTGCTTATGCTTTGCCAAAAAATAGTTCACCCACCTCCCCTGAAGAAACTTTTATTCTTTACCTTGTACTATATAGTTTCAGTTTCATGGAGCATTTACATGGAGGTGTTAATGAGAATAGCACATCAATCCAGAAAGTCACTACCTCTGACTAACTTTGGAGATGAATGGGACAATGGATATGATAGGCATGATGCCATTATTTATGAAAATATATTAAATGATTGACTGAGTGGAGTTAATGACACAACTGGACTGAAAAATTGAGTGTCTTCATTTCAACCCCCCATCATTTATAATAACACATGATAAGACTTCTTTAAAGGAATGGTGAGTATATGAATGAACTATTAGCATCCCCAAGAGGAAGCAAATATATTACAAAATCATGCAACTGAAATATGTTAAAAGAGAAATACAGATATTCTGCTTCTCTTTGGAAATTAAAAGTTTTCCAAAACATATCATCAGAAAGAATTCGGTTTTGATGAAATGAATCTGAAAGAACAAATCACATATCTTAATTAATCACCATTGACTCTATGGCAGCATGTTGCAGGTTTGGAGATAAGGTCACCATCCAAAGACAAATGTCACTCACTAGCTCATGATAGCCAATCAGATATTTGGACATAAAGGGTTTGTCATTTTAGGCCAGTGTGGAAAGAGAAAGGGAAATTTAGGCCTTCCACAGGGAAGGCTCTGCCAGGCTTCACAGGCCAAAGAAACAGCCCCAGATGGAGTCCTGTGGACTTCTGCCATCTCCTTGGATGGTCTGAATTGCTGCCATTTGCCTACATCTGTCAGTGCAAAAGGCAAAATCTCTCCCCTCCCACTCTCCTACTTCTACCTCTACCACCCACACCAGCATTTTCAAAATATATTTTATTTCTTATCTCATTGCTTTATTGGAGACAAGCACTA
>NW_006159569.1:1442058-1449363 GCF_000334495.1 Tupaia belangeri chinensis
GCACTAGAACTCTTTCCCCCACCAAAAACAGCCCACTTCCTGCTGTATGGACACTTACTTTTCTGCCTGGAGCAGGTGTTATTGTTTAAAAATACCAAACAAAACTCCTTTAGCTACTATAAAAAGCATAGCTTTAGAAGCTTTATATAATTTTTAGAGCAAATGGCATTAAGAAATTTGCTCTTGCACCTGCCTACTCTTCAGATTTGCATAAATGTTCATTGCTGTACAAATGTAGCACAGCATTTGGTTCTATTTAATGCAAAAAACAGAGTTCTTGTCCATCTGTAAAACATCTCCCAAGAAAGGAATAGATACTTATTTTTCTTAAGAACACAAAGGAATAAGGGAGAGTTTCCAAATTTCATACTAAATAAAAATTTTAAAAACATGGAATATTAAAAATGAACATTAGAAGCCTATGTATATGTTTTTTTCTGTAAGGTATAAGTATCTACTTGAATCTGTCATGCTCTGAGCATTAGGCATTGCATTGTAAAAGAATGTCCTTCATAACATTAAACAAAAGCTCAGTTTAAAATCTCTAGTTTGAACAAATGTCCTTCAATTCTAGTAACATCAGTGATGGTTTTCTTCAAAAATTTTCTGAGATATGGACTCTTCAAAAGATAATTCTTCAAAATTAATAATAATAAATAACAGAAAATTCAAACTGAGTTTGATTACTGCTCTAGGTACATGTGTTTTTCAAATGTATTTATTATTATCATAATCTTGTTTATATTACATTAAATCACATATAACTTTACAGTGCATGCCTCTTGACATCTTGTTTCAATCTGAATCTGTTTCATATGTTTCTTGGAGAAAGCAGTGAGTGAGAAAAGTTTTTTTCCCCTTACTAAATGCTATTGTATGTACTTTTAGTATGGGCTACCATTCTGCATCTTCCTCTTTCTCTCTAGTCTTACCGAATGCTCTCCTAATAAATAGAATCAATATAATAATTGCTGCAATTGTGGGAGCAGGAGATGGTATACTAGTTATGTCACTGGACTCCCACATGGCCAACGACAGTTTGAGTCATGGACCTAGAGGCTTGAAACTCATGCCAGGTGTGTGTGCATGCATGCCCAAAATCCTGAGAGGAGAATGGAGGAGAAGAGATTGTGACTTCTTCTGGGGGGGTAATTTCTCTCTTTCTGTCTCTCCATCTCTGTCTCTCTGGTGAGTGCACCCACCTTATAGCAGGAAAAAAAATTGCTCTAATAAATAAATAAATAAATACTGCAATTGTACCATCATTGTTATCACAACATTCAATTTCATTGACAGCTAACATATTTTCCATATTTTAGCTTTTACGGTTATCATGAAATGTAAATATTAAAATGCAATGATCTTGTTTTAAAAAATTACATCTTTTTCTCTCTATCATCCATAAGAAACTGTCAGAACTCCATATTAAAGTCTGTTGACTTCATTTCTAGTCTCTGTTTCTATTGGTCCTTAAGCAGCTTCCTTTAAATAACAACTGACGTGCTGAACTCAATAGTTTTTCTTGTTTGATGAGGGAGCTGACTCCTGGAATGAAAGATGTTTAGCAATATCCCTGACCCCTACTCACTAGATTTCCATGGCATTCTCCCACAAATCAGAGCAATCAAAAGGATTCCAGATATTGCCAACTGTCCCATGGGTACAACATCACTCCTTGTGAAAGCCACTGGTCTGAACTTTGGTTTCATGAACTCATGAAGATCCTCACTTGCAAAGAAAACATATATACTTATTTTTTTTTTCCACTTAAGGCATTCTTATTTATTCATCATGTTCTAAGGATTTTGTGAAGTTTTCTATAATCCTTCTAAAATGTAATTCCTTGTGCCTTTCAGACATCACCCTATTTTGGAGGAGCTTATTTACCATGTTTAAAGGAATGATGAAGCAATCAAATGAATACTAATTTGATAAATAGCTATTTATTTATGTGCTACACGTGTCACATACTAGATGCTCACTAAATAGCTGGTGAAGAGTTGAATAAAACATTTAATGCAAAGGCACTCAAAATGGTGGGAGCCTTAATAATACAGATGACACTCTAGCAATGAATCCTGTGGCCTTCCTGGATATTCATTTCAAATTTGAAACCTTTCAGAATATTAGCACTTAAGCCTACAGTAAGTTGTTCATGTAAAAAATTATCCTCATTTAATTCTGGATGTTCTGAATAAAACAGACCTCTGTTTCATTTTGTCTACATTATAACCATTATTAGAATCAAAGATAAATCTTAAATGACCCAGGATAATCTTTGATCTATGCAAAGTAAGTGCAGCTAAGTTACTTTTTTTTTTCTCTCATTCTTATCCTTTCCTTACACAGAAATTCTGTTGTCTTTTAATTCTTTGTGTGGTTTAATATGAACTTATGACTTTACAATTATATTGTGGAAGGGTAAGCCTGAATTTTGACCAGACTGACTTCTGATATGAATTTGCATTTTGCATATTTCATACAGAAAATAAGAGAAGAAGACTAGCTCAGAGGTGTAGCAGTAACAGGCTACTCAAGCAATGCCAGATCTTTCCTGAAAGATTGCAAGTTCCGTTCCTGAGCCAACCTGTACACACTGGGCATGCGTGCAGATTCCCATAGTCCTGGCTGGCTAAGAGTGGGCAGATTGTGAAGCCCTGGTAAGGGTGCTTCTCTCTCATGAAAGAAAAAAAAAACAAACCTAGAAAAAGAAAATAAGAGAATAGGAATAAGGTAATGAGCTATTTATTTGTAAACTCATTCTTCTGTCCTCTGATATCATGAGTTAGAAGCAGACAAATCGAGGTTGATGAGTGAACCCTTAAATATGTAAACTGGTGACACATGAGGAGAGAACAAGGGTTCTATCTTTATCCTCTTACTGTCACGTTTCGGTTTTTGTGATAAGCCTTAAAATAAGACCTTTTCTTCCATATGTCCTCAATAATGCAGACATGAAGACTTTCTCAGTGATTGCTGGGATCAACGTTTTTCTGTTGATTAGAATTGGATGCCATTTTCTTATACTTTTTACCCGGGATATAATATTTGTACACATTCATGGGGTACAGTATGGTTTTGCGGTACCTGATTTCCATGCGTAATGTTCAAATCAAGACAACATATAGCCACCATCTCAAATATTAATCATTACTTTGTGTTGTGAGCATTCAAATCCCTCTCTTCTAACCATTTTAAAGTTGAATGCATTTTTTAAATGGTGAGGACTTTTGCAGTGGCTTGAATTCAGGCAGACACAAGTGCAGAAGATTAAGGTAGGAAGAAGAGACCAGCATAATCCAAAATTTTTTAAAAAAGAAAACAAAAATAGGTAGAAGCATATAAAGAAAAATTTTGGCACTTTATTTCACTTAAACATAGGGTTTTAATGATAAATGGGACAGAAGCAACAAATATATTCTTCTTACAAATATTATGGTTAAGAGCATATTTGTAAGCATTGACACATAATTGACAAACAAGTTGCAATGTAGCTGGGTTTACAAACTCCAGACCTAATACTTGATCTGTTCAATAATCAACGATGTCTGTCTTTTCTGCCTTGATTCATTCTTCTTATTTATTTTTTATTCTCTCTTTTTCCTACTTTGGACACTGTGTTATTGTATAGTTCTGACCATGGATACCTGTTGATGTATTAGTGAATAAAGATTGCCTTATTTCAATACTCTAATTGAATTCTTGCTTTATTTAGAATTCTAAAAAGCAAAGTTGCTCACATCTATTATATATGTATATATGTATCTCCCTTTTTAAGGAGGAACTGAAATATGAAAAAATATTCCCTTTTATATCAATTTTCTATGATTTTATGTTCTTTCTTTTTATGTACAGTTTTCTCCCGCTTCAAGTTATCATATAAATAGTGTTGTTTGTGAGGGGAGAAATCAATGGTTTGGTTCATCTATCGGTGTATCAAATACCTCACACAAAACCATTTTCTAATACTGAAAAGCAAGGGGAAAAGTCATTTTATTCCAAAATTGCAATTTGTTTGTTTGTGATTTATCAGCAATGTCTGTACTGTTTCAGAAAATTTCATAACTAGAATTTTTTTCTTTTTCAAAAGAAGTACTGGGAAGGTGATGTGATCAGATTTTCATGTCATAGAAAAACAATTACCACTGCAAGATAGTGGAATGTAGATTAGAAAATAGTGAAATAGAAGTTGATTGGAAAGTAGTGGATCTAAACTATAGTAGACTTCAGGTATGTGTTAATAGTCTAGGTGAGGTAAATATATTATGGCATTTTTCACAGTATATTGCATTGATCTTTGATCTTTCAGTATGTATATATCTTGTATTTGGTATTACATCTGTCTGGACAAAGATCTTGCCATAGTCAGCTTATAACACCATCCAATTGCTGGAACATAGTAATGATTTTGATTTATGAAAGATGACTTGAGTCCAGGTGGTGGTATGATAGGTAAGGTGAGTGGACTCACAAGGCCAACAGCCTAGTAAAAATCCTAGTAGGAAATACATTCATGTTGTGTAAATGCATTTTACAAACTGTAGTGGAGTACTGTGATTAAATGTATAAAATACATTTAAATAATAATTTAAAAATTGAAAAAAAAATATGCCAGTGAGTGTGTGTGCATTCCTAAAATCCTGAAGAGAAGGGAGAAAGGTGCGACAGTCCCTCAAAGGGAGCCCTTTCTCTCTTATCCCCACTCTCTGTCTCTGTGTCTCTCTTCAGTGAGCACACATACCCTCTGGCAAACTAACAAAAAATTATTTATTTATTTATTTATTTATTCACATACAACTTGGCTTGCTCTCTGAAAATAAGGTTCCTAACCTTTGCTCATCCTCTCATCTACATTTATTCTGATACGTACATGGGCAAAATGTGTGGATTTTACACACATGGGTCCAAGAGCATTATTTCCACTTTTAATTTCCAGTAGCATTTTGGCAATATTTTTGTCATAATTCACTAAGATATATTTCTAAAATTGCTTTTACTTCATAACGAATCCTCTGTAGTGAGGAGGAAGTGCCAATCTATGGAATCTGGAACGGATACAATGTGAGCCAATGAATTAAAAATCTCATTTCCTTCCTTTCATTGTATAAGCATCATAAATTTTCTAATCTCATTTTTGTTTGGAATATTCATAGTTCTTTGATTATAAGGGTCTTTTTAAATTTTCCTTTTTTTAAAAAGAATAGAGATGGCTTTCTTGTTGGTAGATGTTTAGGTGGGTCTATTTGTTCAAAGTCACTTGAGGTAATTTAATAATTTACATTTCTTTCATGTATGTTTAAAAAGTATACTTTGTTACAGTCAATAGTTACTGAAATGGCTCACATCAAACCTTGCTTGTTCATACCCTCTCCTGTGAAATGAAATATCTGAATCAAGAATTACCATATCTTAGAGTCTCAGACTATGTAATTATGCCAATTTTCAAGGAGCTCAAATGGTTAGATAAAATGTATTTGAAAATCAGCATTTTGCACTGATCACTTGATTCAGTCTCATTAGATAGAATTACCTTACTCCCAGACAGCAATTAATGAAATGGCTAGAGGATGAATCTCTCTATCTTCCTGGCTGTAGTTTGTCATCAAATTAGGTGCAAAGAAAAATGAAGGACACAGAACTGTAGGCATGTAAAGAAAACAAATTAAGCCATTATTGAATGTGATTATATAAAGTAATAAAAAATATTTTGAATTCAGTGCTGAAGTCATGGCATTTCAAAGCAAAAATATTTCTGCTGGAGATTTAAATCTTTTTCATATAGCCCTGGGATTTGATAAAAATAGAGCCTAAGGTAGACTGTACTTATGATCTCAGAAATCAGAAAATGGACCTTTTTCTTTACTAGTGAGAAAAACTGGGTCCCAGTAGTTGTGGGAGTGAATAATATTTAGAAAGACAAAAACATTTCATCAGGACCAGGATCAAACTGAGTGTCAAGTATTATACTTCTAACTACATTATGGCCACAGCTAAAAACAAGTCCCTACCTCATTTAGACTTTCCCTTTTACTAAACTAGATAAGATGTAGAGATTCTCTAGGAAAATTCTCCAAGGAAAAGATCTCTTTCTTGCTTCCATCATCTATTTAATTATAGCTATTTGTTAAGGTAAGGACATTTAAGAACCAAACATAAGAATTTATACAACTCTTATTGCAATATTTCCTTTATTTATTTGCAAATAAAGTCCATAAAATAAAGCAAAGTTGGGACCAGCAGTTAGCGTAACAGCTATGTTGCTGGACTTCCATGTAGTCGACCGCAGTTTGAGTCCCGGACCCGGTGGCTTAAACTCACGTCGGGTGCATGTGCGTGCATGCCCAAGATTCTGAGAGGAGAATGGAGGAGAAGGGATTGTGGTGTGGCCATCACCCCTTGGGGGGGGTGTGATTTCTCACTTTCTATCTCTCTGTCTCTCTCTGTCTGTCTGGCGCACGCACGCGCCCTATAGCAAAAACCTCTCCAATAAATAAATAAATAAATAAAGCGAAGTCTTTTTGTTTTCTTTTCCCACATGTCATTAAGCTCTCCAATATGCTGAGTAAATTGTAGTTCATGAATTAAAAATGTATTCTCACTTTTATGCAGGCATGGGGTAAGACCCATAGGTCATAAAAACTGTTGAGTATATCAGATCATAATAATTAACAGCATGGCTCTAAACTCTGACATTTTACTGACCATGAGACCCTGACATACTCTTAGAACTCACGTAAACTCAATTTAACATTAAATTCTCTGGTTGGTTATTTTTGTTTGCTACTGAGTTCATCCTAAATTTATACCTAGTAACCAACTTTAGCATCTCACTCATTGCCGCTCTAAAGAATTTGTTTCTGAATATGTCATTGGAAGTATGCATATAGTAATACATCACCTGAGTTATCTATATAGCAATATATCTCTATTGCAGTATATAGACCTCTTTTCTGGATACACTGAAGCCAGAGATAAAACAAAGAAAAAGAAAGAAGAAACAAAATCTAGTCTACTCTGTCAAGAATAATATAACAAGTACGGGACCAGCAGTTAGCATAATGGCTATGTTTCTGGACTCCCATGTAGTCAACAGCAGTTCGTGTCCCAGACCTGGGGCTTAAAACTCATGTCAGACGCATGTGCGTGCATGCCCGAGATCTCAAGAGCAGATTGGAGGAGAAGGGATTGAGGCATGGCCATCCCCCCTGGGGGGGTGATTTCTTGCTTTCTGTCTCTCTGTATCTCTCTGCTGTCTGGCGAGTGCATATGCCCTATAGCAAAAACCTCTCAAAAAAAAAAAAAAAA
>NW_006159569.1:1450803-1458490 GCF_000334495.1 Tupaia belangeri chinensis
TTAAACTCACGTCGGGTGCATGTGCGTGCATGCCCAAGATTCTGAGAGGAGAATGGAGGAGAAGGGATTGTGGTGTGGCCATCACCCCTTGGGGGGGGTGTGATTTCTCACTTTCTATCTCTCTGTCTCTCTCTGTCTGTCTGGCGCACGCACGCGCCCTATAGCAAAAACCTCTCCAATAAATAAATAAATAAATAAAGCGAAGTCTTTTTGTTTTCTTTTCCCACATGTCATTAAGCTCTCCAATATGCTGAGTAAATTGTAGTTCATGAATTAAAAATGTATTCTCACTTTTATGCAGGCATGGGGTAAGACCCATAGGTCATAAAAACTGTTGAGTATATCAGATCATAATAATTAACAGCATGGCTCTAAACTCTGACATTTTACTGACCATGAGACCCTGACATACTCTTAGAACTCACGTAAACTCAATTTAACATTAAATTCTCTGGTTGGTTATTTTTGTTTGCTACTGAGTTCATCCTAAATTTATACCTAGTAACCAACTTTAGCATCTCACTCATTGCCGCTCTAAAGAATTTGTTTCTGAATATGTCATTGGAAGTATGCATATAGTAATACATCACCTGAGTTATCTATATAGCAATATATCTCTATTGCAGTATATAGACCTCTTTTCTGGATACACTGAAGCCAGAGATAAAACAAAGAAAAAGAAAGAAGAAACAAAATCTAGTCTACTCTGTCAAGAATAATATAACAAGTACGGGACCAGCAGTTAGCATAATGGCTATGTTTCTGGACTCCCATGTAGTCAACAGCAGTTCATGTCCCAGACCTGGGGCTTAAAACTCATGTCAGACGCATGTGCGTGCATGCCCGAGATCTCAAGAGCAGATTGGAGGAGAAGGGATTGAGGCATGGCCATCCCCCCTGGGGGGGTGATTTCTTGCTTTCTGTCTCTCTGTATCTCTCTGCTGTCTGGCGAGTGCATATGCCCTATAGCAAAAACCTCTCAAAAAAAAAAAAAAAAAGAATAATATAACAAGTACAATTCACCTAGAGATTAAGAGGTCTGGTATAACATAGAAAACAAATGAGATGTTGAAGTTCCTTGCCTTGATATGCATGCTGATTTCCAAAAGGACATGATTTTTCCCAAAGTTTCCACAAGTATTAGTGAAATGAGCACTCTGTCAGGACTTTAAAGAGTTTCCATTCTTACCTATGTTTCCTGCATTTCCTTGGGCATGTCACTTACTATCTTGAAGTTTAAATTTCCCCATGTGCAAATAGAGCTGACAATTAACTTTGTTTACCTGGAAAATGTGTTAGAATAGATCAAAATGGGAGGAAAAACTTGTCTTACCCACAGTTTTGGATTTTTTTTCTGTTTAATTCCAATATATTTATCTTTTGAGTTTATTTTAAAACCTAATAATTTATAAATAGTTAATATTCCTCTAAATAAGGAAGCATGTAAATAAATGAATGTGGTTGCATTTCTTATTATATCTTTTAATAAATTCAGAAAACAAAGAGGGAGAAATTCCAGGTCAGTTTCACTCTCTGGATATAGCAGCTTGCTTTATAAATTAGGGATTCTGGCAAAACCCTAGAATCAGAGCCTCTCAAGAGCTTGGTCTCTCATTAGTAACAGATACAAGCGTAAATGCAGCATTATCCTGAGGCATAACTTTGAATCTACATAAACTCTACCTTGTGGATTGTGTTTTGGGAAAAAAAAAAAAAAAAAAAAAACCACCATCCACTGCTCAGATTTTTAAAAAAAAATAATGAATTCAAATACTTTATGGATTGTGTTTTGGGAAAAAAAAAAAAAAAACACCATCCACTGCTCAGATTTTTAAAAAAAATAATGAATTCAAATAGTCTGTTTACTTGTTGCCATAAACTTTATGTACCACTTAATTCATGGAAGAGGAGATCGTGGTTCCTGATGTGTACTGAGCATTTACTAAGTTGTGTGAGATGTCCAAGGGATGTCATCTCCATAAATCTTCTACCAGATCTTATTCAATAAGCACAGGCACACTTTGTTATGTTTTGTTTTAGTATGGAAGCTGAAGTTCAGAGAATTTAAGTGGCCTGTCTAAGGTGGCACAGCAAAGTAAGACAGATCTGGGATTGAAACTTGAGATTTTCTCATTTCCATGTCAAGATACCATATGCTAAAATAATTAAAACAGGGAGCATGGAGTTTCCCTCTCTGAGTCTATTTTTACATAGTATCCTAAATATGGCATATTCTAATCAAAGAAAAAGTGAGGACTTAAATCATTGAGCATTTAGGGAAAATATCTATATCTGTATAGATATAGAGGATATAGGTATACATGCATATTAATTTTCTTGATAAAGGTCATCATTCCTAGCTAGAGTTCCTCAGAGAGATGGAAGACTGGCTCCTTCAAGATTGCCTAAGGAGGGCAATGAGATCGTGTGAAGGTTAAGGCAATTGGATCGCACCTGGCTAGCTGTATAGTGGGAGTTCCCGTGGCTTGAAAGACATGTGGAGTGCATGCACATGTGTGCCAAAATTCCTCAGAAGAGATTGGAAAGGAAAGGATAGTAGCATTGCCATCCCTTCTAAGGGTGCTTTCTCATTTTACTTTTCTCTCTCTGTCTCTGTCCCTGTCTGTCTCCAGTGAGGGTATGCATCCTAGAGCAAAAACATATATATATTTATATATATATATATAATACTGAGAAGAAGATTGCATAGAAAGCTTCTTCTAAATATGTATCCATGCTCTCTACCTCTGAAGTTTTTGCTTCAGAGTATCCCAGATGGACTGAAAATATTCTTATTTTCCTCTCTCCACTATTACCACGGTATGAGTATCCTGGGAAAAATGGGATTGGTAGTCATTTCTTTACATTGTACTTTTAATTTTAGATTAGTCCAGATTCCCACTTTGAGAGAGGAATGTTAGCCATGTTTGCAAAGTCCTTAAAACACATTGTGTTATCTTCTTTGAGGGTCAAATTATAAGCATTTAGGAAGTCTCTATGATATGGTCAGTAAGAACATGGAGACTGAATTCAGAAAGCATGGATTCTAAGAAAGGCTTATTACTTACTATATGTTTTATTTACATACATTACTTAACTCTCGGTATCTGAGAATAATAAAGCATCCTGTAATTGTGGACAGATCACATGACATGCGCTACCGTAAGCACTTGGCAATCTTTTACTGCTGTTCTGGACGTCACTGGAAACCAATGGTATACCTGTAAGCTACTGCACAATTGACATAACACAGCATCCTACAACTTAGTGATGCAGGTCTAGTATTTGTTCTTACATTCAAGGGGGCACATGTCCACTGTGATTTATCTATGCCTGTCTGTATCTCATGTGGGTAGATTTGATTCAAGATGAAGAGGTAGATGAGCATAGCTGTAGGCTCTGAGTTGGGTTCAGATCTGCTTTCTGAGCAGTTACAATAATTGAGTCCCAGAATCTGGAGTCAGCAGATCTCTGGGAAATACTTTCTTTTTTACGGTGAGTCACTGAAATGTGAAAGTCAAATTGAAGTGTATTAGTCCATATTAGTCTTATCCTTGCATCTCTTTTGTCAATTCTGATCACACAGTCAAGTTTACGTCAGCTGGGTAGAAAAACAGACTATCAACATAAGATTACAGACAGGGAGAAGAACACATGAAAAAAGTTCCAAACTATCAAAAACAATAATGATAATGATTTCCTAAAAGAATTGCTTTATTAATTTTACTTATTTGTTTTTTTCAATTTTGACAGTGTGAGAGAGGGAAAGTGAGAAAGCAAGCCGCCAGATCCAGGACTCAAACTATAGTCAGCTATGTGGGAGTCTAGTACCCTTAACCACCATGCCACCTGCTGACCTCAACAATAATGCTTTTATTAATAAAAATAATGATTCTTAACATTTACTGTGAGATCACCCTTTCTTCAGTCATGCTAAACACTTCATAAAGATTTTTTTAAGTGAAGAGGATGAAAAGTCACCATCACTGTTACTATCATTTAATGAGGACTGTCTTGAACATACCCTACTCTGAGAAACGTGTTCACGTTATTACACTCATTTTATGTGTAACTCAGAATAGTTAATTATTGGAACAACCAACAAATTCAAGCTTCATCTTAAAAATCCTAAAACAACCACATACTGGGAAATAAGGCAGAGATGTAACAGTTTGGAAGTTAGGTACTATCCGTGGGGCTGAAGCTGGAGTGGCAGGTAGCTAGTATAAATACATGAATTCAGCAAATATTTCTTATAAACCAATGTTATCCTAGCTTCAAGACAAGTAAAATCTAAAAGTGAAGTTAGTTGAGTAGTATTCTGTAATGTATATGTTCCACATTTTTTCCATCCATTCATCTGGGTTGATTCTATATCTTAGCAATAATTCTGCAATAAACATGGATGTGCAAATGCTTTTTTCCAACTGAGCATTTTCCAATCCTTTGAGTAGATGCTCAGGAGTGGAATTGTTGGATTTTATGATTGTTCTAATTGTAGGTCTTTAAAAAACCTCCATATTGTTCTCCACAAGGGCTGGATCAATTTATATTCCCACCAACAGTGTAGGAGAGTTAGTCCCTTTTCACCACAGCCTCTGCAGCACTTACTGTTTTACTGTTCTTTACTCTTTTTTTTTTGGAGAGGTTTTCGCCATAGCTGTAGGGCACGTGTACTCACCAGAGGGAGACAGAAAGAAATGGAAAGTGAGAAATCACTCCTTAGGGGAAATGGCATGCTGCAGTTCCCTCTCACCCATTCTCTTCTCAGGATCCTGGGCATGCACGCACACGTGCCCGGTGTGAGTTTAAGCCACGGGGTCCAGGACTCAAACCACCATCCAGGACGCGAACCGTGGTCGACTACGTGGGAGTCCAGCTACATAGCCATTACACTAACTGCTGGTTCCCACTATTCTTTACTTTTTCATCTTGACCATTCTAACGGGGTTAGCTGGTATCTCATTGTAGTTTTGATTTGTATCTTCCTTATTATAAGAGATTTGAACAATGAGGGAAGGTGTGTGGGAAGGAATCAAGGGGAAGAAGAAAGAAGTGAAACATTTAAGGGACCCAAAAGAGAAATCTCTTGATTATAATGTATACGGTAATATCTTTTACTGGACAGATATGCAGTGTATTCATGATTGGAAAATTCACTCGGTGTGCCATAATGATACACAGTGATTAAATGTAATAAAATAAAATAAAATAAGTGAATTTAGAATCACATAATTTGGTTTAAAAAAGCGAGAAAAAGAGAAAAAACTAATTTTTTAAAAAGTCATATTATGGAGGTGCTTAAGTAGTAGATTAAAGAGATTAAACTTTATTATATAGGAAATAATGAGACATAGATACTGGCTAGCAAATGTCAGTAAGTGGGAAATTCATCTGAGAATATTTTAAATATACATAACATTGGTTTATTAGCTAATTTAATTTTTAATTTTTTTTATTTATTCATTAATTTATTTTCATTTGACCCAGAGAGACACAGAGAGAGAGATAAGGAGAAAGTAAGAAAGCAAGCCATCAGGTCTGGGACTTGAACCATGGTTGGCCACATGGGAGTGTCCAGTGCCTTAACTACCATGCCAACAGCTAGTTTAATTTTAAAGAATAGATTAAAAACTCTGAAGAAGAAAATAAATAAATAAATAAATAAATAAATAAAGATAAATACAATTTAAAAATTAAAAGTATTCTATGGTCTATTGAGTGATAAGGAAGTACAAAAGCTTATACATATTTAAGGGGTTCAATTTTGACAGTAATTAAAGAAATTCATAATACAGCAACTATGTGCTGCCCTTTTTCCCCCCAAAAGATTTTTAAAGGAGAGAAGATTACTAATACATAACTATGGAAACAGTCCAGAGCAAAGAGACTCTCATACATTGTTAATGGATGTGTGAACTGGACCAGCATTTTTAGAGCAAAATTTGACAGCATTTGTAGAAACTTTAAACTTAATTTTCTTATATCTAGTATTTCTACTTACTTACAGATATATATCCAATATATAGCAACAATAAAAATAAAGCCAAAAACAAACCCCAAAATTTTGTCCATGTATGACAAAAAGACAAGCTCAGTATTATTGAAATCCTTCAATAGCAAAACTGGGTCTAAATCAGTTATTTACATTAGTAAGAAAATAGCTAAATACATTAAATTCCATCATTACATAGAATTCTATGCCACATTTTTTCAGGCTCTGATCTTAGAAAGGGTCACAGTAAACCCAATATCTTTCATGGTTGATGTAACAGTGTGAATTGTTTTACTGTCAATACTTCTGGGTTCAGAAGCATTTCAAAGTATTTTTTCTTTCTTTTCATTTTTTCCTTCGAAACTCATTTCATATATTTAAAATGTTGTTAATTTCTTATACCTTGAGCACATACAGCCTGGTGTAAAAACTGGACATACTTTTTTTAAGGCCACAAGGTATAATGAGACATGTAAATTGTTGGTTTGAATCCCAATGAAGAAGTAAACCTAAAATCAAGTTTCTTTTCCAGGTTTCTGTCAGGAAGAATTTCAATGGCCTTTCTAATTAATTATCATTGATACAAAAAGTACTTTGAAGTTAAAAAGGAAAAGAGAATTGCAGTAATTAATGCAAGCAGTAGATAATACACTCATTAACATTGCTTCTGTATCATTTTGTAAAACGCGCTTTTTCAAAAACTCTAAAGAGCTGGAGGAACATCTTACGCCCTTGTCTAATGTATTTAATCAAATCTTAATCTTCAGATTCATTCAGATCTGAAACAACTAGCTATATAAATTAAAATGAGAACCTTAAACCTTAATTGATTAGTTCAATGTTTATGAAAGCTTCTCTGTACTTTTCAGTTAGAGGGCTACCAGGAGAATTTATCTTCCAAATTTTGGGGGGATTGCAGATGGAAATTTTTAATTAAAATACAAATAGAAACCTAAACAGTGAAAATCAATAAATTTTCAGAGAAACTATAAAAGTTGATAAGTAGACAGACAGACAGAGAGAGACAGAGAGACAGAAAGCGAGAAATACCCCTCCCCCCCGGGGAGGTGGCCACGCTGCAATCCCTTCTCTTGCATTCTCCTCTCGGGATCTTGGGTGTGCTCGCACACATGCTCTATGTTTTGATCATACTAAATTCTGAAATTGAGACAGGGGAAGTAACATCTTCCACCTAGGTCACCTAGTGACTTACTCTTGGACTTTAGACATTGTGCTCTGATTTTCTAAGCAAATTCAGTTTCGTAAGTATAATTAGTACTAGCTTTCCATTTCCGCTGACAGTAAAAGGCTAGAGTTCAATTACATACCAAAGTATCATAACTAGCTTCTTTCTAGTACCTAGGACTGGCTCTAATGTTCTCAGCAGAAGGATGGTCCTACTCTCTCTTTTGAAGTTGTTTCTTCACAATATATTGTTAACTTGTTTCCTTAGAATCTTCAAAAAATTACATAATAGAAATAGGATCCTAGTTCCTTTTTGAAAATCCTTGATATTGCTCCAAATAAGAGCTTTGTTTAAGCCAAGGGACTCAAACTTTCTTGTAGCCATCAATAATTGATTATTCTTTTTCTTTAAAAAGAAAACCTGCAGAGTAATGAAAGGTTGTTTTGTTTTGTTTTGTTTTGTTTTGTTTTGTTTTGTTTTGTTTTGTTTTTGAGAGGTTTTCGCTA
>NW_006159569.1:1458586-1529774 GCF_000334495.1 Tupaia belangeri chinensis
TCCATTCCCCTCTCGGGATCTTGGGCAGGCACACACATGTGCCCGGCGTGTGTTTAAGCCACTGGGTCTGGGACTCGAGCCTCGGTCGACTACATGGGAGTCCAGTGACATAGCCATGATGCTAACTGCTGGTCCCAGTAATTACAGTTTTAACCAGGATAAAATATGTTATTTCTTTACTTTCAACAACTTGAGTAATTAATATGTAAATATTTTCTCAAAAATATTTAAAACCATACTGTCTCTGATGTTATAGAGTCACAAATAAAATTATAAGAAATATTTTGAATGTTATCTTTAAAATTCAGTATTTTGAAATTTTGAAAGTTGTTTATTAACTTCTTTATTAATAAGAAGTATGGAATATGAGAAAAAAAATTTGATATATAAAGTAAATGTTTGTGGGAAAATGTAAAAATAAATAAATAAATAAAATAAACAATAACTGATATAAATTTATAATTTAATAGCAGATTTTATCTTAATTTTATATATAAATATCATATATGAGAGAATTTGCATGGTTTACCCAAGTGCCAAAGACAGAGTTGAACAGTCTATATGGCTATATATCAATACTCTTTTACTTCCTACTTTCTCCGTATTTATAAAATATGGAGTGTCTAGATTAGATGACACAGGTTTTAAAAGTGGTTTGTAAGATATCAATTGCTGCTTAAATGGAAATATTGATTATACAACAAAGCAATATATGCTTTATAAAGTTGGCAAAATCAGACTTATTTTAGCTAACATAGGTAGATTCCTATCTAACTGTAGTCAATGTCGTTAATTTCTAAAACTGCAGTTTAATGTATTTTTAAAAACTTTCCATTTTATGTCCTTTACATTCACTTTTTAATTTTGATTTTTTAAACCATGTAAACAATAAGTTATGTCTCTTTTCGAGGACGTGATGTTCTGAAGGGACCAAATGAGGCACATAAAAATTGTATTTAACTTACAGTCATAATAATAATACAACTACATAAAAAAATGAAGGTAAGATGAATTATTAAAAGACAGACTAAATCCCAGGAATGAGGCACATAAAGGGTTTTAGGAAAATAATCCCTTAAGGAAGTAGCTATTATTTAAAACTTCAAGAAGTGGTATAATTTTTACTTGATCCCAAGATGTCCAGTTTTATTCCAGTGATTTTGTGGAGATTAAGAAGCAGCTGATCATTTCTTCTGTTCCAGGAATTATGTAAGACACTGGATATGCAAAATGCGAAGTCACACCATGGCCTCAAGAGAAAAGACAGACACTTCAAAGATGACTGCAACCACAGATAGCGAGTACTACAATTAAAGTGTGAACATGGTACCACGAAAGCATAGAGAAGGCAACAACTCGTTTGTCCTTGAGGAAGAATGATAAAGTTAAAGAAGCATTTAAGATGATCCTTAAAGGAGGGGTTGTAGTTTATCTGGCAGGGGGAGGCTGGGGGGTTATTTCTAAGAGGAAAATACAGTGTGAGCAAAGACATGAAGGCATGAAATTACTTCAAGTTTGAGAAAGCATGCATATTGATGCCAGAAAAAAAAATGCCCACTAGAGGCATTTTTAGTTTCAAATAAACATTAAGATTTACAAGACTATCATGAGCTATCCCTCCACTAGAGGCATTTTTAGTTTCAAATAAACAGTAAGATTTACAAGACTATCATGAGCTTCCAAATACTCAGAAGGATTTAGGTCAGAAAGCACAACAAACTAGACAGTGTGTACGGCCCTGTAGAAGTCTATGTTAACAGTTCACACATTTAACCAGGAACTATAATGTTTTTCCATTAGCTTCCCTTATCTTCATGTGATGAAAGTTCAAGTAATGAAAGAAAACTCATATCTTATAGGTGTTTTATTTAGCCTAGTTTAGAAGAATCATCTCCAGCAGAAGTCAGCATTAATTAACCAATTCAGAGGACAGCATTCAGTTCTCCATATAGGATACAACATTTATAAAAATCCCCTTCACAGGAAATTTCAAAGCTATGGCTCCAGACCAAATGTTTTCCATCCATATGTATCAGTAGAAATTCCAATTCAGACACAATTGAATCAGAGTCATTTTTACGCTAGCAATGCTATTTAACAACACACTTGAGAACACACCTCTATCAAATCTCCAAAGGACCACAGAAAGTTACCCAAAGGTCATATCCTTATTCAGAAAGGAAAAGGATTTGTTAGCCCACATAAGGCATTAGTCCTCAAATTTTAGTTTGCAAACAGAGAATCTCCTTGTTAAATATTCATATTCTCAGCCTAAACCTGACTTTATGCATATAAAGTAGAAGATATAAGGGCTTGCACATCTGAATGTTAAGACACTTTCCAGGCATATTCTGAAGTACGCCATAATTTGAGAAGCACTGGCAATGGATAACTAGAAAGGAAGAGAGAAAAGTAGTTGGAGATAATTTATTCATTTATCTATTGCATACATATTTAGTCAGTTTGCTAGAAGATATAGGCAAGATTGTAAATGGCTTGTGTTCTTGTGTAGAATTTGCAATTTTAACTGTAAAGCAATGTAGAAGTTTGTCTGAGGCAGCAAAATTACAGCTTTAGCAGGTGTTGTGTTTTTGCTATTTTTTTTTTAATTTAAGAAAATGGCTCCACTATTCAGATGCATAAAGACAGGAAGGATTGATGAGAAGGAGACTGCTATAGTGATATGTGGAGCAAGTCTGAGGGAAAAAAACAAGGTGCTTCTATGGACATGGTGGGTGACAGGAAGATCCCAGAAGCTCATCATAAACACATGATCATGGTGACAGGGCCAAGGAAATAAGGAAGTGGAGGTGGTAGAATATCCTTGCCAAAATTTTTCCTTAGTTTGAGGAGGCAGATGGGTTTCCAAAATTAGACAGTAATATTGATCATGTCTCTAATTCATCACCTACCATGGTTCCTTCTGTAGTTTGATTTCTAATTATGCTGGTCTCTCTTTCCTTGAATATATCATATTACTTCTAGAGAGAGAGCCTGTGCAGAAGCTTTTCTATCTGTCTGGGGTGACATCATCACCATCTTTATTGTCATCAACATCATCAACAGCCATACATACATATGTATATTATGTATAACATATTCTCTCAAGTGAATTGCCCCTGGTTCCCATAGAGAAGTTCTCCCTATCAAATAGTCTTTTGGTATCTTATTTCATAGGTCTTAACACAAGTTTTCCTTTATAGTAATTTTAATATTTATGTATTTATATTTTCCTCTAAATAGTAAGCTTCTTGAAAATGTCATCCCAAAAGGAAGGCTGAGGCAAAGTAAGTAAAGCTAAAGTATTCTTCTGGACCAGAGTTAGATGAACACCGCAATAGCCTTGCCCTAAATAATGTAGCTTTATATAGCTTTGTCTTCATATATCTTTTACTGATTTTTTCCATACATGTTTTACAGATTTCAGAATGATTTTAAAGGCAAAAAAAAAACACAATTGGGGAGGAGGATTACATAATCATTAGTCAAAGCTTTACATTGGTCAACGCGATAGAATGGAGTCTTGGACTGCAGCAACTGGCCAAATCCTGTGATAAGGCAAGCAGAGTGACCTCATAGACGCTTGGGTCAGCATGGGAGTCAGCGAGTCTGGCAAATTGTTGTAACTACTCATTAAGCGCAAGGGAGAAATTTATTTGAAAAATAATGACAACTATAAACTAAAATAATTATCAGTAGTATCTTAAGCTATCTTAGATGCCTTATCGCAGATGTCCAGCGTCAAAAGAGAATGTGCCCAGGATGCACAATCTGAGGTCGTCCACCTCCAGTGCATCTGTGCTCTATTTCCTTAGCAGCTTCTTAGCCCCAGGTTGAGAAGAAATAGGCTCATTATTTTTTCAATTTCCAAAAGTTGAAAATGTACTTGGTTTTGTGTCTTGAACAGCACTTATAACATAAGTGATTTTTAAAAATTTTTAACTTTAACTAGTCAAAGAGTACATGTATACATAAGCCAACTGATATATGGCAGGAAGGAAAGATATTTATTTATTTACTTATTTATTTATATATTTATTTATTTTGAGAGGGAGAGAGAGAGAAAGAAAGAGAGGAAGAAGTACCCTCAACAGGTTCTAATGCCATGACTCCATCCTACCTCAGCCTTCCAGCCCGTCAGGATCATGGGTTTGTTTGATGTGTACAAGTCCACCTGAGAATCAAACTCTGATCTTTTGCATGACATTCAGAATTGTAGCATGCTGTGCTAACCCTGTTACACCATGACTGGGCCAAGAAGTTTTGATAATGATTGGAAAATGTAATTTCATTTTTAACATGAATGATCCATAAGACATCCAAGTTTTGAAAATGATCAGTTAAGGGACCAGCCTCTGGCATAATGGCTATGTCACTGGACTTCCATGTAGTCAACCATGGTTTGAGTCTAGGACCCAGTAGTTTAAACTCATGCCAGGTACGTGTGCGTGTGTGCCCAAGATCCTGAGGGAGGAATGGAGAAGGAATTGTGGTGTGGCCATCCCTCCTAGGGGGTGATTTCTCACTTTTTGTCTCTATGTCTCTCTCTGTCTTTCAGGTGAGTGCACACACCTTATAGCAAAAAACTCTCAAAAAAAAAAAAAAAGAAAAGAAAGAAAATGATCAGTTAAAAATGAGACTACAAGATTATAAATAGAAGATGGTATCTGAGAATACAGCATACAAAAGCTGTGAAAAGTCTAAAATAATTATGATCACTGAAATTTTAAATATCTAATGTATAGGAAATAATGTGAGTGACAGATGAGATTTATTATATTTTGAAAAAGGAGAAATCCCATAGAAAAGTGTCTGTGAATCAATGGGAATACCAACTGGCTATCAAGGTCCGGTAAAACATTGGCACTACCAACCATATTTCATTCCAAATTAAAATGATTATAATGTGTACGGTAATAATTTGACTGCAGTGTATTTGTGCTGAGAAAACTCAGCTTGTATGCTATATATACAGTGATTAAATGTAATAATAATGATAATAATAATAATAAATTTTAAAATAATATGGATGATAAAGTTAGGTCCTAACAGGCCCTCAGTACCTTTTGCTGGACAGTGGCATTTTCATAACTTCTTTTCAGTCATCAGTCATCACAAGGAAAGGGACAATTGGTTATTCCATGCCATCATTTTGAGAATGAAGAAGAAAATTGATTTTTGAAATTCAACTAAATTTTCAATTAGTTAATTTACTAACTTTACTAATATCCATAAGAAAATTGATTTTTGAAATTCAACTAAATTGTCAATTAGTTAATTTGCTATCTTTACTAATATCCAATTGAAAGTTACATACAAGAGCACAGTAAGTAAATGATATTGGCAGGTCCCTCACATAAAACTAGCCCTAACATAAATATTGTTTTAATATTCTAATTTTTAAAATATATCTTTCATATTTTCTGATGTTTTCAGATGACCTTCAACTGGTTGCTCAGGATGCTCTATATTTTTCTTTCCATGCTTTCCCTAGATAAGGATGAGTAAGCCCCTTCAGGCTGTATCGTTCTTATCATGGAAACATCCTCCAGACTATATAGCCTTTGGTTGGTGTTTTCTAAAAACAAATACACATCTGTCAGAGATCCCAAATGTGGCCTTACTCAGATGAATCAGTGTCATTTCTTTGAGGGCAGGTGGAGTAATTTCCTATGCCTTTTTCTCATCACCTGCTCTCTGCTCCAATTATTTCTAATTTAGCGGCCTCCCTTTCCATTCATCCTTTCAGATCAATCTTTTCTCCTCTGTGCAGAGTGAGGGATCACAGTTTACCTACACTCATGTCAGGATGCCAAATTACCAGTTAGCAATTCAGGAAGCTCATTCACAAACAGATGTAATCATTCAATTATGTAAAAGTCAAAACAATGAACTCTACCTGATCCTGGCCTCCAACGTTACATCAAAGAGGCCAGTGTTTATTTCAGATCATTATACCTTGATGATTGATCAGTTTGTCCACTTTCCTATTCTGTGGGACAAACCAAAGAAATCTTTCTCTGCCTTTCATGGTCATTTATCATTCCTTTGGCTTTCAAATTGCAAGGCTGAAATCAAAGAAAAAAAAAAAACAAAAAACAAAAAAACAAGGAGTGATACTCAGTAACCTAAAGCTGAGAACAAAGCATGGTTGTACCTCAATGTTCTCTAATTGTTAAATATCACCTCTATTAGGGCTAGCAAGTGGCATGGTGGTTAAGGCACTGAACTCCCTCACGGTTGACTGTGGTTAGAGTCCTAAACCCGGAGATTTGAAAATCATTCCAGGTGCATGTGCATGTATCTCGAAAATCCCAAGAGGATACTAGAGGAAAAGGGATTGCAGCATGTCTGTCTTCCCAGGGGGTGATTTTTCACTTTGCTTCTCAATGTCTCTCTCTGGCAAGCACCTGACCTGTGGCAAAAACTTAAAAAAAGAAAAAGAATAAAAGCCTCTACCTACTTTGCATTGGAAAATAAGCACTAAGATAACTAAACTAAGGGGGCAGCAGGTGGCGTGGTGGTTGAGGTGCTGGAATTACCACATGGCCAACCACAGTTCAAGTCCTAGACCTAGAGGCTTGCTTTCTCACTCTCTCTCTCTTTCTGACAAACACATGTAAAATCATCATCATCATCATCATCTTAAAAAAAGATAACTAAACTAATCAAATAGACAGATTCTATTTACTCCCTTGGATTTTAGAATCAAAATAAGTCTTGGGACCAGCAGTTAGTGTAATGGCTATGTCGCTGGACTCCCACATAGTCGACTGCGGTTCAAGTCTCAGATCCCGTGGCTTAAACTCATGTTGGGCGCTTGTGCGTGTGTGCCCAAGATCCAGAGAGGAGAATGGAAGAGAAGGAATGGCGGCTTGGCCATCCCCCCTGGGGGGTGATTTCTTGCTTTCTGTCTCTCTGTCTCTCTCTGTCTGTCTGGTGAGCACACGCACCCTATAGCAAAAACCTCTCAAAAAAAAAACAAAAGTCTCTAAATAATTAATGGAAAAGTGAATGCCATTTCCAAAATCCTTCAATTCTCCCTGTAACTGTTGTGTGATTTGGTCAGGGTAGCCTTCTTTATTCGAGACTCAATTTTCAAATACCTAAGATTAAGAAATGAGGACTAATCATTTTTGACAATTTTGTGACTAGATTGAACACCTAGATTTGTTATTCAAGTAACACACCATATTAATGTACTTGTTATCATAATTGTTTTCATTCCATAGGCAAAAATTTTAAATAAGAAAAGCATGTGATGACTATGAACATCATACACCTATAATATGATGATATGCTCATATTATTCCTATATAATTTTACCATATCATCCCTACAAAATGTAAAATCCTTTTTTTTTGAGAGAGAGAGATTTTTTTCTACAGGGAACATGCACTGCGCTTGCCTGTGAGAGAGACATAAGGTAAGAAATCACCTCCCAAGGGGAATGGCCACACCACAATCACTTCTCCTACGCTATCCTCTTGAAATTTTAAGCATGCACACACATGTGCTTCGTGTTGAGCTTTTAAGTCATAGGGTCCAGGACTCAAACCAAGGTCGACTACATGGGAGTCCAGCGACATAACCATTACACAATGTGCTGGTCCCTAAAATGTAAAATCTTAAAATAAGGTCTAAAACTGTTTTTTTAATCATAAATTGCATAAATACACAGCACAAGATAGTGTCAGTGTCACCCAGTCTCTTAAAGTCTCCTATTTCCCTCCACAGATGATCATATTCAGCAGTTTTAATATGCATGCCATCATGCCATATGAGTCTATTAATAAAGTATCTATGTTGTTGAAGTTCAGAAAATGATACCCCAAAAGCATGGTGCTTAAACATGCTGAGAGGCTTCAGTAGCTACAACAGAATCAAGGTTTCTCTAATTTTGTCTTGCCACCATACAAATGCAAGGATGGCTATTTTTCATATTTCTTGTCTGAGTGAGAAAATTCTTCCAAAAGAAATGCAATTATCTGAAGCCCCCTCTTTAAGAATCTCAAGATTAATTTATATTACAAGAAAAGAGACTTTAGGTCTGCACACCCAGGACACCCACCTGAGTAACTCTGAGAAATAACCTAAGAAATTTTATCTGTTACAATAAGACTACTGTTCTTCTGCACTTTTGCCCTTCATCTTTTCATAGTTTATTGGTCTCATCCAGCTCCCTAAGGAATCATTTACAAACCACTGTCTGAGCATTGGGCCCCTGCTGTTTCTCCATCTCCTTCTCTCTAAGAAAATGATATTTAAGCCTCAACTCCTGGCCTCTCTTTAAGTTCTTAATTTGTATGACTTCTGAGTATATGTGTACATGTTGAGTAAGAGTGTTCCTTTTTTCCTATTAATCTATTGTCATTTATTTCATAGTCTAACATTAGTGACACTTCAGAGAGAAAAGAGAAAATTTTAAATTCCCAGCAATACACATGCTTGTGTGTGTTTTAGTATAAAAATATAGATGCATGTATCTGCATTTACCTTTTGTTTTACATGAATAGGATTGTACTTTACATATTATTTCATGACTGTTCTTTCTGTTTATCAGTATGTGTTGCAGTGCTATACACAGCAGCATATGCAGAATCTCAACTATTCTCTTTATGGATGCACAGTAATTAATGATGTAGTCATCCTTTAATTGTTATTATCACAATGCTTTACCCAGGGAGAAGAGAGATGTCTAGTAGCCAGTTCCTTCCAAATTTCTCCTGTTGTCTGTTCTTATAAAAACCAAAGGAATTAAAAATACAGAAGAACTTAAAAGAGGTTTTCTTTTCTTTCTTTTTTTCTTTCTTTTTTCATTTTAAAGAGACTATCAGGAAATTTTAAATGATCTATCCATCCAGTTTTTGTTTATTATTTATTCATCTTCTTTCTTTTCTCAGAAAATTATTTCCTAAGCATTTGCCATATATTAGTCACTGTACTATTGGACCAACTATATTACTTATTACCAGCAAGCTTAGTAGAAAATAAGTGTGTGTGTGTTATTTATTGATAATTTATCACATTTATCATGCTTTGCTTGCTTTGCTATATTAATATAATTTATTTCTGGTAACAATGGCACAGGATGGGGTTTTATTTTAATTATAAGAGTATAGAAGCAGGTGATAGAAGAATAACTTTTCCTAGTTTGTTGAGTGTGATATTTGCTGCCAGACAAAAATTATTCTTAATTCAAGCTGAGCCAATGACAAATTTTTGTGTTTTTAGTTTAGATGCTTAATTTTCTGATCTAGAAAGTGGAAATTATACTAACAATTTCATCTGGTTAAATTTAATTTAGGAAAAGATCTGGACATTTCATGGTCATTTATCATAAAAGAAGTAGCGATGACCACTGTTATTTTCATCATTGTTTCCAAGAACAAGCACTTACAATGGCTAAGAAGGGTATGGATAAATGAAAGCAAATATTGACTGATCAGCCTTGGCTTGGGATCTGGACAGAAGAGAATACTGTAATTCTGTAACTTAGCTTTGAAAGTAGAAGAGAAGTCAGAGAGTAAAGACAAACACACTGTTTAGGAAGAGGTAGAGAATGACTGTCCTGTACAAATCAGTATCTATAGGATGGGAAAGGACTCAAGTGAGTTTAATCAGAAATGGGAAGCCTTTATAGAAGATACTCCAGACTGGATAAACTGAAAAGTCCTATAAAATTCAGAGGGTTTACTTCACTATTTTTATGTAACCCCTAATTTGAAGTTTATCCAATATTTCTGTACATGTGTTATAATTAAGATTGCAGTGGATAATGCTGTGCTTTTTCGTCTAGAATCTCCACTAACTTGCCTTGCTAAAAGTCAAAGCTGAAGAATCACTTCTGAGAAAGTATTTGCATATAGATTAACTCCGTAGTTAGTCTAGACCTTTCAGTCTCTGTGGGTGAAGACCCTTAGTTCTTTAAACTATCTTTGTTATTCTGTTGACACAACTTGTGTTTTGAAACCTTTAATATGCCTCTTAAAACATTCTACCACTATGCATAGGATCAAAGCATGAAATTGAATGTCACAAATTACTTGGAACTTAAATTTGAATACCAAGGAACTGAGCTTTTTGTAAGCCCTGAACAGTATGCTGATAGTTATCACAGAGCCCATCCAACTGTGTCTTTTGAGTAAAACTAAGGGGTGGGGTGCAAGCCTAAAGATCATACGTTGGACTGTTCAACAGCAATCCATTCTTTGTTATTGGTTTTCTATAAAGTCTATTTGAATTTATGACAAGAATTATTGAGATTCAGTTACTTTAATACTTATCCCACATAACTACAGAGAGGAGTTTTACAAAATGAAGATGAGTAGGGTGGAAGGTGAAAGGAAGCGATATAAGGAAATAGTCGAACACACCATGGCAAGTTCAATATGTCCTCAAAGTTTCAAGTAAGTGGTAGGACTGAGGATTGTTCTCGTCTCCCTCTTCACTTTGCTAAGATCTCTTCTTCCTTCATGTGTCACTTCATTTTGGAATCTACACTCTTGGTACCTTTTCTAGTCTGCCATAGGTTTTCTTCCTCTATTTCCTTGGCATATGGAACTTTCCTTATCAAAACACATATCATTATGGAGGTAATAAGCTATTTATTCCTCTGCCTGAATTCAGAACTATACTGTAAGCATCTTCAGTCTTATTTATATCTCCAATGCCAAGATTGCAGTTGGCACTCATTATATGTTTATTGAAATGAGGTTACAGCAGGGTTTTATAGCGAGGGGAGATTTAAATGAGATCATCAGAGTATTGTGTTTTACTTTTCTAAGAATTAATCTCATCATGTGTTCTCTGATTAGGTATGAAATGTATCAGAATTCCTGGTCACAAGGTTAATCAAGTATAGGGAGATTACCCTTAACCATGAAGAGATCATATTTGGGCTACTGATATTTATAGTTGGGCCAGTGTGTGACTTTCCTACATAAGGTTACTCTAACGTTTACTTTTTAAGTAAGTGGACATATAGTTAAGAGTACAATTCAAATCATAGTTAAGGATAAAAACCAGATAAAAATAGGAGAAATGGTACCAAGTAAGATCATATAAAAGAATATTTAAAAATATAATAATTTTGAATCAGTATTCATCTCTGAATGCTGGTCAAGAGAGCAGATGTCTCAAGATGGTGTTAGAATTTAACTTTGATATTTACCTTTGGATGTCACCACTGACAATGGTTTGGCATACATACATTAAATTTCTGATTGCATAGTTAAGAATAGGATGATGCCGAGCAGCTTAAATAATCTATGCAAGTCAGGGAATTATTAGAATAGGTAGACTTGAAAAATAAATTCCTCATAATGCAGCTCTAAGTGCTATTACAGAGACATGAGATATATGTGGTACTGGGAGCAAAGCAAACTTACTCTTTCTCTAAATATTGGGGAAGGTTTCACCAAAACTGGCAGCAACCAAATGAAGTCATGAAGAATGTATTAAGAGATCAACATACGTAAACAAAAATTAAATAATTAAAAGGCAAACCAAAAAAAGTGATACTATAGAATGTGGATGTATCCCTAAGCCCTGGAAGATTCTTTCTATAGCCCCAACATAGTATCCATAAATGCTTCTTAAGTGGCTTATAGATTGCATGTTTTCTGTTTCAACATATGGAGGATTAGCACAAATAAGATATGTACTTAAAACTATGGATTTAGTCATCTCAAATATAGTCCTTCATATGCACATTCTCCAGCTTTAAAAAGTGCAGCCAGATCTGTTATCATTTTTATCTCCACCTCCACACGCATACACACACAAAGTCTTGTTGGAAGAGATCAAGCAAGGACAATTATCTATGGTCTAGAGATGAAGAAACCAGTGATCAAGGAGCATAAGGCCTTGTTCTGGGTTGTCCAAGGGTTAGGTATAATGATTAAAAGAATTTTCCATTTGAAATCCTCTATTCTTCCTTGTACAACATTCTGCATTTCCATGTATCTCTGATGCATTTAGAGAGTGATGTAAGTGAGAAAACAATATATTCCATAAAAATTAAGTTGTCGTATCTCCCCAAGAATGATAACATTTTGATAAAGTTAATAAAAAGAAAATATCAAGGGGACCTTACTGGTGGAAGGTCCTTTACAGATATTATAACTTTTACTACAAAAACAAAGAAGATGAGGTAATTACACACATTTTTTTTTATTGAGAGGTTTTTGCTATAGAGGATGTGTGCTTGCTGGAAAGACAGAGAGAGACAGAAAGTGAGAAATCACCCCCCAGAGGGGATGGCCACACCACAATCCCTTCTCCTTCACTCTCCTCTTGAGATCCTGGGTACACATGCACACACGGCTGGTGTGAGTTTAAGCCACCAGGTCTGGGACTACAACCGCGGTTGATCATGTGGGAGTCCAGCGACATAGCCATTACACTAACTGCTGGTTCCATTTGCACACATTTTTCGACAGGAAAAACTGTATTCTAGCTGATTAAAATTCCATTTTCTTTCAAAACCAGTGTAGATGTCTAAACAAGGTATTCTGTGAGAGTCTAACCTGACAGGTAGCAAATAAAAAGCACTGCTCTCAAAGATTAGGATTACAGATAATCAGAAAGTGCTCATAAGAGTATGAGGGGTCTTTGATGTGATTACTTAAGAGGAGATTTCAGTTGGAAGATAGATGTTCCCTTTGAGCTGAAAATGCCAGGCTAGGCATCAGTAAATCTGGTTCTTTGGAGTTATCACTAAGTGACATTAGTCGAAATACTGTCCTCATCTTTAAATAAAATATTGTTTGATAAATTCTGCATTTATTTTTTTCACAACCTGTATTTATTTCCTGTGACTGTCATAATAAATTGGCACAAATTTGTGGTTTCAAACAACTACAACAATGCATTCTTTTATAGTTCTGTCAGTCATAAGTCCAATGCCAGTTTCACTGAGATGAAACAAAGGTATCAAGGTTGGTTGGGGCCATACTCCCTCTGAAAGTCCCAGGGAAGAATCTATTTCTAGTCTTTTCTAGCTTCTTGTGGATAATGACAATTTTCTCTCTTTTTTTTTTTTTTTTTTTTTTCTATTTCTGGTCACATCTTTTTAATCTCTACCTCTGTCTTCACATCACTTTCCCTTTATCTGTGTGTATAATCCCCATCTGCCTGTTTCTAATAAGGTCAGTTGTAATGAGACAAAGGGTCCATTCAGATAATTGAGGATAATACCCTCATCTCAAAATAACTTATAGGTTCCAGGGATTAAGATCTGGTATATTTGGTTGACCATTATTTAATTTCTTATAATAGCAGAGATCTTGGTGTATATCATACAATGGATCTTCAAAAAGTACTTGGATATAATACTTATTACAAAAGAACTAGGTACAGATTTCATTTTTTTGAAGTACATTAGACTCATACTTCAATTTCATTTTTTCTTTTCTTTTAAAACAGTTGTGAGAAGATATGTGTACATACTAGAGAGAGATAGACAATGAGAGAGGGAAAGTGTTAAGAAACTGCTATGGGGGATGATCACCTTGCAATTCCTACTTCTTCATTTCTTAACTCAGGATTTTGAGCATGCACACACAAGTTCCCAGTGTATTTTTTAAGCCACTGGATCTGGGACTAGAATTTTAGAGTTGGCCATGTGAGATCCAGCCACCTTAACAACGACCATCAGCGGGTCCCAGTTCATTATTCTATGGAAATTTTGAAGTTCTCTCATATTTTTAAAAATATGTTACAGTGCATAAGAGGACAGACTCTTGAGCCAGAATCCTTGCAAATTCTTGGGCAAAGCACTAAACTTTTCTCATCTGTCAAACAGAAATTGAAGCTGAACCTATTTTGCAAGTCTGTTCTAGGGATCAAAAAGACAATATTGTAAAGCACTTAGAACAGTGCCTATCACATGACAGGTGCCCAATAAACTTTAACTTTATTAGCTGAAGCTATTTTCTACCCTTGAAACAGCTGCATATATTGAAAGATCTTGTCTACCAAAGACACTACATGTATTCAGTAATATTTAATTTGATTTCTAATGTTTTATTAATCAAAGACATTTATCACTGCCTGTCAGAGCTGATTCAGTGAGAGATAGCTTGTCCATAGCAAGTTGACACAACTCCAGCCAAAAGGACAACACTTGACATTTTAACCACCATTCACAATCCAAGTCAGAGTTCTAGCTCTGATAACACTTATTGACGTAGTGAAAATATCTTCTTTAAAAATATCTTTTTATTGTTATAAAGAATATGACCATTTGATTTTCTTCTATGCAAATCCTGTAAAATTTTATTTAATTATTCATGCCCTCATTTCACATTTCCCATTATTATTCAAGGAGCCCAGATCAGACATCACTGACAATCCTGAGGCAATATGATTTCTTTAAGAAAACCATTATAAGGGCCAGCCCTGCAGCCTAATGGTTAAGGGGACTGGATCCCACATGGTTGACCAGGGTTTGAATCCCAGCTCTTGAAGTTAAAAAAATAAAAAAATCTGGTCACTTGAGCATGCCCTGAATCTTGACAGGGAAGAGAAAGAGAGGAGAAAGAATTGCAGGTCATGACCATGCCCCATTGAGGGGTGACTTCTTCTCCTTCTCTTTCTTTCTCTGTTCCTCCAGTGAGTGTATGCACTATCTGGTAAATTAAAGAAAAGAGAGGGAGAGAGGAAAAAAGATCGCCACATCTTCATCATCACACTAGAGATGCTTCATCAGCCACCTCAGGAGACTGTTTGGGGAGAAGAGGCCATCTCATGAAAGTTGTGATATACAACCTACTTCTACTCTTTAAAATAGTCCTATCAGGAAAAAGGCAAGCTCAGCTATTAATCCCACTGAAATTTACTGCTGCAGGACAGAAGCAAGACTGAACCATAGCCAGTATCCCATGAAGTCTTTAGCAGAGACAGAAATATGCTCCTTTTACATAGATGCTGGTATGATCTAATTGCCAAATCCATCAGCATCCGTCTGGCTTGTTGCAATGTGATCTGACTGACTCTGCAGCATGGTCATGGTTTACAGCTCTATAACAACTTGCATTCTTCCAAAAGCCCTGCAAAAAATGAGGGTCTCTATCCTTAAGGGGTACGGTTGACTAACATCAAGAAAGCAGCACCATTGAAAGGAGGGAGTCAAAGTAAATGACTCCATTTTCCAAGTGACTACACACATCTATCTCTACATTTGGTGGGATTGAAATGAAAAAATAATGTAGAATATTCTATAGATGTCCCTTCCTTCGCACTTCTAGAGACTGAGCACTTTGACTCTTCTTTTCTCTAGATTTGCTGGCACCTGTAGGATACACAAACCTGGCTCCTTCAACAAATGGAGGTAGGCTGGACTCAAGTCTAAGTTAAATAGACACAATGTATAAACTAAATTGACAGATTCATTCCATGCACTCCAGATAGTATGTTTTAAACATTTGTCAATGCTTGGCCCTATGCTTACACATGATTCAAAATACAAGGAAAAAGGAAAAAGATGAAGCTGTAAGTGGTAAGGAGTAGGATGTGGGATGAGGTGAACTCATCATGCATATTGAACTCAAAGTTCAGGCTTTCAGGCTTCTGTACAACCTTCTCACCTGCTGAGCTGTCAACTGGCTTGTCTTTAATCTCCCTTTCCTATTTCCAATTCTCCATGGATATGGAGACACTGACCTTCTACCTCTGTCTATCTGATTGGTTTGAGGCAACTTCATCCTCTACCCTTCCCCTCTGCTAATAATTCCTGATTTGACTTTGATCATCTGCCTCCTACTCCCTGAAAATACAGAGCTAAAGCCTATTACAAAGAGTTGAAAGTCTGGGACCTGCGACTTGTATTGAAGTCTTGCCTGAGGATACTAACCCCTGACAGTCCCTTTATGAGGATTAGGGTATGAGATAAAATTCATAATTTCACATTCTGAAATTTTATACACCTTTTATTCACATTTTATACACCTCTTTGCCTTGTGGGGTATTTGAGTTTGTTTTATTATACTCTTTTGTTCTATATTTTATTATAGTTCACTGACCTGTCAAATACATAAAAGACGGTATTTAAAAGAATAAGCAAAATATTAGATTGTCAAGAAAGTCATGACATATTTTTCTGTTTTCCTATGCAAAAACGTGTCATGACTTTTCTGACAGCACAATATATGTCAGGATCTCAACTTGGAACTGTTGATAAGCTTTCCAGTGTTTCATCAGTAAACCAGCAATGATAATATATGCCTAATAGAGTTGTGAAATGAATTAGGTAATAAAACAATTATTGAGCAGAAAATATAGTATCAAAAACCTAGTACACCCTCAGTAACTCCTACTTATTTTAGAAAATCATATTGTTCTTATTGACAAATTTTTTCTGTTGTTGTTTGATTGTTTTTAATATGTCTTTAGCTTTTCTCAACATGAAGGTACCCTATTTATTTTTTGTCTTCCAATCTTTCTCCGATACTTGGCCCATAGCAGGTGCTCCATATGTGGTAGTGAAACTGAATTTCTGAGAGCTGTTTATACTTCAAATGAATTTACAGAAATTCATTCTCGTCTAAAAATTCTTGCTCTTATCTAAGATTAATTCCTCGGAAATTGCAGGGAGAAGAGAGATGAGAGGAGATGCAAGTAGAAAAGAAGAGAGAAAAAACGATTATCTGTGAGATATTTATCTAAACAGTCTGGCAGTCAGAGTGGCAGGCTGTGGTCGGTCTCCTGGTATGGGAGGGAAGATGAATGGTTTCCAGGGAACCCTGGTGCTGCTCCTTAAAAGGAGCCTGCTGAGACCAGAGCTGGCCTGCTTGACCCTGTTTTAATGTAGGAGGAAGACTGGAGAGAATCATAAAAGGAACACGTACTCTCACACTCCTACAGCAGTTCCCCTGGAAATAGTGGATCTGCTAAGGCAGCCAGGATGTGAGGATGCATGGTGTGGCAAAAGCACTTGAATTGCGACTCTGCTGCAGCCGCTCTGTGAACCCAGGCACATTATTCGGTTCTCGAGCTCTTTATTCATTTCCAAAAATGAGGAAAATATCACCTACCTAACAGGACTACTCTGGTGGCTAAATAATACAAACTGCGTTAAAGCTATGAAGAGAGTTTATAGATCTATCATGTCAGTGGCTATAATCAAATACATATGACAGATATTTATCTCACGCTAAATTTGAAGAATATTCTCAGGAACGTATGTCTCTTTATCTTTATTGAAGATTGGCCCTTACCTGAAATGCTGTGTTGACATCTGTGTGTTTGCTATATGATCTAGTCCTTTTGGCCAAGTTTAGTGAAACCAGAGGTGGATACCTGCTCTAAATGGAATGATTCAGACTTTTCTCTTCTAGAATTCATTGCCTTTGTGTATATGGCGTGTGTGTGTGTGTGTGTGCGCACGCGCGTGTGTGTATATGTGCTTGTGTGTGTTTGAGAGAGAGAGAAGACTTGGAGCATCCTATTAATACATTTTTCCTGGGAGCATTCTTTCAATAAATCACTTTCAAAAGAAACCCAGTCTTAGGCTCTTCTTTTAGAAAAGTCATTTTAAGCCTTGTAACAGGGAAATTACTTGCCAGAGATTAAGCAGCTAAAGGCAGATGTAGGTGTCCTTAAAATCACGCTACAAAGGCTACTAAGATCAAAAATAAAAATGAGTGGTCTATAGTCAGAGATAAATTTGCTCAGCCATGCTTTATCAACAACTATTTGACCTCGGGAAAGTTACTTAAACCCACTGCTCCTCAGTTTTCTCATCTGTCGTATTTATCTCACAACACTACTTGGCAAAAAGCAATAAAATATGCGAGAGGTTTTTCAGCTGTCCTACTATATCATAATGATTTAATAAATAGTGGCTACTATTATTGCGATCACTATGACTATTATTTCTTTGTGAATGATTCTAGTTCAGGGACTCTTCTCTAAGCCTTCTTCGGTTGTATTTTAGACCATTTACAGTTGTATTTTCTTAACTTAGATACAGCAGAAGTTAGAGTACTCTCAAAGTCAGTAGTTAAAATGGAAGCATTACTGTAAACACAATTGGAAAAGACTGGTTGCCATGGTGATGCTTTCGCCAAAGTAATGGAGAGGTAAGTTAAATGGCAAGGGAGGCTGTAAAAAGTTGCCTGAATTTTTAACTATATTGAGTGTGATGGATAGAAGAAAAATTCCAAATTGTTATTTAGTGGATATTTCTGCTGTCTTTAAAAATCTTTATTTACAAAGCATGTCTTTTTTATTCCAGTGCTGCTGTTACCCACAGCAAGATGTACTACTGGGAAATGTTTCTGCAGAAAAACAGCACTATCATATTGTGGCTTTAGAATCAGTCATTCTGGGGACCAGCATATGGTTACATCACTGAATTCTCATATAGTCAACTGCTGTTTGAATTCTGGACGAGGCAGCCTAAAACTCATGCCAGGTGGGTGTGCATGCATGCCCAGAATCCTAGGAGGAGAATGGAAGAGAAGGGATTGTAGAGTGGCTATCTTCCCAAGGGATGATTTCTCACTTTCTGTCTCTTGATCTGTCTAACAAGAGCATGTGCTCCATAGCAAAACTCTCTCTCTCTCTCTGAGAGAGAGAGAAAGGAATCGGTCATTCCAGGTTTGTACCCTAGTTCTGCAATTTTCAGTTCTCAAGGTTTTGTCCACACTCACTATTTAGGTCTCACTTTCCTCATATGTAAAATGTGAAGAAAAATTATGACTGATTCATATACTTGTCTAAGTATTATATAAGTTAATTAGTGTAAAGTAATTAGCAGAGAGTCTAACATTTAGTGAACATTTGAAAGTTTTAGTAATTATCGTCAAATTGGCATCACCATTGTTGCATTATTATCATTATCATTATCTTCATTAGTTTAGAATAACAGAATTAGGGCAGTCCTGAGAGATTATTTAGTTAAATTCGATTATCCTATAAAGACTATTTGCCATGTATGAGACAATGGGCTTGGTTCTGGTGACTTGTATATGAAAAATGTGAAGTTTCTGCCTCAGGATATTCATGGAATCAATGTTCCCTTATAACCACAAGCTCCATGAATGGTATTTTCTTTACCATTGTCTGAGCAGAGCAACATGCTGAGCATGGTGTCTATACAGTTTAGACCTTTGGTAAATCCTGATAGAACCAATTAGTGAATAGAAAGTAATTGAATTAATAAGAAAGTCCATGGAGATCAGAAATGAGCTGCAAGGGGTTGTGCAGAGTAACCCAGGGACCTAACCTATCAGAGGTTGGTGTCTAAGAGCACTTCTTTAACCATGGAGTATACTCCCTGACCAGAGGGAAGCTACTGTTTTCACTGATCTGTTCTTCCTTGGCATTAGCTATAATACTGTCTAAGGATTAAGCAGGTCTAACTTCTCCCCACTTACTCCAACACATACCACACTATTGTCAAGGCCATTTAAATATATCATGTTTCTCTAGCTCACTTAGTTACTCCAAGAGTGAGTGATTTTTCCCTGTTTCTTGATCATCTAACCCATGACTTCTCACTGTCTCTAACATTCTTCCTAAAGCTATTGGTAATTATATTTACTGGGTCTTTATGAGATGTGACACTGAATAGCTCCCCTTGGAATCAAGTTAACAACTCTTTACCTTCATCGTCCCATTCTCTGAGAGCACATTTATTACATATTTTTTCAGCACTCTGCTTTTTATCTAGTCTTTTAAGCAGTTCTCTCTGCTACAAAGCTTTAGTTTAGAATAACAGAGTAGGGCAGTTCTGAGAGATCCAGCTTTGGCTGGGTACTGAAAAGCTGCAACTAGTGACTTTGAAGAGATTTTATTGTGAGAACAAACTCTATGATGCATTGCTAGGGGATTTCCCAATTCATGCTTAAAGGAACTAAGTAGGCCCAAGCAGGGTGGCAGAGGTGAAACTATCCAAAATTGCAGTGCTGTTTGATGCTAAATTCAGTCCTGTTGGCCTAAAACATGCCAGGCATGTACACAAGTGCCCAGGATTTGATGAAATGGGCTGGAAAAAGGGAAGTGCAGTATGACCAGACCCTGTAGAGGCTGCTTCTCTCTCTCATGCACGTGAACATGTTTTGTCATTAACAAAGAAATAATAAAATTTAAGTTAGTATACACACACACATATATACATACATAAATGGAGCTGAGTAAATGGGCCTGTCTGTTCACACACATATGTACATAGTTTTAAGATACACGGATTAGAAGAACTTGGTAATTGTGTAAACATTTTATTAAATAAGTGTGGGGGAAACACATGTGTTATAATGATTTCTTGGCAGAAATCATTGTTAGGATCTCTTCCTTCTTTTGGGTTGTTGGAAAAGTCATGACATATTTTATGCGGAAAAAATGAAAAATACGTCATGACTTTGCCGACTATCCAATAGTTCTGGTCAGAAAATTTAATCCAGGGGCCAAGGAGATGGCATGATTGTTATGACAGTTGAATTCCCACATGCCAGTGTAGGGATTTTTTTTGTTTTTTCTTTTTTTGAGAGAGAGATTTTTTTGCTATAGGGCACATGCGCTTGCCAGACAGACAGAGAGAGACAGAGAGACAGAAAGTGAGAAATCAGCCCCCAGGGGGGATGGTCACGCCGCAATCCCTTCTCCTCCATTCTCCTCTAGGGATCTTGGGCACGTACGCACACGCGCCCAGCGTGAGTTTTAAGCCACCGGGTCTGGGACGCGAACCGCTGTCGACTACGTGGGAGTCCAGCGACATAGCCATTATGCTAACTGCTGGTTCCCTGCCAGTGCAGTTTGAGTCCTGGACCAAATGACTTGAAAATCACGCTGGGCATGTATGAGAGGAAAATGGAAGGAAAGGGATTGTGACATGGCCACCCCTCTCTCCAGTGGGGGAGTGATTTATCACTTTCTCACTGTCTCTCTCATCCCCAGTGAGCATACAAGCCCTATGGCAAAACCCTAAAAAAACAGAAAAAGAAAGAAGTAAATAAAATTAATCCATATTGAGCTTAATCAGCAATCATTCTCTCATTTATTGTGTCTTGCTGAACATCAGATGATTTCTGTTGTACTTTGCAGTCCCCAAAAATGGTACTTCAAGCCAGAAACTCTGACTTGAATACTGAGCAACATACTGAAACTCCAATATGTGGACTTTGTCCACAATTTTCCTTTACTTCTGAGCTCTGCTTCCTTCACTGTTAGGCCAGAGATTTGTGTAGTAGTTAGGACAACTTTATTCTGACCTCATGTTTATGATGTTCTCTTTACTTGCTAGAGAGCACATTAGCTTAATACCAAGTTAAGAAACCATGGTTTATTAGATCCTCAATTCATGCATAGACAAATTTTAGATTCTCTTTGGTTTATTATTTCTATAAGTGGAAAGTAATCTAATGTTTCATTGGTGAAAACTATGTCCAACACTATGTTGACAAAATCCCAAGAGAGATTTTTATGCAAATTTTACAAATCAGAAAATGGTGTTAGAATAATTAAGTAATCTTCCTTATATTAACATATGGATATGTTGTTTTGGACTTCCTAGTATGAAAAAAAATGCACAATATAGATATAAAAGTTTCCAGTTTCTACAATATAATGCCGTTTTAGAAGCAAAGACTACATTTGACAACATAAGTAAACACATTTATGAATTATGAATTAAAAAATGGTGAAAAAAGAATATAAAACAAAACTTTTAGTTAATTTCTGAAGTTGCATTTGTCATGGTCCAGTAGGACAAAGAAGAAAGTGGGCACTACAGACTGAATGTCTTTAGAATCCCCAGATTTACTGATTGAAACCCAATCCTCATATTGCAATAGTATATGAAGGTGGAGCCTTTGGGAGATAATTAGATCATTAGTCCAATAACCTAAGAAACAGACCTTATGAAAGAAGGCCCAATGAGCTGATTTGCCCCTTCTATGTAAGAGAACAATAAAAGGATGGCTTTCTATGAACCAGGAATCTACTCTCCCTAGACAGCAAATCTGCTGGTACTTGAGTCTTAGACTTTCTAGCCTCCAGAACTGTAACAAATAAATTTCTGTTATATTTAACCTATGCTACCTATACCATTTTTTATAGTAACCCAAACATAGGGAAAAAAAAGCTCTCTAATTAAGAGTTTGACTTCTGGAGTGAACTGAAGAAGTTCAAATGCCAGTACTGCCACACGTTAGCACTGTGAACTTTGGCAAGTTAACTTTTAGATTAATATATTACTAGTACTAAAAGCACAATTTAAAATACAATTAGATATGTTTAGCATAGTTCCTAACAGATAATCCTTGACCAATAACTTATATTTGTTATTACTCATAATAATACAATCTAGTTTTGATTAAGCTGCAAACAACTGTAAAGGTATACAGTTCTAATAGAGAGCACTTGACAGCTAAATAAAAAGAAACCTCCTCTGTTGTATGATGGACAATGCCTTATCACATATTTACTTTGAAGGAGTTTTCTGCTTTCTTAATGGGAGATTAATCACCATCAGGGATTTGGAAGGTGACTAAATGAGCTCATCATTTTACCTTAGGAAGTCATTTCTTCTGCCCAGGCTTTTGCTGAACTAGCATCTTTGAATGATACTCATGCAATATTTAACTGGTGTTGGCATTGGAATACATTTGGTTCAAAATGACTTTTTTCTTAGAACATATGTGACCCAGTCAGAAATTTTAATTACATAGCCTGAGACAATTCAATTACCAATCACAACAGTGATTGACTTCAGTTGTTCCGATTTTAATCATCTCAATAATTCTACATTTTTATTCTTTACTTTTAAATATTATTAACAAATGTTTAATCTTAAATCTCTATGTACTTAAAAAGATTAGTGTTTACAATGGTAAACAAGTGTTTATATAACAATAGTCCAAGCCTATATTATAACTGACTTTAAAATAGCTCTCTAACTGTAACCTCACATATATGCATATACATACACACTCATTTATACATACTTACCAACTAATTCACAGAATGAAGACACATACCTTTTTAATTACAGAAAAAAATTTTATGCATGAAAATCAACCCAACCATACATTATATTTAATAATATTCTTCTAATCTTCTCTATTTTATTTTATAATTCTTATTTACATTTAATTGTATATCTTTGTGGGGCACAACATGGATTTTCAAAGATTGCATACAATGTCTAACAATCAAAGCAAGATAATATCATATTCATTGATTTCAACAAATAACACCACGTTTTATATATATTATATATGTATCTTGATTTATAAATTATTTATATATTGATTTATATATATTATATCTTGATTTATATATTTTATATACATATATCTATATCTTGCTCTGGGTATTTCATAAAAGCTGCATAGGACCTGCTCCCTGCATCTCATAAACAGTTTTGCCTCCAGCCCCTCATGAGCAAGATTCTCAAGACTGCATTCAGTTTAAGAGACTGATCTGCTCTCAGAAATTATAGGTAGGTACACAAGCTTGATTTGGACCTGAAAGGCACATCTAGTGTCTGCCCTGTCCTTCAGATCATCCTTTCCAGGTCCACACCTGGGTTCTGAGAGTTGATCTGCTCCTTTGGCATTACAAATTCTATCCCATAAATCAAGAAGTGAGTACTCCACCAGAGATACAAGAAATAGTATGAAAAAGCAAGGCAGTATCTCTCACCAAAGGAATAAAAGAACACCTCACCAACAATGGAGAACATATAGGAAATCACTAAAATGTCAGAAAGAAAATTCAGAATATTGATTATAAGAAATCTCAACAAGATGCAAGAGAAAACAGACAATTCCAGGAGATAATAAAATCATTCCACGACACGAAGGTGATTTCAATAAAGAGTGAGGCACCCTTAAGAAAATCTGAAGGTGAAGGATACTATAAAGGAAATTGAAATCTCTTTTCAAAATATAAACAGCATATTAAACCGTGCAAAAGAAAGAATTTCCAAGCTTGAAGACAAAATGTAAAATTTAGTTCATGTTATCAAAAAAGTAAAACAATAAGCACTAAAAATAAGGACAACATACATGAAATTTTAGACATCATTAAACTGTCCAATATCCACATAATTGGCATTCCAGAAGGTGAAAAGATGTATAAATGCAGTACAGTTTTTATATTACTTGATCCCTACCCTTTCCCACAAAATCATAAGAATATAAAAGAGAGTATTGAAGACAGAGGAGATGATTTTCAAAGTTAGGTAATAAATTGCCAGATGTCCACCAACACTTTTATTTGGACCTCCAAACACTTACTGTTTAAACCTCTAATATCTGACATGACCCATATTCATGGTAACAGTTCCATATACCTCTCCATGAAAATTTCATGATAAAACTAAGTACAGCTCCTGAGCATGTGATCCATCGTAGCCTAACATTGAGATGATGGACAGGATTTAAGTTTTCTTTACTATTATATACAAGGATAAACAAAGCCATATAGAATCCAGATCAAGAGGCCAATCCACTTTCAGCATTGTCACTGCTTCTCTGTCAAGCTCCTTGGATCAGCATTATTCTATAACTGCTTTTAACAGCTATGGTGTCAAAAATAAGATAAAATTGAAAGAATTCTGCATGGCTAATTTCCATTCCAACTGTTTTTTCAGGAAGTTGAAGAAGTTGGACTGCAAATTCCAATCCTGGCTTATAAGTTAGACACTAACCATATGATCTTGTATCACTATGCTAACTTCTATCAGCTTCGGATGCCTTTTTTATAAAATGTAGATAACAAAAAGCACCCATCTCAGGGGATAAAGGTGAACTCTAAGTAAAACCAGATGATGTCTATGTGTATTAACAGATGCTAGCTATAATATTTTCTCTTCTTCATCAAATTTACTCATAAAAGACTCAAAATAACTTCCTAGGCTTCACAGTTGTTGCTTGAACAAAATATATCTCTGTTCTTTGAACTCTGAAATCTTGATATTCAGGTCCCACAAAGAAAGGATTTGTAAAAACAAAATAAAGCAAAAAATCTGGAAGGGTAGACTCTTACTCCTTTAGGGTATTGAAAGATCATAAATTACTTCTTACGAGGTAGGGGTGAGGAGAAAAAAAGATAATACAGAGTTTGCAAACATATGAAACAATGGGATATGAAATAATAGGATTTGAAAAGTTGGGCCAGGAATAGAAGTTCAGGGATTTTGGACTTCTGGTAGATAATAGGTTATGAGTGGGAAGCAGGAAGGACATGTTGTTCATACAATGAGTAATTTATATTGAAGATACTCTATTAGTAATAATAAAATGAACTGTGAAGAGACACTATTGATATATAACTGCCTGTTATTTCTATAGAATGGTAATCATGCTGTCTCATGGTAGTGCTGCTTTGCAGGTGAACATAACACTAAGGAATGAAATAAAATAGACTTGTTATTATGTGGGCCCAGAAGGTGGCATTGTGGTTAAGGCTCTCGATTCCCACATGGATGACCACAGTTCAAGTTCGAGACCTGGTGTCTTGAAAAATCACAACAGATTAATAAAGAAAAAATAAAGAGAGAAAGAGCGAGATAAAAAAGGAAAAGAAAAAACAAAAGAAAAAGAGAGAAGAAAGAAAGAAAAGGAAACAGAAGAAAAAGAAAAGAGTAAAAGAAAGATGAAAGAATAAAAAGAAAGAGAAAGAGGAGAAGAAAAAGAATTGTCCTAGTGCTACTTTGCAATTCTTTGGACTGGCTGTCCTTGAACACGTTGGGGCTATGGAGTCATATTACTCACTCCACTAAAAATGGTGGCTGTGCATTATGTCTATGTGTCTCCTCATGACATAGTGGATTCTCTGAGAATTTGCTATCATCTGCACAAACATAAGGTGTAAGAATTGAGCTTACATTAGAAATAGATTTGTGGCCAACTCTGATTTTCATTCTTCTTTGGTTTTCCCTTTCTCTCTGTAAAGTTCTCAGCTATTGTAAATTTGCATCAAGATTTTCATCTTGTGTTCCATGAAGAATTGACCAAGCTGGGAGACAAACACATTCTACTTAAAATTCAAACAGCAGTCAAGAGTAATTGAATTTACAAAACCACCACTGCAATGAAGTTATTCTGCAGTTTAAAGAGGAAAGTTCATCAAAAGTGTAATAACATTGTCTTGTGACCCACTCAACTCATTCTAACCATGATTTTATTTTTACATGACAAGTGAAATACTTTTCTTACATTGGCCAAGGATTTAAGATTTTCAAGTCAATATTCATTAAGCATCAACACACTTTAACCACACCTAAATCCTATTCATAGACTCATAAAATAAATAAACAATATAATTCCATAAGTCTATAAATATTATCATCTGGTATTTGAAAGGTTGAGCTGACACAAAGCTTATTGCTTTTTGCTTTCTCATTTTGCAGCTCCAAATTATATAAATTCTATGACATAAATGCTTTAAATCCTGCAGCTCAATGCTTTCCATTCTGTCACTACCCTATTTTAAGACTTCATCATTTAAGATTTTTTAAGCCATATCTTTTTTATCCATTTCATTATCTAGTCTCATCACCAGATCCTTTATTCCTCTTTCACTCTTCTGCAGAGAGGGGTGATTGAGAAATTTAAAAATATATATATCTAGGTCATTCTCTTGAAACATCTTTGTCCCACTCTTTCCAAGAAAATAAAAAGTTAAAGTTCTAAAATGTAATGCAAAAATCTCAGTTTAGTCAAAGTCTAGTTTTCCTGTCTCCTTTTACTGCCCCTGTAGCAATAAGTGAATTGATAAATGAGTGAGTGAAGACACTGCGATTCATGATATGCTACCTTGTCTTTGTAAAATTTACAAATACAGGAAAAACTTCTCTAATATTTATGGAATAAATTCTTACTGGATTTTAAGCCTTTAAAAATAAGGGATATTGAGTCAGCAGGTGGTGTGGAGGTTAAGGTGCTCAATCCTACATAGTTGGCTGTACAGTTCAAGTCCCAGACTTGGCAGCTTGAAAGTCATGGTAGGTGCATCGGTGTGTGTGTGTTCAAAATACCAAGAGCACACTGAAGGAGAAGGGGTTGTGGCATGGTCATCCCCCCTGGAGGGGCGATTTCTCACTTTCCCTCTTTCTCTCTCTCTCTCTGTTGCTAATGCATGCATCCTATGGCAATGACCAAAACACACACACACACACACACACACACACACAAATGGATATTTTGCCTGCAGCTCTTTCTAATCACTCCATAATGACTTCTCACTGTAAAATATTAATTTATTGATAATGTATTTCATTTCATTTCCAATAAATTTTACCATAGTGGCATAAAAGAAACAGTTTAGAAGAGAAGAACTAAAATAATTAGTCAAACTTTAGTATATTTAATTATTTAACGTTATTATAATTAATATATGTTGGCTTGAAAATATTAATATAGCATCTGCAAGTATGTGAACTTCAGTATACTAGAAATATTGTTGAGGGGCTCTATTTTTCCATTAGCCTCTGTTACTGTTAAGAAGGTAAGGGAATAAAAGGAATCTTGATGAAGATAAGAAAACTGAATAAGGAATTATTGGAGGGATTTAATTTAACTTGGACATGATTGTCTTATATATTGTAACGCAAGGTAATTTAGATTCACAGAGAGTAGAGTATACATATCCAATCAGAAGGAGTGATACAAGGCTAGAGTTACTCATCACTGAAAATCTATAGACATTAAAGCACCTTGCCAAGGCCCCGAAGAATGTTAATAATGATAAAACTAAATTCCATTGGAATCTTATGTTCTAAATCAGGTCATTGTATGTTCAATAAACTCTCTAAATGAGTATTAAAAAATTAGTAAAAAAAATTCTGACCCATCAAATGGTAAAGATTGAAACGCTAATATTAGGCCCATCAGTATTTCTTTCTTTTTAATTTTATTTATTCATTCATTTATTTTTGATTTGACAGAGAGAGAAACAGAGAAGGAGAGAGAAAGGGGAGAAGTGAGAAAGCAAGCCACCAGTCCAGGACTTGAACCATGGTCAGCCATGTGGGAGTGTCCAGCACCTTAACCACCATGCCACCTGCTGGTCCCCAGGCACATCAGTATTTCTAAGGGCATGTACACTTCAAGATAGATAAGGTTCTTATTATCCAGTTTTGGCATTTAAGTGATTTAGCTATATAACCTTTGCTAATAGATCTAATATACCTAATTTATGGTTCACTGTTATAAGCAAGGATCTTACCCATGTAGTGAACTACCCTGGGAGGATCCTACCTGCAACTGTAGTTTCTCCAGTGTCCTGAACACTGCATGAACCTATTGAACTAATGCATTACACTCTGTTATTCTCATTTCTTGTTTATACCTACAATCCTTTCCCTTCCCCTCACCTTTCTATTGATCAAATAACTCTAAATATTCTCTAAGTCCATATTTCCTTTCACCTTCATCAAAAAGCGTTGCCTCTGAACTTATTAATGTTTTTATATAAAAAAAAAAATAATAGTCCTCAAAACTCTCCCGTGTGTGTCCGGTTCTTTACGGGACAGAAAGTATTCAGTTTGATCAACTCTGACTCTTCATGATACCATGATGATAATTTTTCCTTATTTAGACATCACAAAAATTTTAGCTTTGTGTCCTTTCCCTTATAGTCACCTACATAAATACATAAAAATAAATATTTAAATATATATATTCGGGACCTTGGGCACGCACGCACACGCGCCCAGCGTGAGATTTAAGCCACTGGGTCTGGGACGCGAACCACGGTCAACTATGTGGGAATCCAGTGACATAGCCATTACGGTAACTGCTGGTTCCCAATATTTAAATAATTTAAAAAAAATGGATTTTATAATACTTCTCCTTTCTAACTCATTGTGAGTCTGGGTTAGGTAATGCATCCAGTGTGAGGTTAAAATCTACACAACTGCTACAGCCACATGTATAGACAATGCTTGAAAAACACAGAATTCTATCAGGAGCTGAGTAGGAAAGTTAAATTGGAAGGAGGATCAAGACCTAACATCTTATATAAAATAAATGACTTTGAAATAACTATACATTGCATCGATATTTAATATTTCACAAATGCATGTGTTCTATTTGTAAGTGCTATTACTTGAACAGAGCATTTGATGAAAATCCTTCCTCAAGGTCTGCAGGGTTTTTTAAATTTTCATGTTACAATGAATTTCTCAGATCAAGGCAAAGGCAGCAAAAAATAAAAATGGTTATGATAATTCTTTTTTCTAATCTTCTACTAGAGTCAAAGTTGTCTCTATTCGTCAGTTGTTCTATGTCCTAATTAAGGTCATTCTGTCCTGAAATTTTTTTTTTCATAAATGGTGAGGAGTGGAGACTTTGAGAAATGTGGACTGTTAGGACATTTGGGTGATTTTACAGTCCTATCTGAATACACTGACAATGAATATTGTCATATTAGCTTACATTGGTTTGTCGGGAAAGTCGTGATGCATTTTTGCATATGAAAATAGAAAAATACATCATGACTTTCCCAACAACTTTTAATATAAGTTTAAATAGAAATGCGGATGGTGGATCAGCAGGTGGTATGATGATCAAGGTGCTGGACTCCCACATGACCAACCACAGTTTGAGTCCCAGACCTAGCAGTTTGTTTTCTTACTTTCTCTCCTGCTCTCTGTTTCTCCCTTTATCTTTCTCTCTGTGATAAGCATACATGTCATATGAAAAATAAAAATAAAAAATAAGTAAAATTAAATAAACAATTCTTTTTAAAAAAAGAAATGTGGTTGGCTATGATGTAGTATGAATGAATGTTCTGATGTCTAGTACAGATACTACTTTTTAAATTTTTTTATCAAGGGTAAATGCACTCACCTGGGAGAGACAGAGAGAGACAGGGAGAAGGAAAATGAGAAATTACCCCCCTCCCTGCCAGGATGGCCATACCAAAATCCCTTTTTCTCCATTCTCCTCTCAGGATTTTGGGCAGGTATACACATGGGCCTGGTGTGATCTTCAAGCCACTGAGTCTGTGACTTGAATTGCAGTCGGCCATGTGGGAGTCCACCACCTTAACTACCGTGCCACCCACTGGTCTCTATTATTTAATTTTTAAACATTTATATGTATATTTATATGTATTTCTGTTTTACTCAAAACTATTGCCTTAGTTAAATATATATATATAGGATTCGGGCCAGGAGTGGCAATGTGGTTAAGGTGCTCAACTTCCATGGTTGACCATGGTTTGAGTCCCAGACCCAGTGACTTGAAAATCACACTGGACATGTGCATGAATGCCCCAAATCCCAGGAGAATAAAGGAGAAGGGACTGCAAGGGGCCATCTCCCCAGGGGAATGATTTCTCACTTTATCTCTGTCTCTCTCCAGCAAAGTGCACATTCTCTAAGGCAAAAACCTAAAATAAATAAATAAATAAAAAAGATATTTTAAGATTGAGAAACCAAAAGAAACCACAGGAAGTTAAATAAGAACTATAATGTAGATGCTTAATGATTTCCCATTGAAACTAACAAAACTACCTTTGTTTGATGAGAAGCGTTATCTCAGCATTGCACTGGTGGAGAAGGACTTTGGCGAAATTCTTTTCCAGATATTTTTCTGATAAAGAGTCAGCTAACTTTCTAAAAACACTCTCTAATAAGCAAATGTGTAATTTTCTTTGGCTTTCTGGAAAGTAAAGAAGCAAAATGCTTTGAGCATTCCTCAAAAACTTTTGCTTTGATCTTTTCTGTTGCCCAGTCCACTTTTGTTTTGACTACACCACTTCCCCCTTTTGGTAGTTATTGCTTTGATTGTGCTTTGTCTTCAGGATCATACTGCTAAAACCATTCGTCATCTTCTGTTGCAAATCTTCAAAGAAATACTTTAGGATCTTGATTTTGCTTAAAATTTTCATTGAAAACTGCTTGTCTCCAGATGAACTGGGTGCAACAATTTTGGCAACCAATAATCAGGAAGTTTGCTCAACTTTAATTCTTCCATCAGATTATGTAATTGAATCACTGAGATGTCTATGTTGTTGGCTTCTGCTTCTGCGTTAATCATTGAACATTTCTTCAAAAAGTTAACAGAATTAATCTTTTCTCTCACAGATCATTGTCATTGCTCTACTGCTATAGGCATTGTTTTCAACACTGTCCCACTTTTTTTCTTTTTTTTGAGAGAGAGTTTTTTGCTATAGGGCAAGTACGCTCACTGGAGATAGAGAGGGAAGCATCCTCAGGGGAATGGTCATACCACAATCCCTTCTCCTCCATTCTCCTCTCAGAATTTCAGGCACACGTGGACACGGGCCTGGCATGAGTTCCAAGCCTCCAGGTTCAGGACACGCAAACTGTAGCTGGTCATGAGGGAGTCTAGCCCTATAACCACTATGCCACCTTCCTGTCTACTGGCCCCCTGTCTTTCACTTCTTCTTCTAATTTTTTTTAAGAAAGATTTTTGCTATAGGGCACATACGCTTGCTAGAGAGACAGATAGAGACAGAGAGACAAAAAGTGTGAAGTCACCCCCTGGGGTGATAGCCATGCCTCAGTCCCTTCTCCTCCATCTTTCTCTTGGGATTTTGGGCATGTATGTACACAAGCCTGGTCTGAGTTTTAAGCCCTGATCTGGGACTCAAGCTGCAGTCAACAACATAGGAGTCCAGCGACGTAACATTATGCCATTTGCTGGTCCCTTTCTGTCACTTCTTAAAATAAATTATCCGTTTTTATTTTTTCTGCAAAATGAATAGGTTTTTTAACTTTTTTCCCTTTTTTGTTTATTTTTACATTTTTCCACTAACATTTACTTTACGTATCAAAAAAAATTTTGCTCATACTTCATAGTTCTTGAGAGTTAATAAACAACTTTCAAAGTTGCAGACTACTCAATTTTAAAGATAATGTTCAAAATATTTCTTATAATTTTGTTTGTGACTCTATAACAACAGAGACAATGTGGTTTTAAATATTTTTGAGAAAATACTTACATGTCAACTAGTCAAATTGTTGAAAAGCAAATGCCCATCACACAAGTTAACCTTCAGGTATAACATTCCAATCAAAGCCATTTTTAAACAAATGACTTTGGACATCGGCTTCATAAACACCAATGATTTCACTGTTCTTCCACCAAGTTTTACCATAAAACGTTTTTGTTCTTGCTTCAATTTTAGTAGAATTCATGTTGTTCTGATAGGGTCTCTTTACAAAGTTATCATCCTGCTTAGTGCTTCAAACTAGACCCTGTTTAGATATGTCATTACCAGTTTATCTTGATGCAAAACTTTCTTTTTTTTTTTTTTTTTTTTTTGAATGGCTGTTTTTTTTTTGAGAGGTTGTTGCTATAGGGCGTGCACGCTCGCCAGGCAGACACAGAGAGAGACAGAGAGACAGAAAGTGAGAAATCACCCCCCAGGGGGATGGCCATGCCACAATCCCTTCTCCTCCATTCTCCTCTTGGGATGTTGGAAATGCACACACATGTGCCCGGAGTGAGTTTTAAGCCACTGGGTCCGGGACATGAACCGCGGTCAACTACATGGGAGTCCAGTGACATAGCCATTATGGTAACTGCTGGTCCCTATGCAAAACTTTCTAGAACTCCATGATTAGTTTTATCATAATATGTATTTTCCATGAGTTTTTAAAGACTTCTATTATGGTTATTAGGAGTCTTCAGAATTGGGGGGGGGGCTAGATAGTGAGTGGTGCAGCGTTAAAACACTATATGCTTTTGCAAGACTGACCCACATAGGAAGCTTCCAGGGTCTCATCCAGAGACCTTCCTGAGTATGCCAGGAGCATGTGTGCCTATGCTCCAGGGCTGGCTGATGCTAGAGGTAGAGACTGGTTTCAAGACATTGTTGTGGTTCTCTTTCTCTCTCTCTCTTTCTCTTGTCGCTTTCTCTCTCATTCATGAAAACAATAAATAAATAAACTTAAAAAATTAGAGCCAGCCCAAGGCATGGTAGTTATGGCAGCTGGATCCCATATGATCAATTGCACGATTTGAATCCCAGGCTGGAACTTGAGAAACACTTTGGGTGCTTGTACCTGCATGTCCAAAATGCCTAGAGAAGAATGGAAGAGAAGGAATTGTAGCATGGCCATACCCCTGGGGAGTTATTTCTCACTTTTTTTTCTCTTTTTATCTGTGTGTCTCTCTATACAGTGAGTACATATACCCTGCAGGAAAATTTTTAAGTAATTTTTTTTAAAAAAAAAACCTAAAATGTTAAATATTTAAGGAATTTTAAATATAGGTGTATTTACCTGTATATTTATGTAGCACTTTTGTTTGCTTAAGTCTCTATCTTATTTATTTTACATATGAAAAATTTTACTTACATTTCAAGAATTTCTTTAATTTTGCCTGAAAAACATTTCTACCTATGTTAGCTAAGTTTTTTTTTCAGATTTTTGTTATATTTGTCAGCAAATATATTTTTCAAGTTTATGTTTAATAGATTTTTCTCAGAACTAATTTCAATTCAATTTAATTTTTCTCTCTCAGTATTTTGAAAAGTCATTAAATACTTTCACATAGAAAAACTACAGTCTTGGGGCTAGCAGGTGGGGTGGTATTAAAAGGTGATGAATTCGCAGGAAAATTTTTAAGTAATTGTTTTTTAAAAAAAAACCTAAAATGTTAAATATTTAAGGAATTTTAAATATAGGTGTATTTACCTGTATATTTATGTAGCACTTTTGTTTGCTTAAGTCTCTATCTTATTTATTTTACATATGAAAAATTTTACTTACATTTCAAGAATTTCTTTAATTTTGCCTGAAAAACATTTCTACCTATGTTAGCTAAGTTTTTTTTTCAGATTTTTGTTATATTTGTCAGCAAATATATTTTTCAAGTTTATGTTTAATAGATTTTTCTCAGAACTAATTTCAATTCAATTTAATTTTTCTCTCTCAGTATTTTGAAAAGTCATTAAATACTTTCACATAGAAAAACTACAGTCTTGGGGCTAGCAGATGGGGTGGTATTAAAAGGTGATGAATTCCCACATGGCTGACTACAGTTCGAGTCTTGGACCTGGTGACTTCCTTTCTCACTTTCCTTTTCTCTCTCTCTATCTCTGTCTGGTAATAATAATAATAATAACAAATGGAATTAAATAAGTAAATAACTCCTGAAAGAAAAAGAAAAATTGCAGTCTATCTCTGTGCTTCTTTGTCTTTGATGTGCATTTTCTTCATTCTCTGCCTTATAATTGTTCTCTTTAGTACTGTTTGTAAGCAATTAGATTAGAATCTAACTGTACCTTTATTGTGTTTACTTTGCTTGGATTTTGTTTGGTGAATTTTAGGATTTAGTTTTCATCATATTTAGTATCTATCAGCTTTTTTTTTTCACCACTGAAAACTGTTCCATGGATTACCAGAGCTGCTCTTTTTCTTTTTTTGGGGGGGAGAGGTTTTCGCTATAGGGTGTGTGCGCTCACCAGACAGACAGAGACAGACAGAGAGACAGAAAGCGAGAAATCACCCCCCCCAGGGGGGACGGTCACGCCGCAATCCCTTCTCCTCCATTCTCCTCTCAGGATCTTGGGTACACACGCACACGCGCCCGGCGTGAGTTTTAAGTCACCGGGTCCGGGACACGAACTGCGGTCGACTATGTGGGAGTCCAGCGACATAGCCATTACGCTAACTGCTGGTCCCCAGAGCTGCTCTTTTTAAAATGTCTTATAGTTTCCCCACCATGCTTCAGTTTGGATCATTTCTATTCCTGTTTTCAAGATTGCTGATCTTCTGAAATGTCATTTAGCTGATAATAACACTACTCAATATATATTTGCCTTATTAATAGTATATTTTTCTTTCGCAGCTATTTCATTTGGTTCTTTTCTATTTTCTATTTCTTTCTTTATGATGTATATGCTTTTGTTTTGTTTTGTTTTTCTTTCTTTCTTTTTTTTTTTTTTTGATGAGGTTTTTGTCATAGGGCGCGTGCGCACATCCCTTCTCCTCCATTCTTCTCTTGGGATCTTGGGCACAGGCACACACGCCCCACATGAGTTTTAAACCACCAGGTCCTGGACTTGAATCACGGTCAACTACATGGGAGTCCAGCAACAAAGCCATTACGCTAACTGCTGGTCCCTTGTTTTACTTTTTTCATCCATGGACATAATGAGACAAGGCGTCCTTGTCTGCTAATTTTATTATCTCTATCATTACTATGTTTGTATTTGTTGAACAAGGTTTCTTCTGTTTTTGGTTGACATCTTCTTGCTTATTGTCACACTTCACAATTTTAATTGGATATTAGACATTATTATAAATGTCATGTTGGTGAATATAGGCACTTTCATCTCTTTGTCTTAAAAGTTATGAATTTTGTGGTAGTAGACTTAAGTCACTTGTATGAGTTCTAAACTACTGAGATTTATTTTAAGCATTTTTAGGAAGAGGTATTATTCCAGGAATTGTTTACTTCTATTATTAAATAGTGGACCTTATAGATTTTTTTTTTTTTTTACTGAATTCCCATATGGTAAATGAAAAACTTACTATGAATACTCAAAGCTTAAAAATCTGCCCTCAGAGTGTAATTTTTGAGAATTATTCAGTTTACAGCACATGGGTCATCTTTTCAAGGCCTCCTGGAATTCTATCCTACACATACATGGCTTAATATTTGGTAAAGACAGAAGCGCATTTCTGTTCAATTTTCTGGTGTTCTTGTTCTCTGTGTTGTTCTGTCCTCTCCAAAATTCTTTCTTATAGTATCTATCAGCCTCCCCAAACTCTAGCCTCTGTCTCAGCTCAATGAGAACCCTTAGGCCCTGCTTGGGAATATTTCCTGATTTGGAGCCTGGAATGGGCCTTGAGGCTGAAAACTAAAATAATAAGAGATTTCACATCATTTTATTTTTTTCTCTAAGGTAACATTCATATGCTGCTTGATAAACAGTGTTTAAAAATAACCATCTATTTATTTTTTCCTTCGTTCTTTTTTTTTAGTGATATGATGTCAAGGGTTGAATTGTGTTCCCATAAAATTTATCTGCTCACCATAATGGGACTGTATTGAGGTATTGAACTTTATAAAAGATATTTAAGTTAAAATTAAGTCATACAGGAGGATCCTAATCCAATATGACTGATGTCCTTATAAAAAGAGGCTATTAGGAGGCCAGCAGGTGGCATAGTGGTTAAAGCACTGAAATTCCACATGACCAAACATGATTCAAGTCCTGGACTGGTGGCCTGAAACACACCGAGAACATATGCAAGTGTGCCCAACATCCCAGGAGGAGAATCCCAGAAGGGAATGCAGCATAGCCATCTCCCCAAGAGGTGAGTTCTCACTTTCCTTCACAGTGTCTCTATGGCAAGTGCATGCGCCCTATAACAAAAAAAACAAGAGAGAGAGAGAGAGAGAGAGGAGAGAGAGAGAGAGGGTTTAGAACCAAGATGTGTTCAGACATAAAAACAAAAACAAAAAAAGCTCCATGAGGGGACATAGACAGAAAGAAGCCATATCTAACCCAAGGAGAGAGACTTCAGAAGAAACCAAATGTGTTGACACCTCAGTGTTGGATTTCTAATCTCCAGAAGTGAGAGAAAATAAATTTCTGCTGTATGAGCCACCTAGTCTAGGGTATTTTGTTATCGTATTTCTAGCAAGAGAATGTAGGAAGTAAGTTGCATTTTTATTACTCCATTCTTTCTAGAAGTAAATAGATCTTAATACTATTATAAACTGCCAAATAAGATATAAATTACATGCAATAAGCCAAGAATACCACATGATATCTAGATTTCATTTAAAAGGAATATTTGAGGAAACACAAGTATTGTAGCTATTGAATTATGTAATATAAATTAAACCTAGCTCAATTTTCCTTATTTGAGTGATTTACAATATCTTATTTTATTCTACAATATAGTCTTGTTTCAGTAAATTAGTAAGGTAAGAACAAGTATCCTTTTTCCTCTCCCTAGCACTGAACTCTACAGTAAATGTTGAACATTTGTGAGTTTTTTTTTTTCCTATGGAAAGAAAAGCAGAAACATTTTTCTATACATGTATTGAATCCTAAGTATTATACTAGTTATGCTATATCATTCGCTCTGAAATACACAGGACAATGTAATCATCACTATGACCATTTCCCAAATGAGGAACCTGGGGTGGAATGAGTTGCTTAAATCACCCATGGCCAACTGGCTGGTAAGTGAAGAACTAAGATTCATAGCAAAGATTTGCCTGCCTTTGTAGGCTCTTAGCCTTTTTTTTTTTTAATAATAATCAGGGTAATGACATATGAGTTGCTTAAATCACCCATGGCCAACTGGCTGGTAAGTGAAGAACTAAGATTCATAGCAAAGATTTGCCTGCCTTTGTAGGCTCTTAGCCTTTTTTTTAATATTAATCAGGTTAATGACATCATTTTGAATGAGATTTTTCTCTCCCACATGAACATGCCCAGTGGGATATTAAAGAATTTGCCTTTGTTTTTTGCTAAGAATGAAAACTCATTTTTAACAAATGTCTTTTTAAGCCTCTGCTCACTTAACTAATGAATATAATATTTTACTAAGGAAATTGCCCATATATTTTTAAATTGTCTTTGTTTTGTTGTATAGTACACATGAAGAGCTTAAGCAGGTAAACTGCACAAATATATTGTATAAATATAACCAGTTTTTCTTGATATATCTGGATAGATTATTAACTAAATGAAATTCACATGCTACTACAATTTACCTGTAAATCTGAAGGACATCAAAAAGTTAAAAAAAATAGAACATGCTGTTTTTGGTGTTGCTTTAATAATTACTATATTATCTACACTGTTAGATACTTTGAATGAATGATTTATTTTGGAAATACATTTGGTATGCTGAAACAGAATTAGATTTAGCTTTTGTTCTAATAGATGGACAAAGGCTTTTATTTATTTGCTTGTTTGTTTGTTTGTTTTAGAGATTTTTGCCATCGGGCACATGCGTGATCACCAGAGAGAGACAGAAAGCAAGAAATCACCCCCTGGGGTATGGCCATCCCCAATCCCTACTCCTCCATTCTCCTCTTGGGATTTTGGTCATGCACATGCACCTGGTGTGTGTATTTTAAGCCACCAGGTCTGGAGCTCAAACAGTGATTGTCTATATGAGAGTCCAGTGATGTAACCATTATGCCATCTGCTGGTACAGACTAACACTTTCATAATGCTAATTCTTGCTCAAAAATCTCACTGACTACCATCTCAAGTCTTTTTCATTCTCCAAAAATTACATTTCCCTAAAGTTTATCATATCTGACTCTACATGGTATAGAATGAGATAACTTAATGGTGCTTTTAAGGGAGAAGATAAACTCACAATCAAGGCACACAGTTTCTTCTTCTAACTGCAATACCACCACAAAAAATGTCATTTCTTTTTCTTTTTTATAAGAAATTGTTGCTTTAAGGAGTGTGTATTTGCCAGAGAGAGAGAAAGAGACAGAGACATTAAGAGGAAAAGTGAAAGATCATCCTCTTGGGGGATGGTCATGCCACAACCCCTTCTCTTCTATTCTCCTCCTGGGATGTGAGCACACAAGCATGCAGACCCAGCATGAGTTTCAAGCCACAGGGTCTGGAACTCAAACCACTGTTAGCCATGTGAAAGCCCATCAACATAACCACTACACCGTCTGCTGACCTCCAAAATGGCATCTTAATTCAAAAGTCAATGGACAAAGAAAAAACATAAATATATTTTTCATAAATGAATCCACTGAGTCAAATCATGACTAATCCCAAACAAGATATGCTACATCCAGTTAATATTGATGCCACACTAGTTATAAAAGACTATTTAGAGTTAGTTAGTTCAACATAACCACTACACCGTCTGCTGACCTCCAAAATGGCATCTTAATTCAAAAGTCAATGGACAAAGAAAAAACATAAATATATTTTTCATAAATGAATCCACTGAGTCAAATCATGACTAATCCCAAACAAGATATGCTACATCCAGTTAATATTGATGCCACACTAGTTATAAAAGACTATTTAGAGTTAGTTAGTTATATATATAAATATTGATGCCACACTAGTTATAAAAGACTAGATAGAGTTAGTTAGAAATATATATATATATAAAGACATGAACTCCCAAAACATTAAAAAATTTACTCAGTCAATCATAATACAACTCTTTTTTTTTTTTAAAGGATTTTGCTATGGGGCACGTGGGCTCACCAGACAGACAGAAAGAGACAGAGAGACAGAAAGCAAGAAATCACCCCTCAGGGGGGACGGCCATGCCGCAATCCCTTCTCCTCCATTCTCCTCTTGGAATCTTGGGCACGCACGCATACGTGCCCGGCATGAGTTTTAAGCCACCGGGTCTGGGACACGAACCACGGTCGACTATGTGGGAGTCCAGCAACATAGCCATTATGCTAACTGCTGGTCCCATAATACAACTCTTTATACCATATAAAAAGTAATTTCTATTATGACATTAGGGTTCAATTTCAAGTCATACTTATGATAATGTCATTGCCCATGTCTAGGACACCTGCAAAGATGATCCATTAACACTCATTTAATGAATCTTCCCTTCCTTTAAGAAGTAGATGAAAATGGGGACCAGCACTTAGCATAATGGCTATGTCACTGGACTCCCACATTAGTTAGTTTTTGTCAATGGAAGATGTATCCTTTAACTAGTTGAATGACCTTTGGTTTAATGATGAACTTCTTGTCCTAAGCTTATTTTCTCATCTATGAAACACTGTTTCCACTCTAAATACTAGCTTTCCAAATAATAACATTATATATTCACTAGAAGGAGTTTGGGAAACTCTGGATAATGTATTGCCCATTTGTAGTCACAAGAGTCATCAACAAAGTGTTTTAAAATTCTGAATGTAAGAGATACAAAGGTAAGGATATATGTTGCCTATTAGATATACTTTTTAAAATGTATTTGATAAAAATATGTATTTTTATCTGCTTCTGATAGTGCCTGTTAATGATCTATTATATGCATTATCATTAAAGAAGAGTTTGTCTGGCCTCTTCCCAGATGCTGTATTTTAAGATACTCTGACTATTCTATTTGATTCAGTATGTTACTAGACACCATTTGGATGTTTTATCAATGAAATAAATTACCTCCTCTCTAATCTTCACTGGTAAATGAGTAGTATTTCTATTATCTCTGCAGAATAGTTGGGACTTCAGGCTTTGATCTCCATCCTTTGAAATAATCTAGACCCAAAGATAAATGAAATTCTCAAAAATGGATTACTTCATCATAAAGTACAGAACATTAAAGTTTTTTTTAAACAACATAGAAGAAAGCATAGGTGATCCTGTGTTTGGAGAAGTGTTTTTAGACACAACACAGACAGTATTCATGAAAGAAATATTTGATAAATTGGACTTCATAGGAATACAGAACAAACACAAACAACATTTCTGTTCTTTACAAGGAGCTTTTCAAGAGAAAGAGAAATCATGCCGCCGATTGGGAGAAAATATTTGCAAAAGATATAACTGATAAATAACTTATTCAAAATACACAAAGAACTCTTAACACTCAACAGTATGAAAACAATTTGGTTTAAATATGGGCGAAACTTTGAACAAGCAGCTCATCATAGAAGAAATACAGGTGGCAAATAATCATATGAAAAGATGCTTGGCATCATCCATTAGAGAGTTTCAAATTAGAACATCAATTAGATATCATAATACACTATTGGAATAGCAAAAATCCAAAACACTGATAACATTATTGCTGGTGAGTATTTGGAACGATATGAATTCCCATTTATTGCTGTTAGGTATGTAAAACGATATAGCTGCACTGGAAAACAATCTGGCAGTTTCCTACAAAACTAAATATACAGAGACCAGCGAATGGAATACTGGTTATGTCAGTGGAATCCACCGACTGCAGTTGGAGTCCCAGACCTGGCCGCTTGAGGCTCAGTCTGGGAGAATGTGTATGCATACTCACAATCCTGAGAGGAGAATGGAAGAGAAGGGAAAACAATTTGGTTTAAATATGGGCGAAACTTTGAACAAGCAGCTCATCATAGAAGAAATACAGGTGGCAAATAATCATATGAAAAGATGCTTGGCATCATCCATTAGAGAGTTTCAAATTAGAACATCAATTAGATATCATAATACACTATTGGAATAGCAAAAATCCAAAACACTGATAACATTATTGCTGGTGAGTATTTGGAACGATATGAATTCCCATTTATTGCTGTTAGGTATGTAAAACAATATAGCTGCACTGGAAAACAATCTGGCAGTTTCCTACAAAACTAAATATACAGACACCAGCGAATGGAGTACTGGTTATGTCGGTGGACTCCATTGACTGCAGTTGGAGTCCCAGACCTGGCCACTTGAGGCTCAGTCTGGGAGCATGTGTATGCATACTCACAATCCTGAGAGGAGAATGGAAGAGAAGGGATTGTGGTGTGGCCATTCCCCCTGGGGGGTGACTTCTCATTTTCTGTCTCTGGCTTTCTCTGTCTCTCCGGTGAGCACACATGCCCTATAGCAAAAAATCTCTACAAAATACTAAATATACACTTTCCATATGATCCAGCAATTATGCCCCTTGAGAATTATTCAGATGAATTGAAAATTTATGTCTGCACAAAAACTTGCACACGGATGCTTATAGCAACTTCATTCTTAATTATCAAAATTTAGGAGAAAAAATGTCCTTCAGTGAGTGAGTAGATAATTATAATACACTGCGGTAAATCCAGACAGTGGAATACCATTCAGTGCTATAAAGAAGCAAGTTATCCATGAATGAAAAGACATGGATATCACTTAATGCATATTACAAAGTAGAGGTACCATCCTTTTCCTTTAACTAATTACTTATTTATTAATTTGTTTATTTTAATTGGACCAGAGATGGAGGGAGGGAGAGAGAGAGAGAGAGAGAGAGAGAGAGAAAGAAAGCAAACCACCAGATCCAGGACTCAAACCGTAGTCGGCAACATGGAAGTCCAACACCCTTAGCCACCATACCACCTGCCAACCCATTCTCAAAAATGGATTACTTCATCATAAAGTACAGAACATTAAAGTTTTTTTAAACAACATAGAAGAAAGCATAGATGATCCTGTGTTTGGAGAAGTGTTTTTAGACACAACACAGACAGTATTCATGAAAGAAATATTTGATAAATTGGACTTCATAGGAATACAGAACAAACACAAACAACATTTCTGTTCTTTACAAGGAGCTTTTCAAGAGAAAGAGAAATCATGCCGCCGATTGGGAGAAAATATTTGCAAAAGATATAACTGATAAATAACTTATTCAAAATACACAAAGAACTCTTAACACTCAACAGTATGAAAACAATTTGGTTTAAATATGGGCGAAACTTTGAACAAGCAGCTCATCATAGAAGAAATACAGGTGGCAAATAATCATATGAAAAGATGCTTGGCATCATCCATTAGAGAGTTTCAAATTAGAACATCAATTAGATATCATAATACACTATTGGAATAGCAAAAATCCAAAACACTGATAACATTACTGCTGGTGAGTATTTGGAACGATATGAATTCCCATTTATTGCTGTTAGGTATGTAAAACGATATAGCTGCACTGGAAAACAATCTGGCAGTTTCCTACAAAACTAAATATACAGAGACCAGCGAATGGAATACTGGTTATGTCAGTGGAATCCACCGACTGCAGTTGGAGTCCCAGACCTGGCCGCTTGAGGCTCAGTCTGGGAGAATGTGTATGCATACTCACAATCCTGAGAGGAGAATGGAAGAGAAGGGATTGTGGTGTGGCCATTCCCCCTGGGGGGTGACTTCTCATTTTCTGTCTCTGGCTTTCTCTGTCTCTCCGGTGAGCACACATGCCCTATAGCAAAAAATCTCTACAAAATACTAAATATACACTTTCCATATGATCCAGCAATTATGCCCCTTGAGAATTATTCAGATGAATTGAAAATTTATGTCTGCACAAAAACTTGCACACGGATGCTTATAGCAACTTCATTCTTAATTATCAAAATTTAGGAGAAAAAATGTCCTTCAGTGAGTGAGTAGATAATTATAATACACTGCGGTAAATCCAGACAGTGGAATACCATTCAGTGCTATAAAGAAGCAAGTTATCCATGAATGAAAAGACATGGATATCACTTAATGCATATTACAAAGTAGAGGTACCATCCTTTTCCTTTAACTAATTACTTATTTATTAATTTGTTTATTTTAATTGGACCAGAGATGGAGGGAGGGAGAGAGAGAGAGAGAGAGAGAGAGAGAAAGAAAGCAAACCACCAGATCCAGGACTCAAACCGTAGTCGGCAACATGGAAGTCCAACCCCCTTAGCCACCATACCACCTGCCAACCCAAGTAGGGGGACCATTCTAAAAAGTATACAAACTGTATGAATCCAACTGCATGACATTCTAGTAAAAATAAAACTATGGATACAGTAAAAAGATTAGTAGCTACTAGTGAATTGGTGGGAAGAGTAGGTGGTACATGGGGATTTATAGGGCAGGGAAATTGTTCTGTATGATACTGTAATAGTAAATGCATGTCATTAAACATTTGTTGAAACACATAGGTTGTTTAACACAGATTGAATCCTCATGCAAACTGTGGGCTTTGGGTGATAATGATGTGATGATACTGGTTTATTGAATAAATGCACTTGTGTGGGATGTTGATGGTGGGATATTGAGGTGAGAGGAAGAGGCATGTATGAACTTCTGTGTATTTTGCATCCAATTTCTCTTTGAAACTACGGCTTTAAAAATCAAGTCCTTAGACAGAAGACAGAATTACACAAGGTCTTAATAATGACAACTTTTTTTATCAAGAGGCTGAAAGTCACCATGAATTCTCTCATTATACTACTCTGATAGAAAAGTATTCATTTAGCTCTATTAGAAATGTGTAAACACAATAAATTAATGACAACTTATGAATAATATGGAAAAATAAGATTCAATTTTTCTTCGCTACCATTAAATTGACTTGTCTCTAATTTATTCCATCTGCCAGCATGATCATGGTGTGGCATTAGGTTTCAGCTTTCTCATCTATGAAATGAGAAGTTTGGACTAAGATAGTTGAAGATACTTTTAGCTCACTCACGGTGTTTCCTTATTAATCATGTTCACTTTTACTGGACTAATAAATATTTTGTCCCATTGAAATATTGCAATAACTTTAAAGAAAATATGTAAGAATATGAGGTTATGAGAGATCTTGGAAAAGTGAATGAGATATGTATATTGTGAAAATACTGTGTAAATTTTAAGTTTTTTTCTCTAAAATTCATACCTTAATTCCATTTGTCTGTGAACTTTTTGAAGTCCCTTCAGACATGTAAGGATATAAAACTTGTGGTATTGATATGTGCTCAGTGAATGGTTTTGGTGCTGAGCTAAACTTTCATCAAATATTGGTGAAACTGATAATAATATTGCTCAGTTTATTTCAGTAGCTTCAATTACAAACTACAGTCAGCAGTTTCAAGTAAAGTCATTTTCACCTTACATAACTAGGGACTACTGGACAGATCTATATGAATTTTATAAATTAGATTTTTTAATATTAGAAATTATTTTTTTAAATTTTTAACAGAGAACTTTACATCTTCCCATCTATCAAACATTTCCTTCTCTTGCCTTTCACACCCACCCTCCAACATCCATTCCCTATCATCCACTCTCCTCACTTACTATCTAGCATCCGCACCCATCCTCTCCACCATCATATTTTCAAATCTCTCAACATTGGCCATAAAGGCAAACACTCAGCATAGATTGGGTGGGAATATACAATGCTCATCTTTCAAAGTCGGGATTATTTTGCTCAGCATGAATTCTATATTCTTTCATTTTGAGTCAAATGATAGAAACTCCTTGTTTCTTATTGCTGTATAATTATATATATATATGTGTGTGTGTGTGTGTGTTTGTGTGTATAAATATATATAGATTATATGTGTATATATTTTATATTTTTATATAGTTTTCAACTCATTCATCAGTTTTTGGACACTTAAGTTAGTTCCATGTTTTAGCAAGTGTAAACAATGCTGCAACAAACATAGATATGCAATTGTCCTCCCAACTGAATGTTTTTCTATCCTTTGAGTAAATATCAAGGAGTGGGATTACTGAGTTATTGGTTATGTAACCAATATATTTAACTTACTAGTTATATCTATAGATTACTGAGAAACTTTCATATTATTTTACACAGAGGCTTCACCAATTTACGATCCCACCTATAGTGTAAGAGATTCCTCTTTTCACCACTGCCTTACCAGCACTTGTCATTATTATTATTATTATACTATTATTATTATTATTTTATCATAGCCATTCTAACTGTGGTTAAATGGTATTTTATTGTGGTTCTAATTAGCATTTCCCTTAGGAAGAAAGACCTTGAACATTTTTTTACATATGCTTCTTGGCCATTATTATGTTTTCCTTGGATAGTCGTCTATTCAATTTGTTTGCACATTTTTTAATTAGGTAATTTTTTTTTTTTAATGAATGAGCTGTTTGAGTTCCTTATATATTCTGGATATCAATTCCTCATCTGTGGGACTATTGTTTGTGCTTTAGAGGTCTTATTTAAGAAATCTTTGCCTAACCGAATGCTTTTATTTTAATCTCTTGTCTAATTGCATTGACTAGGACTTTCAGCACAAAGTTGAAAAGGAGTGGAGAAAGTGGAACAAGTCTTGTTCCAGTAGTCAATGGAAAGACTTTAAGCTTTTCCCCATTCAGTACAATTTTTGCAGTGGGTCTGTTGTATATGGCTTTTATCATATTGAAGAATGTACCTTCTACCTCAATTCTGCTGAAAGTCTTGATCATGAAGGGATGTTGTATTTTTATCAAATTCTTTTTATGCGTCTAGAAATATGATCATATGAGTTTTATCTTTCTTTCTGTTAATGTGGCATATTATTGTATTTATTGTTTTGTATATGTTGAGCCATCTTTGCCTTTCTGAGATAAAGCCTAACTTGTTGTTATGGCATAAAACATTCTTAAGATGTTGTTGAATTCAGTTTGCTAGTATCTTATGGAAAACTTTTTGCATCAGTATTCATCAGGGATGTTGGTCTATAGTTTTTTTTTTGCTATGTCCTTGTCTGGTTTTGATATCAACATGGCAAAGGCTTCATAAAAGTAGTCTGGGAAGATTCCTTTCTTTTGAATCTTTAGTAATGGATTGAGAGGAATTTGAGTTAGCTATTCTTTAATATTTTTATCACTGATTCAATCTTCCCACTTGTTATTGTTATATTCAGGCTTTCTATTTCATCCTAATTCAATTGAGACAGTTTGGATGTGTCCAGAAACATGCCCATCTTACCTAGATTTTTTAGTTTGTTAGCATATAATTGCTAATGTTGTTCTGTCTTATTTTTTTTGTATTTCTGATATATCAGCTGTAATATTACCAGCTTCATTAGTGATTTTACCTATCTGAATCCTTTCTCTATTTTTCTTGATTAGTCCAACTAATGGTTTATCAATTTTGTTTAACCACTCTTAACAACAGCTTTTTGTTTCATTGATTTTTTTTGGTATAAATCTTTATTCTCTACTTTATTTCACTCTAATCTTTACATTTTTTAAGTGTTTTTTGTTATTGTTGTTATTGTTACTTTTCCAATTCCTTAAAATGTGACATTAAATTCTTTTTCTTTCTTTGAAAGAAAAAAATTAATTAAACTAGTTCATAATCCTACTCTCTTTTTAAGGGAAAAAAATTAAAAAACAAAAAACATTAACATAGTTATCTTTGAAGAGTAGCATTATGGGGCCAGCAGGTAGTGTGGTGGCTAAGGGCACTGGACACCCACATGACCAACTGCAGTTTGAATCCTGGGCCTGGTGCTTTCTCACTTTCCTTCTCTCTTTCTCTCACTTTTGCTCTCACTCTGACCCTCTTTAGTCAAATTAAAAAAAATAATAAAGTTAAAATAAAATAATTCCTGACATTAAATTCTTCATTTTCAACTTTCTATTTTTTTTCCTGGAAGTACTAATGAGTATAAACTTGCCTCTTATAACTGTTTTCACTGTGTCCCAGTGGTTATGGAAAGCAGTGTGTTCATTATCATTAACTATAAATTAGATATTAATAAACTCATTTAAAGATTAAATAACTGAGTTTCAGAGTATTTATGAAACCTAACCAAAATCATGAATCTAAATAGGGAAAAGTGACGATTAATCCAATCAATTTCTAATATCAAAATGTGCATAAAATATCAAGTGCAGCATACTGCATCTAAACTATATCAGTATGATTTATAAATTAATAAACCAAAGATACCAATGTATACATATTTTATATAGCCCACTGAAAATATTACTTTCTAAATACGTTCTGGAATTCACCTTAGAACTTTACTTCTGAGTCAGTCTAGAACTATAATAAGATATATATTCTCATTATATTTTAGTTTTTCTTTCTTTTATATATATTTTTTTACTTAACTTATTAATTAATAACTGAAATGTATATATAATGACCCAAGCCCTGAAAAACAGTTCCTTGTCCTTAGCTCTTTCTCAAAAAATAAAACTGTCTCATGTCTTTAGATAATTTGCTATCATTGAAGAGATTGAAAATGCTACATGTCAGTATCAAAAACAAAAATCAAGGTAACCTTTGAATAATGGTTTTGTTTAAGAGCAACATCAATGATCTCAAGGCTGCCTAATATTTAGGATCCTAAACCTAGATCTCGTTTTGCTTCATATGATGCCATAAACTTAAAAACACAAATAATATGTTCCAAAAGAGAAAACTTTGTTCAAAAATATTAAATAGAGTACCTTACTACAGAATCAGAATGTGATCGCAAGAGCAGGATTTTGATCTGCCAGCTAAGCTATCAACCCCAAGCTATTGCATGCAAACTGCTCACTTTCCTGCAACTAAAAGCCTACAAAGTAATTTTCTAAACAAATAAATTCTCACTGAAGCCACTATTGACTTAAGTAGTGTTAAGTCTTCAAACTATTTTAAATGTGTATATATCACTTTTAGTGCAAAATAAATCTGTATTAGATGTAGTTTCACTTTTTAGGCAAATTTTTTGAAGTATTACATAAAATTTTGAAATGTACACAAGTCATATTGTACAGCTTGGTAGCCTTTTGAGAAAAGGAGAAAAAGAAACATGTAACCACAACTCGATCAATATATTACAACAATTGAACTCAAGAAAACGTGCTTGTTTGGCAATGAAGGATAAACTCTTTTATGTCTAACATCTTTCAGATAATTTGTGTTTGTGAGATTCAGTTTTATAATTGCAATATTATTCTGTACATTCTCAAAGCTGAGTATTATTTGATGTTATAAATATATTGCTCTTAATTTACCCATTTCATACTTTTGATAGATATTTAGTTTTTTTGCAATTTAGTCCTTTTGTGAATATTGTTGCTATAAATATTTTTCTATATGTCTTTGTTGTGCTTTTATAAATATTTATATATATATATATATATACTCACATACACACACATGTGAGTGATACTGTTTGAACTCATAATATATTTGATTTTAATGAATAATCCCAAAACACATTTACTAATGTGTTTATTCCATTGTGAGAGTTCAGATTGCTCCATCTTTTTACACACTTGAATTAATATTCACTTCAGTCGTATCAGTGGCTTAATAATAAAATTTTATGTGGTTTTTATTTTAATTTCTCTGTTGACTACCAGTACTAAGCAACTTTCCACATATTTATCAAACAGACCCAGTTTTTATAAAATACCTCTTCAAGGACTTAACCAATTTTCTGCTGGACGGGTTCCTGCCTCTTTTGTCTTTGTTTCTTTTGCAAATGGGTTATATTTATGTTGTTATGCATTTGTCAGAGATACATGTATATTCTAGGTATGAGTCCTTTGGCAAGTTATTTTTGTTTTTTTGGGAGTTTTTTTTTGTTTTTGTTTTGTTTTGTTTTGTTTTGTTTTGCCATAGAGTGCATGTTCTCACCAGAGAGAGAAATTGAGAAATATCAACTCCCAGGAAGGATGACCATTCTGTCATCCCTTCTATGCCTTTGTCCCGTCAGGATTTTGGGTACACACGTACACACGCTCAGCATGATTTTCAAGCCGTTGGGCCAGGACTCAAACCATGGATGGTCATGTGAGGATCCAGCATGTTAACCTCCATGCTGGCCCCTGCTAACTATATGTTTTTCAGCTATCTTGTCTTACTTACAACTTTCAGTTTCATTCCCTGAAAGAATCTTTTAATATAAGCTGAATTTTTTATTCTACATGTAGTTCATTTTATTAAACTAGCACTTCTTGCATTGGTACATTTTGCTTATTGCCTGTCCCAAGTATTAAGCTAATTACTCTATGTTGTCTTCTAGAATTTTCTTTCTTATTTATTCATTTTAATGAGAGAAAAAGCATGCAGTGAGGGTCATGGAGAGAGACAGGCATTATTGACAGGATATCACCATGTTGCAACCCTCCTGCTGCAGCCTTCTAGTTAGGATCTCAGGAATATGCCACTGTGCTTAATCTGTTTAGACCGAACTGAGACTCAACCCTGGACCTCCAGTGTGTCCTCTGCCATGCTCTCACATCTGTGTTACCATGCCTGGTTTGCCTTCAACAATCTTAATTGTTCTACTTCACATTTATATCTGGTATTTATCTTGTTTATGGTGTATGATAGGAATATAAAGGTATTTGTCTCATATGGATATCTAACAGTATGGCTACTATTTATTATAAAGTCACATTTTTCCAATGCCCTGAAATGGCACATTTGTTATAAGTTATGTTTATGTTTCTTTATATATGTGGTTCTTGATCTGCGTATGCTCTCTGTATGTCTTTGGACCAATGCTACACTACTGCCTTAGTTAGTATGCCGTTACATTGTTTGATATTTTATAGTTTAAGTTTTCTATTTATGTTCTTTAAGATATCTTGGTTGTTAGTAATTTCAGATGCATATAAAATGTAGACAACTAGTAAGTTAAAAATAAACAAAGAAAACCACAAAGCACAACCAAAATTCTTGTTGAGAACTCATGTTTATAAAATCAATTACTCTGACATGTTATGTATTTATTTATTTTAGTGTTCCTTACCCGTTCTCTTCCCTTCTGTCTGTCTCTCTGTTTCTTTTCTTCTCCCCACTTCTATATGACATAAAATTCTTGTGTATTTTTTATTATGTTTTCCCTGAGTATAATTAATATTATAGTCCTACTGTTATAAATGTTACTTTTTTATCATATTTACAAATTGTTTATAAACTTCAATTTATTGACAGGAAGATAGACTCTAATGTGGATATATGCTACTTTATTTATTTATTCCACAGTTAACATGCATTAAATGATTTCCATTTTTGCAAGTTTAAAGAATGTTGAAATAAATATTTTTTTGGATCAATGCTTCTCCTGATTTCACAGTAGTATTTTATGTTCTATTTACAGAAATAGAATTCCTGGGCCAAAGAGATACATTATGTTTATGCTATATTCATTCAGGAAATTGCACATTATATAAAATTATGCATATAAAGTTTGATTTGGGACCTAAACAGTGGGTGCTGACATGATGGGAACAGGGAATGGAGTCCACAAATCACCAGTCAGTAAGATTCTCTGAGGCAAGGGTCAATAGAAGAATGACACTGGCTTTATTTGTAACCTTGAAATCCCCAAACATAGGCAGTGATTTGCTCTGTCTCATAAGCGTGATGAGAGTGCCTAGGAGAGAGCGTGGACATATTCTTTGATTCTTTGATTTCCTTTCCTCCCTATCTTAACAATGGTACCAGACAGCACCTTGCCCTGGCCACCTACTCCTACTGCAGCCCTCCCTTTCTCCTTCCAAATGTGCAAGTTGAGCCTTGCTATGTTCGTGGACAATCAACAACTGCCTACTATCCCTTAAGGGGAATTGCTTTGCTTTGAAATTGCAGGAAAACCTTCATTTAATGTTTGCATTTAGTTGAAAAGCCTGAGAAGACTCAGCAAGGACAAGTGAATGAATATAAAACAGAGGAGGAGAAAAGGGACAGAATAAGAAATAAGTTTCAGTAGCACTATTTTTTTAAAATAAATCAGGAGAACACAGACCATCACCCACATGGGCAGGTCACACATTTAGAAATCCAAAGATGGGGATTCCAAATATTAAAGTAAAAGTTACTCTGAAACTCAGACAAAATGCAGATGTTCCTCACTTACATGAGTGACTTAAACACAAGGAATGTTAAAAGCCTCAATGACAGTCCTGTGTCTTCAGTTCTCTGTTCATGTATACAATTTAGTATGACAAAGAAAAAACAGGGAGAGGGAGAACATGAACCATTTGTTGTCATAATTTGCCATGATTTTCACTAAAGTTGGCCCACTTTATCTTTATAAAATCCTGCAAGAATTACTATCCCCGTTTTCAAGCAAGAAAAATGAGCTTGGTTTGATTAAGTGAACTGCCCAAATTATCACTTCTTTCCCAAGTACTTCTTAAGACAATAGCCTTATATTAATATCCAATAAAGCCATTACTTCTAGGCATATAGTTAGAAAAACATACACCAGAACATTTAATTGCAGTATTGTTTTTAACAACAAAAATGAAAATAGCTTAAGTATATATCCATAGGATATTGATAAATAAAGTATGAGATACACACAGACTAGAGCCCTGTGCTAAAGCTAAAGTGAATGCAACTGGATACGAACAGTGTCACAACTGTAAAATGCAACACCCCACATGGGAGGGTTGGGTTTTAGGTTTGAGTCCAAAGACCTCTCTAAGTATATTGGGCAAGCTGGGCAAGCATATGCCCATGATCTGGCCAGGCCAGAGGTGGACTATGACATCAAGAGTCTGTTGAGGGTGGAGGGGGCCGTAGGTGGCATCAAGGTTAAAGCACTGGATGTCCACATGGTGAACCATGGTTTGAGTACCAGACCCAGTGGCTTGAAACTCATGATGGACACATACGTATATGCACCCAAAATCTTGAGAGAAAAATGGAGGAGAAGGTACTGTAGTGTAGCTATCCTCTCAGGGGGGTATTTCTCATTTTCTGTCTTTCCGTCTCTGTCTCTCTGTCAAACTCTTGCATCTCATAGCAAAAGTCTGTCAAAAAAAAAAAAAGAAAATAGAAAAGAAAAGATAGTCTGATGGATGCTCTCTCACTCTCTCTCTGTCTTTTTCACTCAATCTCTCTCTTGCTCATGTAAGAAATAAATAAAATAAACTTTAAAAATTAAAGTAAATGCAGTGGAATTATTTGCACCAATATCCAAAATACAATACTTACTTAAAATGCAAAACACTGAATAATTCATGTTGTACAATAATATTATATAAAATTTGAGAACATGAAAGGTAATTGCAAACATACATTATAGGTGCATAAATATGTAATAATAGTATAATAAACATTTGTAAGAATGGAGCAGAAAATAAAACCAAGAGAGTGGTTACTTTTAAGCAAGGAGATGGGAATACAATCAGGGGGCATTTACAAAAAAAAAAAATCACAATTCTATTTGAATAACTATGAGGCCAATAGTAAAAACTTACAATTTTATTTAGTTAAGCTGTGACACTCAGATGTTTATTTTATTATTATTTCTAAATAATTGTTGAGTGGGAAGTTATTGAAAAACAAATCAAAGAATGACTGTAAGCAGTATTTGTCAAACAAGAAAACCAACATTCTGCATCTCAATTACCTTTGTTCCATACGGAAATGCAGAAATCTTGATTTTACCTCAAATCAAATAAATCAGCATCTATAGAGAGTTAGACTAGTAAAAAACCATTCTTGTGTATGTGCACACACCACACACAAACAGAATACTAATCCTAATTTGTTACACATGTGTATGGGGGACATGTATGTGACTGTGTGTGCATGTTGTATGTTACATTTTGAGAACTGTTGATCTGAGTGAACAGTCATTGAATTCTTTGGAGCCGAGTAAAATATATTACTCCAAAGATATTTTTTTTCCTACTTCACCTATTTCTTAATAGCAAAATTATGTGAAAAGAACAATTGAAAATACAATATACAGCTTAGTTGTTAGCCTCACATCTAACTAGTTGTTCCGATCATAGGATTAATCTCTTTTTGTCTTATTTCTACTGAAGACAGAGAGTTATGAAGAAAACCATTTTTTTCATTACCAGAGAATATGTGTGCTTGCCAGAGAGAAATGAAGACAGAGAAGGAAAAAGTGTCTTCCAGTAAAGTATAGCCATGCCACAACCCCTTCTTCTCTATCACTTCTTTCTTTCAGGATTAAAAGCATACATGCACAAGTACCTGGCATGTACTCCCAGCCACCACAGCCAGGACTAGAACTGGGCTCAGTCACCTGGAATCCACGTCTCATATTCAGTAAGCTACTCGGCCAGCCTGAGGGAGTTAACCTTTTCTATGGCACATTCCTGTAATAGTGTTTCGAGTAAATCTGAATCATAATAACCATCTAACATTGAAGACTGAAGAGTGATTATATCAGCATATATACTTTATAAAAACTTTGAGCACTGAGTATACACCAAACATTATTTTAATTTCATTTATTTATTTATTTGAAAGACTTTTTGCTACAGGGCATGTATACTTACCAGAGAGACACAGAGAGAGAAAGCAAGAAATCACCCCTAGCAGGGATGGCCATGCCATAGTCCCTTCTACTCCATTCTCCTCTTGGGATTTTGAGCATGCACGCACATGTGCCCAGCATGAGTTTCAAAGCACTGGGTCTGGAACCTGAACCATGGTCAGCCATGTAGTAGTCCAGCACCCAGACCACCACGCCACCTGCTGGCTATGACCAAGCATTATTTTAGAGCTTTTAAAGTCAATCAGGACCAACAGATGGTATAATGGTTGTATTTTTGGACTCCCACATAGTCGACTGTGACTTGAGTACTGGACCCTGAAGCTTAAAACACGCCAGGCATTTGTGAGTGAGTGTCCAAAATCTCGAGAGGAGAATGGAGGAGAGGGGATTGTGGTCTGGCCATCCCCTCTGGAGGAGGGGGAATTTCTCATTTTCTGTCTCTCTCTGTCTCTCCATCTCTCTCACAAGGACACATGCCCTATAGAAAAACAAATGCTCTCAAAAAAAAAAAAAAAAAAAAAAAAAAGCTGATAGCAACCCTTCAGAACCTGTCCTAGCACCTGGAAATGAGATTGTGGAGTGTTTTTCTTCAGTTTTTCTCCATCTCAGTATCAAAGGGTAGAGTATATAGAAAATACATACATTATGTAAGACATAATCCCAAAAAATTATTGTAAGCATCTTAAAGACTATACATACATCACTCTTTTCTTATAGAGGAGTGACCTGAAGTTCAGTATAATAAATAAGTATTCACAAGTATAAAACCATAATATGGGAAATCCAGGACTTGAATTATATCCTACACACAAGTTCAAAACTGAAAGAGCCACAGTACTTACTCCTAATCTGATATTGACAGATCCAGCCTTCTGTTAATTATCTTCTGTTACTTCCTAGGGTCTAGTTTGCCACTGCATTGCGGTGTTTCTTGAAAATATTTCTGTCTGTTAATTATCTTCTGTTACTTCCTAGGGTCCCAGTTTGCCACTGCATTGTGGTGTTTCTTGAAAATATTTCTGGTATTTCCATTGACTTACATTTTTAATTTTCCCTGACCAGGCATTCCAGCATGAAATGCTGGACTTTACCTCTGCTTCCGTCTTGGCCGTGATATTTCCTATCTTTATGGAGAACTCCTTGTCTTAGAACTCTCCACTTATCCATATATTCTTATCCTCCAGTTGTGTATTGATACTGAAAAACCATAGTCATGAATACAAGTTGTCCATTCAAAGTGAAATAATATGTTGCCTTAGGGCATCTCACTCTAATAAAGAATAGCATATAATTTCTAGCATAGTCAGTGCATAGACATGGTCCAAGACTCTATGTGTCTCTTCCTTTCAATTATTTAGAAACTTGCTCAGTTCACATTGCCAGATCCTCTGCCCTGGAAGATATATCAATACTGCTCTGTGTTCTCACAGTACAGCAAGGTTTATAAGATATGGAAATCAACTTTTGAGGAAAAGTCAAAGACCTCTTACGAATCTGAGTAGCCAAGATTATGATGTTGAAAAAAAATCTAGTGAACAATGTCTTAGAGATTTACACTTTCTACTATGGATTATTTCTCAGTACCTTGTCAGCTACTTAATTCCCCTTCATTTCCTTAGCTGGCTTCAGGATCCCAGACTGCCCTGGTAGCTGGGTACTCCTTTTCTAGTCGTTGTTACCTACTATCTTAGATACAGAATTTGCTGTTTCCCAAAAAGAACAGAAAGTGAGAAGTTTTTGGTTTGTTCATTTTTACATGTATAGAACATATGCAATGTCCCAATAGCTCACTCAAAATATACATCCGACCAAATTCTACCTTCTTTTCAAAGGTTAACCATTCATAAAGACTTCTATGATCACTCTTAACTCCACTGATTATATCTCACTGTAATAATCATGTTATAAGACCCAGCATATGCTGGATATGGCTGCTTGGCAGACTGGGACCACATGATAGACCTAGGTTCAATTTTCAGCCCCCCATAAAAACTGAGTGTGGTGGAATGTGCCTGCAGTCCCAGCTCTAGGGGGCTGAGGTAAGAGGATTATGACCCAACAATACCCTATTTAAACAAAAATAAGCAAACAAGATGGGGCCAGCTGGTGGCATAGTGGTTAAGATGCTGGATACCTATATGGCTGACCACGGTTTGAGTCCTGGATCTAGTGGCTTTAAACTCACAGTGGGCATGTGTGCACACATGCTCCAAATCCCAGGAGGACAGTGGAGGAGAAGCGATTGTGTCATGGTTTGCCCCTCTGAAGGCTGATTCCACACTTTCACTCTCACTCTTTTTATATGTGTATAAGTGCACATGTTTTATGGCAAAACCCTAAAAAATATGAAAACAAGTCACCACACACACATACACACAATAATTGCATTATCAGACAAAAATTTGTTTGAATATTTCCCTTTTCTGAATTGTAAGCATTTTGAAAACCTAAGCCATGCCTTATTTATTTTGATAACACCAGGACATAATGTGCAAAGAAGATGCTAAGTTTATACTTGTTGAAAACTTAAAAGAAAGCACCAAAGCCTCCCCAGTCCTATAAACTTTTGAGGAAATCTCATATTTAGTTATGTTTTACATAAATAATTAAAGCTCATAACCTCAGAGAAACAAATTTCAAGCAATAAAATAATTATACAAAGGTGAGTTATAGTGGTTTTGTAATCAAACAAAACTTTTGTAAATGCATTTCCTGATATTGACTTTCTGGTAAAATTAATACCTTTTTTCCAATTCTGGCTTCTGTAGTTAGTTCTTGGGGTAGGTATCATAATTTTCTCAGCTTGGTTTTTAGAATATATGTTACTACTAGCCGACTGATCCTACTACTCCTTTAGTTCTATGCAAATCTATTCTTTTCAGTACCTTAGCTAGCTGAGGTAATGAGTGGGCACAATTGGTGACCACTCCTTGTAAATAGACAGTTTGCAACTGGGTACATTTTTAATGACACTCATAGAAAAAGCAGATGTAGAGACCAGCAGTTAGCTTAATGGCTATGTCACTGGACTCCCATGTAGTCAACCACAGTTCGAGTCCTGGATCCAGTAGCTTAAATTCACACCGGGCACATGTGCATGCTTGCCCAAGATCCCAAGAAGAGAATGGAGGAAAAGGGACTGTGGTGTGGCCACCCCCCTGGGGGGTGATTTCTCGCTTTCTGTCTCTCTGTCTCTCTCTGACTTTCTGGCGAGCAATGTGCCCTATAGCAAAAACCTCTCCAAAAGAAAAAGCAGATGTAAGGGAAAAAAGTCACATCATTTCATAACAATTATATAGATCTCTTAGTTCTTTTCCAAAACACTCAATAATCAGCAAAATGAGAAATCACAGTGCAAATACTACCATCATAATAAAACTTTTTCTTTCTTTCTTTCTTTTTTTTTTAGAGAGGTTTTCGCTGTAGGGCACATGTGCTCACCAGACAGACAGAGAGAGACAGAGAGACAGAAAGTGAGAAATCACCCCCCAGGGGGGATGGTCACGCTGCAATCCCTTCTCCTCCATTCTCCTCTTGGGATCTTGGGCATGCACGCACATGCGCCTGGCGTGAGTTTTAAGCCACCGGGTCCGGGACGCGAACGGCGGTTGACTACGTGGGGGCCCAGCGACATAGCCATTACACTAACTGCTGGTTTCCAATAAAACTTTTTCATTGTGCCAAATATTGTGTCAAATACTACATAAATCTTGGATGCAATATGGTATCATTTTCTTTTTTTTATACATTAAAAAATGCAGATGCAGAGTCAGCTAGAATGATATTTTATATATGAATGACAGAAAATAAAACTATGAACATTGGTTTGTTTTATTGCAGAGACAACATCAGTCTTTTTTTTTTTTTTCTTTTAGGTCTAAGTACTGAAAGAAATCCTTATACTGGCTTTCAAACATTAGCATTATTTGTGGCCACAACTCAAGAGCAGTTGTCGATGCACAGTTACAGACTTCCTGAGACATGGGAGGAATGAGAAATTCGATTTCTGATCGGAAGCAACTCTGCTATTGGCTGCAAGCTTTCACTGGTATTTTCTGATGACCTTTGTTGGCTGTGTCAAGGGGCTTTCTTTTTTTTTTAAATGTTGCTGCTGGATGTCATTAGTAGCAATGGCTATGAAGTTTGTCCTGTCACCTGCACTAACCCCAGGAGAGAACTTTCCAAGGGACCTCATCCAGTGAAGGTCACTGATTCTTTCTGTCACCAAAGTACTGGCCTGTGATTAGAAAAAGGAAGGTGGAAAGTCGATGGAATGGTAAACTGGAGATTCTTGGAAACACAGGAGAGTTAAATTAGAATTAGGCTCTAAAACGCTATTGATCAAAAGGACAAATAAGCAGGGGGCCAGAAGCAGGGAAGAGGGAATGTTATATTGTTTTCTTCCATCAGAGAGACAAATTAAATTTTACAGTGTTGCACCAAATATTTTTTAGGTATTGATTTAGAAATCTGTGCTTGACATTTAAGATGACAGAAGAGATAGGGGGACAGGATGAGTATGCAGGCTAGGCATATGGTAAAATGATCTTTTATCAACAATGATTTCAAAGATCTCTATAAAGGTGGGGAACAATTCCTGAGGTTTTAGTATTATGTGAATTATCTCCATTATTTTTCTAGAAACTCACAGTGGATCTCACAAGATTTTAGTTCTTCATTGAGGCTGTGAGAGTGTGCCTCACTGAAAAGAAAAAAAGAATTACATCTTTGAAATTGATGCTGTCAGGGACCAGCACTTGGCGAAATGGCTACGTCATTGGACTCCCACATAGCGTATCAAGGTTCAAGTCCTGGATCTGGTGGCTTAAACTCACGCTGGGCATGTGTGTGTGAGAGCCCAAGACCCCAAGAAGAGAATGGAGGAGATGGGACTGTGGCATGACAATCCCCTCTGGGGGGTGATTTCTCATTTTCTGTCTGTCTGTCTCTGTCTTTCTGGTGAGTGCACGTGCCCTATAGCTAAAACCTCTCAAAAAAAAAAAAAAAGAAAAAGAAAAAAAAAGAAAAGAAATTGACGCTGTTGGAGCTCCCTCTACTGCCCCTCCTTAATTCTAAAACCATGTAGACCTGTTCTGGGGAAAACTGACAGATCAAAAGGTGACATGATTATGGGATTTTCCTGATGCTGTTAAAGTAAGGAATTATGTGCCAAAAAATCACTGCAATGAGGAAGTACTCTTTCATGGATCTCAGGTTATAGTGAATGAAGAAGGAGGTGATCAAGGAAATATGAAGTTCTCATGAGGCTTAAAGACCTTCATTAAAATGAAACTTCATTTTTAGAAATAGGTCCCAGCTAAATATACCTTCCTTTAGAAGTCTTGGCAATTCCAGGCATAATACTCCTGCTAGTTTGGTCTCTTTAGGGGAATCATACAGCTGAGATACTCTGGTATGTTTCTAACATTTGAGGAAACCATGAGCAGAATTTTCAAGGTGCAGTTCCCTTCACTCAAATAGAGGAAAAACATACCGGCATGTAAGCATTGTTTAATTCAGAACCCACTATGTGACAAGTTTCTAAAGGTTAGATTTGCCCATCATATCCCTGATAAACTTGCCTTCCCACCTTATCTACCTCCGCTGTGAGGTTTATTTTCAATTTCTATGTGTGTTGTGTTGAAAACCTTAAATAATATGTGACTCAGTCTTTCTCTTTAACTACAGTCTTCCTAGAGAGCATTCCAGGAATGTGTTCAGAAGATCTGAGTCAAGAAACCCTACTCTGGAAAGGCCTTTGATATGATTGAGAACCAGACACTGCTTGAAACACCAGCAGAGAAGCAGTGAGAAATGTGATGCTTCTGAAGAAGAGGGCAGGGGATGATTAAAACTGAGGAACAGAGTCTATGCTAATCTTTAATTAAAAAAAAAAGTGTAAGATTTTAAAGTATAGGCATGCTGCAATGGAAAATACCATGATTTTGTGTTTTTAACACTGGCTGTTGTCAGGAGGCAGAAAAAAATTGATGAGGGCTCTAAACCATGTTTCCTGTCTTGAAGATGCTTTTGGTCTAATATCTGAGAGACAAAAATACAAAGAAAAGTATTAGAGAATATAACTTTTAACTATTAATACTGAAGTAGTTGTATGTTATTGTCAAAAATGACACAGAAAGATGTTACCCACATACTTTTTAGTCTTCCCATTAAAATTTCTTGTAAAACTATAATACAATATCACAATATTTATATGCTATTTATATGGCCAAGATACTGAATCATCTCCATCACCACAATGATCCCTTACATCGCCCTTTTAAAGCCACACTCATTTCCCTTCTACTCCCATCCTTTTTAGCCCCAATCACTTTTTTCTCCATTTTGATAATTTTATCATTACAAGAAAGTTACATAAATGGAAAAACACAATATGCAATGCTTTAAAATTTGCTTTTGTCACTGAGCATAATTTCTGGGGAAATTCCTCCAAATTTTTACATCTATTAATAGTTTTTTTTTTTATTGCTAGGTAGTTTTTCATGGTATGGCTATACAATAATTAATGCCACTTCATATCTACTGGAGGTATCTGAGTTGTTTCCTATTTTTGGCTATTGCAAATAAAGTCACTATAAACATTAATAGAGTACAGATTTTGATGTAAATATGTTTTACTTTTTTGAGATAAATACTCAAGTACAATTATTGATTCATGCGATAGTTGCATATTAATTATTTAAGAAATTACTTTCCAGAGTGTCTATCATTTTGAATTCCAATGAACAAAATATGAAGGGATTAAGTCCTTTGTATCCTCACCCATTTTTGCTGTTTTCAGTACTTACACACACACACACACACATGCATGCACATTTACTTATTACCAGTCTTTATAACAATATATTCAGTCTTTCATACTTAAGTTGTGAATTTTTATAAGTGCCCTTTATCAAATGTAAATATATTCATGTAGACATATACTTTAGTAATTTTAATATGTTTTTCAATGATAGTTCCTATAGTTTTAAGGTTACAATCTGTATTTCCCTAATGGTTAATGATATTAAACTTTTTTTAAGAGGTTTTTGCTATAGGGCGTGTGCACTCACCAGAAAGACAGAGAGATAGAAAGCCAGAAATCACCCCCCCCTGGGGGGATAGCCATGCCGCAATCCCTTCTCCTCCATTCTCCTCTTGGGATCTTGGGCATGCACGCACACGTGCCTGGCGTGAGATTAAGCCACCGGGTCTAGGACTCGAACCACAGTCAGCTACATGGGAGTTCAATGACATAGCCATTACATTAATTGCTTGTCCCAATATTAAACTTTTTAAGGTGATTATTCTTCTTTAAGGAAATGTTCTTTATATATTTTGACCATTTTCTAATAAAATTTTTTATTGTTGAGTTTTGATAGTTATTTGTATATTCTAGACACTAATCCTTTGATGAGTATTTGGCTTATTAATATTTTCTCAATCCATAGCTTGCCTTTTTACCTTGTTACCAAAGTCTCTGCTATATCACAATTTGTTGATATTGGTGAGGTGTGAGTATTGTATGCTACAATTTGTGATTTTGGTTTTCGATCTATGAGCCATAGCCTTAATTGTGAAGATTTTCTCATATTTTTTCCCCTAAGTTTTCTAGTTTTTCTTTTTCAGTAATCCAGTTAAACTTAATGTTTGTATAAACTACAAAATTTAGTTCGAGGTTCGTTTTTTGCCTGTGGAGATTCAGTTGTTCTAGCACCATTTATTGAAAGTTATCTTTACTCTGTTGACTTGCTTTTCTGTCTTTATCAAGAGTTAATTGGGCATGTTTGTGTAGAACTTTTTCTTGAGTCTATTCTGTTGATCCACCTGTCTATGCTTCAAGCACTCCCACAGAGTCTTTTATTTTTTATTTTTAAAATTTTTTATTATCATAATTTTAATAATATTACATTGAATCACATATAACTTTACAGTGTATTACATTTATTTTTCCAGTAGAAACACTATTCATACAAGTCAATACAAATACCTTAAAATCCCTATCATTATCCAATAGCTTTTCATTTTTTACCAGATTATTATTATTATTCCAATTTTTTTAAACATTCAATCACTATTTATTGTTTTTGCTTGTAAAAACACTTTACCCAACCTGAAATACTTCTCCAACCTGTCCAGTTGAGAATACTGTACACATAATCATCAACAGGTAGTAGACCATGTCTGAATCCTACTAATATCATGCCTCTTTATTTGTTCTCTTGCTATCCTTCTCCATACTCTTCTCTTCGCCCACCCCATTCCACACTGTTTTATCATAGCTAACTATTTTCACTGCTTTTATCAGAGTCTTGATTACTGTAGCTGTATAATAGATATTAGAGTTTATCTCTTCCTCCTTATTTTTTGAAACTATTCTAGCTATTATATATCCCTTTATTTTCATACATGTATTTTAGAATAAACTTGCCTATAAATATAAAAAATTGCTGAGATTATTTAGCAATTGGATACAATTTTTCATCAATTTGAGAATTAATATAATACAAAATTGAGTCTTCTCATAAACATGTATGTTTCACTTTTTTAGAACTTTTGCTATTTTATTACAACCTTGCTATTTTTAGCATGTTACTGCTACACATATGTTTTTCTATCCTTCAGTATTGTATTATGAATAACTGTATACTATACTATTTTATTTTATTTTGTTTTTCACACTACATTATAAAATATATAGGAATATAATTTATTTCTGAAAGTTTACTTTCTACTTTGAAATTTTACTATTATTTCTTAAATATCATTTTTTTTGTAGATTTCTTGGGACTGTCTACATAAACACTCAAGTCAACTACATATAGGAAAGATTTACTTCTTTTTTTAAATTTTATTTATTGCAATTTTAAAAATTTGCTACAGGGCATGTATGCTTAGCAGAGAGACAGAGACAGAGAGAGAGAAAGTAAGACAGCAAGTCACTAGGTCTTGGATTCGAACCATAGTCAGCCATGTAGAAGTCCAGTGCTTTAACAACCACACCACTACCTGGCCCAGGAAGATTTACTTCTAACCCACATGACGTTCATTTCTTTTGCTGAACTTATTACACTATGTTTACTAAGAGTGGTGAGCACAGATATCTTTCCTTGTTCCCACAGTAGAGATGCATTTAGTCTTTCATCATTAAGAATAATGTTAACTGTGGACCAGCAGGTTGAGTAATGGTTAAGGTACTGGACACCCACATGGTTGACTACGGTCTGAGTCCCAGACCCAGTGACTTAAAAGTCACTGTGTTTGTGTGTGTGTGTGTGTGTGTGTGTGTGTGAAAAATGCCAGGAGAAGAATGGAGGAGAGGAGATTTCAGTGTGACCATCCCTTCTATGGAATGATTTCTCACTTTCTTTCTGTCTCTCTCCAGTGAGCGTACACATCCTATAGCAAAAACCTTAAAAAAAAAAAAAAAAAGTTAACCACAAAGTTTTATACATGTTCTTTATCAAGTTCACATGTGTTCATAATTGATTTTCTAATATCTCTGGTGATGTCATTTTTAAATCTTTGGAAAATAATTCTTACATCTTTGTCATTTCAATATTGATATCTGTTGATTGTGTTTAGCATTTAATTTGTGGTATCTCTTGTTTTGGTATAAGAATTAACACCATTGTGAGGGGGGTGGGTATGTGTGATCTTATTACCACTTGATAATAGTGAAAATCCTAAACATCCACTAGGACTCCTCTGATACACCAGCCACAAGGCTGAGGAGTGCCTTGCTGGCATGGAGGTAGGGAACTACGTCTTTTCTGATACCATGTTGGGAAGAGGGGATAAAAGTTACCACATGATAGAGATGAAAGTTCTAGCTCTTTTCTCTAGTGCCACTCTGGCAAGGGTAACAGGGGACTTCATGGCTTAAGAAAGTAGAAATCTAGACTAATCACTCAGTATTTGCGAGTATAAATGGGAGGAGGGCCACAGTATTTGCTTTTGTGTTTGGCTATGGTAGTTTGATTTTTGCCTAAAATGTTTTTCTTGCTTGGCTGTTCCTTTCTTAGTGTTTTTGCTAGAAGGAGCTGATTTTCAATGGTATTTTTGGGATCTGGTTTCTCTATAGATCTGGGATAAAGGAGGGAAAAAAAAATTCAAACTGAAGAAACTTACCACTGTGACATATCTTGGAACCTGAGTTCTCTAGTGAGCGTTTCTCATGTTCCCCACCTTTCAGAATCTCTTTATGCATGTTTTCTATGAAATGCCTTAGTTTTTAAGTTCTTAGAAGAATAAATAAGAAAAGTATATCTATTCTGTCTTCCCAGAAGTGAAAGTGTGAGGAATATACATTTTCAGGGAGCATAAATTTTTTAAAGAATTATTTTATTTAACTTTATTAAATTTCATGAGAGAGGAACAGAGCAAGTGAGCAAGAGAGAGAGAGAAAGAGAAAGGGAAAGTGAGAAAGCAAACTTCCAGGACAAGGACTCGAACTGCAGTTGGCTATGTGGGAGTTCAGCGTCCTTAGCCACCATGACACTTGCCAACCCCCAGGAAGTATAAACTTTCACAGGAGCTCTCTCAAGACTCAGGAAGGATGGCTGGTATCAGAATGTGAGAAAATGAAGAAAAAGAGAAACTTTGAAAGAATACAAAACATAACAGTCATTTTAAAAATCAAATATTAGAGACTTATAAATGTGTTACATTGATTGCAAAAAAAAGAGTAAATTTCTTTGATGTTTACCATAGCTTTGTAAACTTCATAATGTGATTCTTCACCTTGTTTCTTTATAAGTTTATTCTTAATCACCTCAGATTTTATATTTCATATTATTTTTATTATTACACACCAAGTATTTTTTAAATTGCCAAAGGATGTATGAGCTCAGTGAAGAGAGATGAAGAGACAAAGTAAGATAATGAAACAGAGAAAGCACATTTGTTTCTTCTTTCCTTCCTTCCTTTCTTTTTTTTAGATATTTTTGCTATAGGGCACATGCGCTCACCAGAGAGACAGAGAGAGATAGACACAGAAAGCAAGAAATCACCTGTCAAGGGAGACGGCCATGCTGCAATCCCTTCTCTTCCATTCTCCTCTTGGAATTTTGGGCATGAACGCACACATGCCAGGCATGAGTTTTAAGGTGCTGGGTCTAGGGTTTGAACCATAGTCAACTACATGGGAGTCCAGTGATGTAACCACTACACCATCTGCTGGTCCTGAAAAATCACCTTTCAATGGGATGTGGTCATGTACCAATCCCTTCTCCTCCATCAGGCACACACATCCACCTGGTATGTTTTTCAAGCTACACAGACCAGTATTCAAACCATGTGGTTGGCCATGTTTCTCTGGCTTCTTTCACCCACCATGCTATAGGGCTATCCCTATATACTGATTATTTTGAAAACAGCTACAATTAGAATGAAAGCAGCTGGATTTAGTGCTGCAAAACTATAGCTGCAGATACTGAGAAGGCCGAGATTCTGTCTAAAAGATCATGCACACACACACACACAAACATATGAATACATAGAACAAAGGAATTGTAGGGATATGGTATTTTCTAAATTGAGGTGTAAAAAACTGAGAAATGGAGCCAGTAGGTGGCATAGTGGTTAAGGAGTTGGACTCCCACACAGCAGATCATTGTTTGAGTGCTGAAACTAGAGGCTTGAAAATCATGTTGGGTACATGTGCATGCAATCCCAAAATTCTGAGAGGAGACTGGAAGAGAAGGGATTGCAGCATAGCCATCCATGCTGGGGGTAGGGGGAGGGGTGATTTTTCATTGCCTATATCTGGTAAGTGCACATGCCCTACAATGATAGATAGATATAGATAGAGATAGATAGAGATAGAGATGTAGATAGATGATATAGATATACAAACAGAGCAGACACTAATAAAATACTCATTTTTAAAGAGGCAATCATCACTTCAGGAAAAAAATATGCTGTTGACATACTGAATAACAATTCATTCTATGGATGTATTATAATACATAATGAAAGAAATTTAACTAGTTGTGGTTGAACATAAAATATGTTATTGCAATAATAAGTAGCATCTTCTTTTTTTTTTCACTTGGGCACTTATGCAAATCCTGTTTTCTTGAAAGCCAGAGTTGGGATATCAATGTCATACTGTGTTAGTTGATTTCAAGGCTAGTGATAATTGTCAATGTGATTTTCAGACCTAACATTTGTACTTCACAAGACCCAATTTAATCTGTTGGAAGTGTTTGGTTTCTTCTCATTGTCCAAAGTCTATCTCAACAAGGAGAAAAGGGAAACAATTCAGAATAATAGAAAAGCCTGCTTTGGACCATAAGCACACTTGCTTAGGTAACATGACAGAATATATTTTTTAAAATGTATACAACGATATTTTAGTATCACATGCCCTTCTAGTATCTAGCCAGAAAAGAGGTTTATTTCTCCTCTCTTTGTTTATTGCTTCAACTAGGATATTACAACCAAAGTCACATTGCGTGGCATTCATGATTAGGTCACTGAATGGGAACACACCTTTCCTATGGTTCTCTCTCTTTCCCCTTCTCCTTCTATCTCTCACTCTTCTCTTACTCTTGCATTTGGAAGCAAGTTACAAGGTGTAAGGAATGTAGGGCCACATGCCAGCCTAGGTAGTACAGTCTACAATGTGCTAGATGCAATACTGCAAGCCACATGGCTGAACATGGGTTCAAATCCCTAGCCAAGTCCACCTAAAATCCACACAGATACCCAAGATCCTGATAAGCTGAAGACTAGAGGAGGGGGATCACAGAAATAAGATCCTATTGAAGGTTTTTTTCTCCCTCTCTTTCATGTATGCACGTGCACCTGTGTGCACACTCTCATGAATTGCAAGAGCAGAGAGAGGGAGAGAGAGCTATAAATTGGATCAACCCCCACACCTGTGACAGTTCATTTCAACTCTGAGCCTGTAAGTCACCAGAATTGCCATTATGTGGCAAGTTTGTGGAAAGCAAGTACAATTTGGAGTCAAGATGGACTTGAGACTTAGGTCATATCATTTAATTTGCTGAGTCTCATTATTATCTTCTGATAAAATAAAGATAATAATATCGATGGCACATGGTCATTATACAAATTCAATACCTTTATTGGTGTAAAATGCTTATTAAAGTACTATGACGGTCCTGCACACTTAAGATAGCTTGATATTTTGTCTTTATTATATGTTTAAATTTAACTGCCATGTTTAAAGTAATTTAAATATACCGATGATAGAAAATGTGAACTTCACTGGGAGTATGTAGTTTAGGTAAAGACACTTTGAATCCAGGGAAATGGTGCTCTTTCATAAGTTTTATTGTTTTAAACAGAAAAAATGAGACAAAGGAGAGAAATCCTGAGTAAAAATGTCACGACAAACCAGGAAAGAGACAAGAGAAAAGTTGAAATTCTTAGAGGAAGAAGAGACGACAGCAAAACAACAAAAAGTTGAAATAGAGTCATCTATAGGTTTGGAGAACATACTTTTGTCCGAGGATTAATGCATTAAAAAAACTACATTAAAAAAGTCACATTAAGGGACCAGCAGTTGGCATAATGGCTATGTCGCTGATCTCCCATGTGACTGACTACAATTTGAGTTGGGGACCTCATGGCTTGAACTAACGCCAGGCAGGCATACGTGCATGCCCACGATCCCGAGAGGAGAATGGAAGAGAAGGGATTGTGGTGTGGCCATACCCACTGGGGAGTGTTTCTCGTTTTCTGTCTCTCTGTCTCTCTGTCTTTAGCCCTGCAACAAAAACCTCTCCCCCCAAAAAAATCACATTAAAGGACCACCTCCATAGTCTAGTGGTTTATGGTGCTCAATAACACACTGCTGAAACCCTGTAGTCTGGTGGTTAAGGGTGCTCAATACCACATGGCTGAAAGTGGCTCAAATACCAGCTTCAAGGACTTGAAAACATACTGAACATGTGTGTGTGTGCATGCCCCTAATCTAACAGGATGAAGAAAAAGAAGGAATTATGGAATGATCATGCCCCATTCGGAGGTACAAAATGCTCTCCCGCGTCCATCACTATTTCTTTCTGGAGAATGCATGCACCTTCTGGCAATTAAAAAGAAAAAATCACGTTAATGGGGAAAAATGTCAAAGAATGGATTAATACATTCCAGTGCTTCAGAATGGTAAGGTTCCTAGCTGGCCCAGCCACAGTAGTGCCGCTATACAATGAATGAGGCAATAGGGAAGGCCTGGGTTGGGTTCCAGTCCCATAAGTAGGCCAGGTACAGTGACACAGGCCTGTAATCCTATGATCCTGGGTGAATGGGAGGCTGAGGCAGGAGGATCAAGATGTGGAGAAACTCTGTCAAAAATCACTCTCTCTCTCCTTCCCTAGGCAGCACTGTCTTCTGCTAAAACACGATGTCCTACCATACAAAGTATTTAAACAGCATCCCCAGTCTTCTAGACATCTCTTTCATTTTTCCCACTTTTGATTATTAAGAATGTGTACTTCCCATTGAGTCAATATCTTCTCCTGTATACTGGAAAAATAGAGTATTTACTCGGCTTTAAAGTCACACACACACACACACACACATACACACGTGTGTTCTTTTTTTTTTCCTCATGGAAACCTTGCGATGTACTCAGAGACATATTACCTCTGTCCAGTAGTTTCTATTTTTCAAGACAATAAAAGGCAAAAGTCCCTCTCAATGAAAGCTCTGCACATCTTGATAGCCTTCCTTTGGACATAGTCTGTTTGAATCAAGGTAACTGAATAACATGAAATGTATATGGACTTTATAAACAATAGAAAATATAACTGTGGTTTAAAAACAATACATAGTGCAGATGAGGTTTGTTATTTATAAGGCTTATGTACCTTAGATGTTGTGACTTCAGAAAACAACTTGTAAAGATTGATTTATGATTTACTCTGACTATATACAATCTTAGAATTCTATTAAATATTCATTACTGTCAATTTACAAATGAATTTCAACAGAGTCATGGAAATGTTATGTTAGTATATGTCTTAAGCACTGGGCCCATAGCCTAGTGGTTAAGGGAGTCACATCCCACATGGCTGACCATGGTTTGAACTCAAGCCTTGCCAGCTTGAAATCTACTCTCAGCACGTGCATGCATGCCTCAGATCCTGAGAAGAGATTGTGCATGACCATGCCTCATTGCAGGTTGCTTTCCCCCTCTCTCTTCTTGCAATTAAAAAGAAAATTAAACAACAAAATAACTGATGGTGTGGAGATTGAAGTGACTGGATCCCACATGACCAACTGGGCAGTTTGAGTCCCGCTTCAGAATGGTAAGGTTCCTAGCTGGCCCAGCCACAGTAGTGCCGCTATACAATGAATGAGGCAATAGGGAAGGCCTGGGTTGGGTTCCAGTCCCATAAGTAGGCCAGGTACAGTGACACAGGCCTGTAATCCTATGATCCTGGGTGAATGGGAGGCTGAGGCAGGAGGATCAAGATGTGGAGAAACTCTGTCAAAAATCACTCTCTCTCTCCTTCCCTAGGCAGCACTGTCTTCTGCTAAAACACGATGTCCTACCATACAAAGTATTTAAACAGCATCCCCAGCCTTCTAGACATCTCTTTCATTTTTCCCACTTTTGATTATTAAGAATGTGTACTTCCCATTGAGTCAATATCTTCTCCTGTATACTGGAAAAATAGAGTATTTACTCTGCTTTAAAGTCACACACACACACACACACACATACACACGTGTGTTCTTTTTTTTTTCCTCATGGAAACCTTGCGATGTACTCAGAGACATATTACCTCTGTCCAGTAGTTTCTATTTTTCAAGACAATAAAAGGCAAAAGTCCCTCTCAATGAAAGCTCTGCACATCTTGATAGCCTTCCTTTGGACATAGTCTGTTTGAATCAAGGTAACTGAATAACATGAAATGTATATGGACTTTATAAACAATAGAAAATATAACTGTGGTTTAAAAACAATACATAGTGCAGATGAGGTTTGTTATTTATAAGGCTTATGTACCTTAGATGTTGTGACTTCAGAAAACAACTTGTAAAGATTGATTTATGATTTACTCTGACTATATACAATCTTAGAATTCTATTAAATATTCATTACTGTCAATTTACAAATGAATTTCAACAGAGTCATGGAAATGTTATGTTAGTATATGTCTTAAGCACTGGGCCCATAGCCTAGTGGTTAAGGGAGTCACATCCCACATGGCTGACCATGGTTTGAACTCAAGCCTTGCCAGCTTGAAATCTACTCTCAGCACATGTGCATGCATGCCTCAGATCCTGAGAAGAGATTGTGCATGACCATGCCTCATTGCAGGTTGCTTTCCCCCTCTCTCTTCTTGCAATTAAAAAGAAAATTAAACAACAAAATAACTGATGGTGTGGAGATTGAAGTGACTGGATCCCACATGACCAACTGGGCAGTTTGAGTCCCGGATCTGGTGGCTTGAAAATCATGATAGACACATGTGAGTCATGCCCAAAATCGTAAGAGGAGAATGGGGAAGAAGGGATTATTGCAAGGCCATCACCTCTAGGAAGGGTGATTTCTCATTCTCTCTCCCTTACTTTCTGTCTCTCTCTCAGGTGAATATATGCACCCTATAGCAAACAAAAACAAAAGTAAACAAACTAGAAAACAACAACAAACCTAAAACCTGAAGCAACATAAACTTTTTTTAAAAAGTCTTAGAAAGAAGAAATTCTCCCTGTTTTATTAATTGATGAAAATATTTCAAAAAGTGATTACAAGTGTATATGGTAGAAATATTGCTTTGATCAAGCTTTCCTCCAAACTCATATGAATTATTCTGCATTAAAAGCAAGTGAAAAAAATCCAGTTTGTTACCAACCATTATTATTTCGGAGATGATTGTTTAAGTATTATTACCACACCCAAGAATTTCACAGATCTTGAGAAACTGAACTAAATGAATCTTACAATTGTGACTAAGAAATAATTCTAACATGAAACAGCACATTTTATTGGCCCATCTTCCCCCTTCAATGCATAGCTTGTTCAGAAATATGAGAAAAGACAAATAGACCAAGATTATATTAATGTAAAATGTAAAACAGATATTATTTATGCTGCTGCAAAAAAGGTAATTATCTCAGACCTTTGCCTAAAGAGTAAAAGTTGAAATTTGTGAGGCACATCTGGTACCAAGCCCATTTTCTGCTACACCATGTTATTTTAAAACATATTTATTTCATTACTGTAGCAGAACCAACAATAAAAATGCATTTCAGTTGTTTTGATGTTCAATATCTAAAAGAAGAAAATCATACTTTCTTTGGTCATCCAAATGCCAGATTTCAGATAAACTAAAAAATGAAAAATACATACCGAAAGAGAAAGAAATGCAAAGAGCTAAGAGTTTATTAAATACTGCTTACTAAGCTCTAGGGTGTTTTAGTCTCATGGTAGAAAGAGTCTGTTTTCATAGATTGGCAACAGAAATAGAAGCTGGGGACTAAATATATATTTTAAAATTCTTTGGATTTATTCTATTGCCACTACTAAATGGATATGCAGTAACCACAAAAAAAAAAAAAAAAGGAAAAACATTAACGCTCCA
>NW_006159569.1:1530336-1578967 GCF_000334495.1 Tupaia belangeri chinensis
AAAAAAAAAAAAAAAAAAAAAGGGAAAACATTCAGGCTCCAGATATTCCAGACTCAGAACTCAGAGTTTTTCACTTATTAGCTTGCTTGTTTGTTATAGGAGCCTCATTTCTCAAGTTTTGTGAATATTAATCATGATAATATCAGACAGCTTACAGGGAGAATAGATCCTTTTTTTTTAATCAAACAAATATAATTTTTATTTTGCTCAAAATATTATGTAAAAAGATTTTGTCAAACTTAACATGGTAATGGAGAAGAATATTCATTTTCTTTTCTGTGTTCTTTTCCACTTTGAATTGACAATGAACCCAACTTTTTAAATAGGCATAGAGGGATCTATATTTAAAAATATACAGTGGTAGAAAAAGATGTAGAGAGGTGGAATATCTCGTTTCCAAGATGATCCAACCAACCTTCTTGATACACTTAGATTCTGAACTATAGACAGTATTTAGAATTGACCAAATGTACTTTCACATACCATTTTTAAAAGCAGGAGAAAGCAGTCTGGAGTCATAAATATGTAATTTTGATTCCTTTTGTGTAGGGAGAGTAAACTTTATCAACATTTAATGTTGATCTGTTGAAATTCTCCAGTCTCATTCACTCATTCTTTTCTTTCTTTCTTTCTTTTAAATTTAAAAGCAAGCTCACTCTTGTGCTTTCTGTCTGTATATATATATATATATATATATACACATATATATGTATATATATACATATATATGTATATGTAAACACACACACACATACACACACAGAAAACTATATACTATTCAACCATTAAAAGGATTAAATCTGGTCATTTGAGGTTCAATGGGCAAGGCTGTAAGATATGATGTTAGGTGAAATAAGTTAGGTAGAGAAAGAAAATTATCGTATGTTCTCCTTGTATGTGGAAATTTTAAAAACTGACCTCATGGGTCAGCCAGTGGTAAAGAGGTTAAAGTGGCTAGATCCCACATGGCCAATGGCACAGTTTTGAGTTCCAGACCTGGAGACTTGAAAAACATGCTTTGTGTGAGTGTGTGTGAGTCTGCCCAGAGTCCTGAGTGGAGAATGGAGAAAGGATGATGACATGGCCCTTTCTCCTGGGGATTGCTTTCTCACTTTTTCTGACTCTCTCTGCATTCCTCCAGCAAATCCATGTACCATATAGCAAAACTCAAAAAATAAATAAGTCAAACCTGGCCTCACAGAAGTACTTCTAGAGTGAAGAATAATTACCAAGACTGGGAAGGAAAAGTTAGCAGAAATAAAGGAATGTTGACTAACAGAAACAAAGCTATAATAAGATAAGAGGACCAATGTCTACTGTTATAAATACAGCTATATAGCTGAGTAAACATATCAGACTGTATATCTAAGACTACTTAAAGAAAAAAAGAAAGAAAAAGGATTTTACATAGTCCCAGCACAAAGTAATGACAAGTACTTGAGACAATGGGTATACTAACTATCCTGACTGAGTCATTATATGTTCATAAAATAGTGTGGGGATTATACTTCTCACATCTTCCCAAACCATGAGGTAATAATAGCACTAAAATTAAACTAAATTATCTCAGGATATAAGGGTATGCACTCTATACACATATAAACTTAGACAGTTATTCTAGACACTAACATGTCTTCTTTACCAATTATACCATTGATACAAAAGCTGCATTATCTGATAGCAAGAGAATTGCAGGTGGCCTGGTGGTTAAGGTCATATAACTCCCACATGACCAACCACAGTTCAAGTCCCAGACCTGATGGCTTGCTTTCTCACTTTCTCTCTCTTGCTCTGTCTCTCTTTGGTCAAATTAAAAAACTAACTAAATAAAGTGAAATAAAATAATTTTTTTTAAAAATTGAAAATATTTATTCATTTACATCTTAAAACATGTGAATCATTCACAAAAAACTATTCACCATTGCTCTTCTCAAATAATGAATATAACACAGTAACATCAAAATTGTCTGGTAAACAAACTTATCAAAGAATATTTGTGACCTGTTTTATAATTTCAAGATTGTACATTTCCCCCAAAACTGGACACATTGTCAAACGAACACATTACAGGGTGTGCGCTTGTTTTGTTTTGTTTTGTTTTTAAGTTAACAGTGTAACAACACATTTTAGAAAAGCAAACTTCTGTAAGATGAAGTCATTAAATTGCAGTAATTTTTTTCTTTTTGTTTTTGTTTTTGTCTTTGTTTTGTTTTGTTACAGGGCATATACACTTGCTGGAGACAGAGAGAGAGAAATTATCCCCAAGAGAGGATGGCCTTGCCACAATTCTTTCTCCTCCTGGGATTTGGGCACTCATGTACACGCGCCTGGTGTGATTTTCAATTCACCAGATCTAGGACTTCAATAACTCAGTAGGCCATGTGGGATCTAGCTGCCTTAACCTCCATGCCACATGCTGGTCTAGTTGGCAGTAGTATTTTTAGTAACAATTACTAAAAATAAAAGTCAAATGTATTTAATAAGTTAAATATAGTAAAAATATCTAAGGGAAAGGGAGGGTAACCAAATAAATTATTTTGGTAAAAGCAAAACTGGTGGTTGTCCAAGCCAATTATTAAAACATAGTCAAAAATTAGATTAATCAATTGGACATGGTGATGCAGCAGTAATGCAACACCGTGGATGCTGATCCCACATGGGAAGGTCTCCGCTGTGCATCCTGACCTCTCCCTTATGTTCTGAGCATGTGTGCCTGTGCCCTAATCTGCACTGGCTGAGATGGAAGATAGATTCTATTGAGGGTTTCTCTCTCTCTCTTTCATGGACAAATATGCTAATTTTATTAAATTCAAAGTTATTTTATAATATACTTTAATTTAAAGAAATTCACTATACATTTTTAGTAAAACATTTCAACATGTGTCTGTTTTGGAGAGACCACGTTGCTAAAGAATCAGTGTCGTTTCTAAAGGGTCTAGTGAACGGCCATTCAAATTAATCTGCACGTTATAGTGCTTATAACACCTCAGGGCAATATTTGGATCCACCATGCTCTGTTTACTTCTCTCAACAAACATTAGACAATTCAATAGGCAGAGAAAAATCCAATTGTGCTTCTCATTCATTAGCATGCCTGAACTTATGGATATTTGATTTTATTTTGGCAATTAAAATATGAATCAGACACGTTGTCACCACAAGTTTATCCATGGGAGATATATCCCTTATTCCCCACTCTGCGAAGAGCCATTTGCTATACCATCTCTTTCAGCTAAAATTTTATTTGCACTTATTCAGGCATGAAGTGCATCAAGCTACCTGACACATGGCAGTAAAACATTTGTACACTGTCAGTTCCAACTTGTTGAACAACTCTTTCAGATAGAAAGAAATGCCCACAAATAGAGAGTTAGGTTCTAGAGTTGAAAAATTTGTACCTAAAATAATCTTACATATCTCATTTTCCCACCCTTCTCCAGAGGCACCTGAGATCCTTAGTCTTACATGCTGTTGTACTTGCCGGGATGGCCAAATACTTTTACTACTATAATTGTTCAGTGTTGCATACTTTAATTTACTTTTAGGAAAAGAAGACAGCTCAGTTCCTTGAAATTTAATCTATGGTGAGTCAGGATCTAAATCCTTATAGAATATAAAAATTATCATCTGCTATTTGGACAGAAAAATAGAACTCATGGATTTTATATCTTTATATTTTTCATTTATTCATCCATTCAACATTTACTGATATAATGGGCATCAGAATTAGAATGCTGAAAACAATCTCGTTCTTGGGAACCAGCAGTTAGCGTAATGGCTATGTCGCTGGACTCCCACGTAGTTGAAAACAGTTCGTGTCCCAGATCCGGTGGCTTAAAACTCACGCCGGGTGCGTGTGCGTGCATGCCCAAGATCCTGAAAGGAGAATGGAGGAGAAGGGATTGCGGCAGGACCATCTCCCCTGGGGGGTGATTTCTCGCTTTCTGTCTCTCTGTCTCTCTCTTTCTGTCTAGCGAGCGCACGCGCCCTAAAATAATCTTACATATCTCATTTTCCCACCCTTCTCCAGAGGCACCTGAGATCCTTAGTCTTACATGCTGTTGTACTTGCCGGGATGGCCAAATACTTTTACTACTATAATTGTTCAGTGTTGCATACTTTAATTTACTTTTAGGAAAAGAAGACAGCTCAGTTCCTTGAAATTTAATCTATGGTGAGTCAGGATCTAAATCCTTATAGAATATAAAAATTATCATCTGCTATTTGGACAGAAAAATAGAACTCATGGATTTTATATCTTTATATTTTTCATTTATTCATCCATTCAACATTTACTGATATAATGGGCATCAGAATTAGAATGCTGAAAACAATCTCGTTCTTGGGAACCAGCAGTTAGCGTAATGGCTATGTCGCTGGACTCCCACGTAGTTGAAAACAGTTCGTGTCCCAGATCCGGTGGCTTAAAACTCACGCCGGGTGCGTGTGCGTGCATGCCCAAGATCCTGAAAGGAGAATGGAGGAGAAGGGATTGCGGCAGGACCATCTCCCCTGGGGGGTGATTTCTCGCTTTCTGTCTCTCTGTCTCTCTCTTTCTGTCTAGCGAGCGCACGCGCCCTATAGGGAAAAACCTCTCAAAAAAAAAATCTCGTTCTTTATATTTAAGGAGTTTACATTTCTGTAGAGGTGCTAACCGTGTGAATCAGTGATAACAAACTAAATATTTAAAAAGGTATAACACTATTATGGGAATAAGAGAAATCACGGGAAAACAATCCCACATAGTTTAGGTTTTCTCCAAGCAGACATTGTGTTAAGACCTTGTATGCAGGTATTTCTATTGGAAGGTGATCCCAGAAATTACCAGTGAGGGAGTGGGTAAAATGAGAAGGAAAGGAAGAATAGTAACAAGATATGTGTTAATGCTGTGGGAAAATGAAGCTCAAACACAGCCAGGATCTGTTGAGAAATGCTATGGCACATGCCCAGAATTACAGCATCAGAGGACTGGAGACTGGACCATTTATATACCAATGCTCATTCCCTAATGGTAGAGGGTTGACGCTGGGTATTGATTCGTCATATTTTCTAACAGAGAACTTCCAGCTTAACAACTCTCTGGTCTGTAAGAAAAAACTTAGGACTGAGGAACAGAGAGACACAAGCACTTAAGTTAGGAAACTATCAGCATGTGGAAAGACTTTATCACAGTGACAGGTGAACTCAATGGACAGGGGTATAAGGGGAACAGCAGGACCATCACTTTCCTTGCCCCTTCCCTGTTCTAACATGCCTTTTGCTTAGTAGCTATGCTTGTATAATTCAGTTCTGTATCAACTTCTCTTCTCTTTCTGATGCAAGATTCCTCAGAGCCCCATACTGTGCCATGTCCTTAGCTTTTACTTCTCTACTTTGTAAAATATATGATGCCTCAGCAGAGAGAACTGGGACTTTGCATGCTGAGATGGTCCTGCAAAAAGACTGACCTTGATTCATAAGCTTTGGTATAGTAATGAGCATGTAGTTTGTTGGATGGATGAAGGACCAGAACTTACAGTTGTTCATCCCAGACTACCATCTATGACCTCCATTGGAACAACTGAGGCATAGAGTTGTGTATTCTTGCTTTCCTGCACTGTCATGACATGAAGTTAGAATAAGCAAGAGTTTCATGCCTGAAGTCAAATGTATTCATAGATAAGTATGTATCAACTGAACTTGCTGTTGAAAGTAGTTAGATTAACCAGATATTTTGTAAATCAATAAAATTTGGGGGGAAAAAAGAAATGGAAAGCAACTTCAGATGCCAGAGACAGTGTGAGAGGAGGATGGGAAATGGCAGAAGGTGAGAAGTAGGAGGAAAAATATATATATAAGAAAGAAGAAATGGAAAATTATTTGTTGACAATAACATGTATGAGTAAGCCACTATACAGTGTATTCTGGATGGGAAATCACATATTGTATGCTGTGATGATGTTCAGTGAATGAATGGTAAATAAGTTAAATGAATAAATAAAACAAGAATAGCCAAATCTTGTCTGAATAAAGTCAAGATCAAAGGCTACTAAGCCTCAAGGCATATTCATAGCTAAGTAAGCAACTTTATTTGGCTGAGTTGTAGTTTGTGGGAATGGAAATGGATAGAAAGTAGAAAGTAGAAAAGGCAGAATATGAAGTGCTTTATGTGACTAAGTAGAATAACATTTATTTGGTCTGTAAAGGAGAACTATTGATAATTTTTAGCAATTAAGATGAGATTTCAACCTGACTGGTCTATAGAAAGTCTTCTGCTTTAAGATTAAAAGCACACAGTGTTGGGGCCAGCAGGTGGCATGATGGTTAAGGTGCTGGATTCCCACACAGCTACATGATTCAAGTCCCAGACCTGGTAGCTTAAAAATCACATGGAGTGTGTGGGAGTGCATGCCCAAAATCCCAACAGGAGAAATGAGGAGAAACAATTGCAGCATGACTATCCCCTCTGGGAGGGTGATTTCTCACTTTCCCTATCTCTGTCTCTCTCCAATAAATGCACATGCCCTATGTCAAAACCCTCAAAAGAAAGGGGGAAGAGCACAAAAACTATTTTAACTCGACCCTCTACAAAAATCCTATTTGACATAATTTGAGATTAAGAAACCTGACTTTATAGAGAAATCTGAGGTTCTAAATATTTTCCATTAGTCTAAATGATTCCCCCTGGAAGCAGGAAATCTGTGAAATGCTTAGACAAATGTGGTTAATCTAGCCTATCATTAATTTGTCAGGTCTAATTAATGGTATCAGTTACCAGATGCAGAGGGAGACCATCGCACTTCTTTGGAGTATAAAAAATGCAGTTAAGGATGCTGATGAAACCTGTACTCTCTCTGGATCACTGGGAGTAATGGGGTGAAAAATAGTAAGTCAAATAGATAGAGTGCTTACCAGAGATGGAGAATATGCAAGGTGTTTAATCTCTACTCAACTCCCATTTTGGGTGGGTCCAAACATCTAGGACTGTAGTAAGAAAAAACTAATAATCTAAGCAAAAGTTATACCAAACTGAGATTAACATTTGCACAGATACTTACTGATTTTTCCTGTCCTATAGTTACATATTTCATGTTGATCATTAATTAGTTGAATCAGTTGATCACTAAGGATAGATAAATACACAAAAATACACATATGCCTATGTAAGTACATGTATTTATACATATATTTAAATGCACATGTATCTATGTACATACATACATATACAGATAACATATAAATATTTTAAGGATCTTAAAGACATATACTCAAGATGTTAACAGTCTTCTTTTCTTTTTTCCTAAGGCTTTTGCCATAATGTACATGCTCTTGCCAGAAAAAGAAGGAGACATTGAAAAAGAAAGTGAGAAATCAGTTCCCCGGGAGGATGGCCATGCCACAATCTCTTCTCCTCCATTCTCCTCCTGGGATTTGGTGCACACACACACACACTTGCACCTCTTGTGATTTTTTGAGCCACTGGGTCTGGTACTTGAGCTGCTGTTGGCTATGTGAGAGTCCAGTGCCTTAATCACCATGCCACCTGCTGGCCTGCACAGTCTTCTTTTGAAGGCTTTATGCTGCATACATCCTTCCCAACTTTTCCATCTTATGTTTTCAAGGTGAAAAAAATAGAAAATATGTGGTCCCATTTTAACTAATGTATTTTCTGTTATTTTATATAATTTTAATAATTATGTCATAGAATAGGAGCACTGTTGACAAAAACGCAAGACTCAGATAAGAACTATATGTGTTTTGAAAGCAACATTCCACTCCATCTGGTCATGTTCTTACTATGCTTTTGGTCATGTAATAACAAAGTGCAGACCAGGTTTAGTTCTGCTTTCTTTCACATATTTCATTGCTTTACTCCTACAATAATTCAATGCAATGCCATTCAAAGTATCAGACACATTCTTCACAGATCTAGGAAAGGCAATCATAAAGTTTGTCTGAAATCATAAGAGATCCCATATTGCCAAAGCAATTCTGCACAAGAAGAGTAGAGTGGGCAGCATCTCACTCGCTGACCCCAAAATATACTACAAAGCTGTGGTAATCAAAACAGCATGGTACTGGTACAGAAACAGACATGTGGACCAATGGAACAGAAAAGAGTACCCAGAAATAAGTTCCCAAACATACAGTCAACTGATTTTTGACAAAGGGTACCAGTCAATCCAAAAAGGAAAACCTCTTTGGCAAATGGTGCTGGAAAAACTGGAATCCACTTGCAGAAAGATTAATCTGAACCCCTACCTTTCACCTCTGACAAAAATCAAGTCAAGGTGGATCAAAGATCTAAATCTAAGATCTCAAACTATAAAACTGCTCCTGGAAAACACCAGGGAAACTCTGGGAGACATTGAGGTTCTTAAATAAGATCTTCAAAGCACAGTCGATCATCCAAAATAGGCAAGTGGGATTACATTAGACTAAGACGTTTCTGCATGGCAAAAGACACAGTAATTAGTGTGAATAGACAGCTCTCAAAAGGGGAAAATATTTTTGTAAACTATGCGTCAGATAAGGGACTGATAACCAGAATTCACAAGGACTCCAGCAGCTGTTTCAGAAATAGACAATCAATCCTATTAAAAGATGGGAGAAGGAGTTGAAAAAACCACTCTGAAGTTGACATACGAATAGCTAAAAGGCATATGAAAAAATGATCAGCATACCTTATTGTAAGAGAAATGCAGATCAAAACAACAATGAGATACCACCTAACCCCATTCAGAATGTCTCAGATTTAAAAAACAAAAAACAATAAGTGCTGGTCAGGGTGTGGTGAAAGGGGAACTCTTTTACACTGCTAGTGGAAATGTAAATTGGTCCAACCACTGTGGAGAATAATTTGGAGATTCCTCAAAAATCTACAAATAGCACTACCATATGATCCAGCAATCCCACTCCTTGGTATCTATCCAAAGGACAGAAGAATACTTAATCGGAAAAGTGCTTGCACATTGATGTTTATTGTGACACTATTCACAATTACTAAGTCATGTAAACAACCCAAACACCCATGAACAGCTGAATGGATAGAAAAACTGTGGCACATATACTCAATGGAATACTATTCAACCATAGAAAAACAACAAAACCCTGGCTTTTGTCAGGAAGTGGATGAATATGGAAGACTTACTGCTGAGTGAAGCAAGGCAGGCTATGAAGGAGAGGCATTGTATGTCCCCACTTAATATATACCGAGTGTCCGCACTGTATGACTGAAACTAATTGACTAAAGGATACAGAAACACAGTATATACCATATATAGTGTGTGTGAAAAAGGAGGGTCTGAGGGAGGACTTTTGGGGAGGGACAGGGAGGCAAAGCATAAAGAGGTATATTATTATCTATTGAAGAAATTTTGTAGTTTTATCAACTATAATAGAGAGTAATGTTCACCTGTTGAAATATGTACTTTGTAAGACAAATAATAATGTGATAGAATGTATGGAAAAAATTAATTAATTAATTAAAAATAATAATTTATCCACCTGGCTATAGTCTGACTAACTAAATATTTTTTCTACCATAAATGTGTTACTGTAAATTTTTGTATTTCCACTTTTATTTTTTTACCTTGATTGATTGATCTGTTTGTGATTTTCAAGCCACCAGGTTTAGGACTCGAACCATGGTCAGCCATACGGATATCCAATGCCTTAACCACAGTGCCACTTGCTGGCCCCTCTATTTCCACTTCTGGACAATGATGTCTTTATTTTTATTAATAGCCCCTTCATGTATCCTTTAGTTATTGATATTGTCATATTCAGAATATTTGCTTTGAGAAATAGATATATAAATTTATTTATATGCATAAAAATCAAATCCATATACATATTTTCTTGTGTGTGTGTCTTTGTATAAATTAATCTGTTATTTCAATTCCTGTATTTCTGTCCTTCCCTCTTCAGGCCAATACTATCTTAACTCAAGACTCCATTATTTTTGCTCAAATAATTGGAAGCTTCTCCTGACCCTGTTTCTTCTTTCAATCCTTGACCCTTGCAAACATTTGACAGACTGTGAATGTGTCAGTCACCTATTAAAAACACATATAGTTCTTGCCCAGCTGTCAAAATCTTTTACTCTTTGAAATGGACTGCACCTTGTTGGTTCTATCTGTCACTGAATTCTGTCATCATTCTCTGTTCGGTCCACATGGAACTTCGAACCCAGATGCTGTTCATCCTTTGGGTTTTAAGTTTTCTTTTCTTTTCTTTCCTTTTCTGTCAAACTAGAATGCCCTGTCCTTTCTTCACTGGTAGGAAGTATAATTTTTCAAGAATTATGTCAAATTCTATCTTTTCTAAGAATCCCATATATTGTCACAATTTAAAAAATCAATCATTCAGATTCCACTTTTTAAAAATAAATTTGCTTATAATTTTCAATTATGAGGTATTTTTTTTCAATTTTCCAACATTTCTACTATGTCTCATGTAACTTAAATCTTAGGTTCACATTTCATTATTTTTGTGTTCGTCATTGAACATGGCATAAGGGGCATGTACATTAATAATTTATACACAACATTTATGAAAATTTAGGTTGGTGAAAAGGTGGTATTTAAACTTTTTTTTTTTTTTTTAGTGGAGGCACACTGGTAGATTTTTACACACTTTTAAATTTATATTCTCAAAATAGCCATATAAGTAGATCATGTAATTTATTGTCAAAACAGAGATATATTTTAGAATAAAAGGCAGTATTATTAATAATATCAGAAAAGAAACTAAATTTGGACTTTCCTGGGTAAATCAAGAAATATGGACATCTCTATTATAAAGAATATGGGATTTTATTTTTAAAAAGGTCAAAAAAACAAAATAGCCTTTCACAAGAAGTGAGCCATGAAGATTAATTCAAACTTGTCTGAGTCCATACTCAATTTTTTGTTTCTTATTATTCAAGGTCATCCTGCTTTCCAGTGGCAGTCTAAAGAACCTTTACTCATAGTTTTTGTAGCAGGCAGAATTCTATAATGTTCTACAAGCTCCAGAAATATGACATATACGTCCCTTATCTCAGGTATTTGAACACGAATCCAGGTACTGCTGTGAAGGAATTTTACAGGTGCAATTAATGTTTCAAATTAGTTAACCTTAAAGTAAGGAAATTATGTTAGGTGATATTCCCCTAATTAGGTGAGCCCTTGGAAAACAGAGCATTTCTCCTGTTGGTTACAGGCAGGAATTTCTGCTGCCTTGGAAGAAGACAAATAGGGCTGGCTAGACCACTCTGCTGTGTGGAGAGAATATGACCCCACATGGGCAAATTTGGTTTGAATCACAGCCCCAGTGACTTGAAAAGCATACCAGGCACATATGCATGTGTGTCTCAGATCCTGATGGGATAGTGATATGAAGAAAAAAAGATGATAGGGACCAGTGATGGCATTTTGGTTACATTGCTGGACTCCCATGTAGTCCACCACAGTATGAGTCCTGAGCCCAGTAGCTTAAAATTCACATTAAGTGCATGTGAAAAATACTAAGAGGATTTTTCCAAAATCCTAAGAGAAGAATGGAGGAGAAGGGATTGCAGCATGGCCATCTCCCCTGTGGGATGATTTTTCACTTTCTCTCTCTCTGTCTCTCTGGCAAGCTCATATTCCCTATAACAAAAATCTCTCTTAAAAAAATAAAAGATTATGAGGAACCAGCAGTTTGCGTAATGGCTATGTCACTGGACTCCCACGTAGTCGACCGTGGTTCACGTCCCAGACCCAATGGCTTAAAACTCACGCCAGGCATGTGTGCGTGCATGCCCAAGATCCCAAGAGGAGAATGGAGGAGAAGGGATTACGGCATGACCATCCCCTCTGGGGGATGATTTCTCGCTTTCTGTCTCTATGTCTCTCTCTATCTGTCTGGCAAGCGCATGCACTCTATAGTGAAAAAAATAAAAACTCTTAAAAAAAAATTTAAAAAATTATGGTATGACTATGCTTCATTGTGGGTTGCTTTTTCTCTCTCACTCTTTTTCTGGCAAGTATAGAATTAGGTTAAAGCCCCTCTATCAATTAAAAAAAGAAGGAAATAAAAATAAAAATAAGCAAATAGTCTTATTGTGAATTGTCTTTTTAAAGTCATGTGGCAAGGGAGATGAGTGAATGGTGTAATTGTCACATTGCTGGACTCCCACATAGCCGACTATAGTTCAAGTGCTGGATCCAGCATTTTGAAATTCACACTGGGCACTTGTGCATTCATGCCCAAAACCTAAGAGAAAAACAGAGGAAAAGGGATTACAGTGTGGTCATCCCCCCGTGGGGTGATTTCTCACTTTCTGTCTTTGTCTGTCTCTGTATCTTCAGTGAGAACATGAACCCTATAATAAAAATCTCTCTCTAAAAACAAACAAACCAACAAAAAGTTTGTGGCAAGGAATTGTGTATAGTCTTTAGAAATGGAGATTTGTCATAGACTCCCGAAATATTCAGACTGAAGCTATTTTAAAGTTGAGGTGTGTCCTGGCCTGTTCAGAGAATCTATGCTCTAAATTCCATCTTCTAGACTCCCAAAATATTCAGACAAGTAATCTCTTTCTGTGGATACCACATTGCAAAGCACAGTGGAAGAGAGATTTTGTCATAAAATGATCAGAAACCACTGCAGAAGCACAAGAAACACGAGAAACCAAGAAAATATCTCTCCTGTAAGGGAAAAGAAAAATCCATTATTATGATCTATAGATAGCAGAGTAGAATCCGTGGAGATATCTGATGTTCAGACAAGTAATCTCTTTCTGTGGATACCACATTGCAAAGCACAGTGGAAGAGAGATTTTGTCATAAAATGATCAGAAACCACTGCAGAAGCACAAGAAACACGAGAAACCAAGAAAATATCTCTCCTGTAAGGGAAAAGAAAAATCCATTATTATGATCTATAGATAGCAGAGTAGAATCCGTGGAGATATCTGATGGAGGATTCAGAATATTCATAGTGACAAAACTAAATGAGCTGCAAGAGCTGAGAGATAATGAACTCCAGAAGATGCAAGAGAAAAAAGACAACAAGTTCCAGGAAGTGTTGAAGTTCTTCCATGACATGAAAGAGGAAAATCACACCACAAAAAAGAATCAAATGGAGCTATTACAGATGAAGGCTGCCGTTCAGGAAATCAAAACCTCCCTTAAAAGTATTAAAAGCAGATTAGTCCATGCAGAAAATTAAATCTTGGATGTTGAAGGCAAAACCTCTGATCTAGGGAAAAAAAAAAAAACTAAGAAAATAACCCCAGAAAATGAGAATACTATACAAGAAATACTAGACAGCATTAAGAGCCCAAACACCTGCATAATTGGTGTCCCAAAAGGTGAAGAAATAAGAGCATTGATAATATATTCCATGAAATCTTGGAAGAAAACTTTCCAAAACTAGAGAGACATCCAAATATCTAGACCCAAGAAATACAAAGGACTCCTAATAAAATCAACCCAAAAATATCTTCTCCAAGGCACATCACAGCCAGACTGGCCAAATCTACAAAGACGAGATACTAAAACTGGCAAGAGAGAAACGTCAGGTTACTTATAAAGGTTATCTAATCAGGCTAACCTCAGACCTCTCATCAGAAACAATGCGAGCAAGGAAATAACGGGAAAATATATTTAAAGTGTTTACTGAAAAACAGTTTCAACCAAGAATACTGTACCTGGCAAGATTATCTTGCATATGGAAAGAAAGGATAAACACATTCTCAGATAAACAAGACCTGAAAGAATTTGCCAGTAGCAGATCCACTCTTCAAAAAGTTCTGAAAGGAGTGCTCTACCAGGAAAACTAGACATATACAGAAATAAGAGAACAAAAGGGAACCAAGAAAAAAGACCAATTTCATGCTAGGGACAAGAAATATCAATAATAACGTTAAATGTTAACTTCCAGGATTTAAACCAAAAGATTCGACCACAGTAACACTGCATATTCAACAGAAGAGAGTTTGAACATAAGACTGAACTGGTAAAATAGAATTTTATGACTTTTGAGTGAAACATTACTGATTTTTTTTTACTATGCTTTGTTTTCTCAATTTAATTATTTTACTTTCTTTTGAGTTGTTGATAGGTTCAGAAATTTGTAAAAATATTTTTCTTGTTTCTTTAAATAGAAACACAAACTTTTCTTCCTTCCTGACCCCTCTGGAATTAGAAAATATTGGTAGTATTCTTATTTTGTGGCAGAAGTGTTATTTGCATAAGTTCAATAATACTTGTTGCGATGAACCAGAAATTGGAAATACTCGATATTGGACAGGGCTCTGACTGGAATGTCATATCTGAAGATTAATTAGAAAACTATGGAACTAAGGTGGATCTCAAGTAAGCTAACAGAAGCTCTTAGAAAGATGACCTGGCACCATAAACAGTTTTGCCTAGCAGAGAGGATTAGAGAAGATATATAAAAGAATTTGCAACATAAAATAACCTAAACTTTTCCAGTCCAGCATTGTAACCAGTAGAGATTGTGGAGGGCACAGCATACGGAAGCCATCTTGAGCTATCTGCCATCTTGAGCTATCCACCATCTTGGAAACCATTAGGTTTTGGGGGCAGTTGGGTTTCTAGGCAATGGGGACAGTTGGGTTTCTAGGCAATGGGAAAGATCCACCCATACCAATGATTGGTCCGTGCTGTTCTATCTTATTTGCATTTCAGGCAACCAATCAATGCCCGCCAGCCTGTATATAACTCAACATTATTCCTCAATAAAGAAGACTTGATCAGCACCTCATCTTGTCTCCACTCTGTGTGTCTGTGTGTTTGTCCCATCTATCACTCCCTCCCCCAGGAAAGCTGTTCTACTGTCCTGCGGGTCAGGACAAGAGATCACAAAAGAGCAATCACACCAGCGGATTATCTTGAGAAAGACTTCTAAGGAAGAAAAAGAGACTGATTTTTGCCAGCAGATGGTATATCACAGAATACTTGGTAGGCAGGGCTGAACTGAGAAGGTTTATGTGGGACTTTTTTTGTTGTGAATTTTCTTTTACTTGTGTGCTGGGCATTTGCTTTTCAACAATTTGAGTAGTTGACATGTAAATATTTTCTCAAAAATATTTATAACCATACTGTCTCTGTTGTTATAGAGTCACAAACGAAATTATACAAAATTCTAAGAAATATTTTGAACATTATCTTTAAAATTCAGTACTTTGAAATTTTGAAAGTTGTTTATTAATGGTCAAGAACTATGGAGTATGAGCATAAGTTTTCTGATATGTAAAGTAAATGTGGAAAAATGTAAAAATAAATAAATAAAATAAATAATAATAACAAAAGAAAAAAATAGAAATGGAGATTTGCCCTAGTCCAAAAACTAGCTAGAAGATAGGGATCTCAGTACTACAACCACAAGGAATAGAATTCATCCAACAACCTGAATGGACTAGGAGTAAGACCCAAGACTCTGATGAGCTGTGATGTGTTGACACTGTAATTATAGTCTTCTAGTTCCATGGAGAGAGAAAATATTTATGCCATGTTTACATTTATGATTTATAGACAGTATGAGATGATAAATCTATATGGTTTTAGGCTGCTACATTTGTGATAATTTGTTACAGAGAAATAGGGAATTAATGCCTTTTTAATAATTATTTAAATAAACAAAGAACAAAGGCCTAAACATGGATAAAAATCACAGATAATAAGCACGAAATGTCTAAAGATGAATAAAAACAGATATGAGTTGAAGATAAGATATCATTTATTTATTTTCATAACAATCACTAATTAAGCTATCATTTGTAAGCTGTTCTTTGATGTAGGGTATTCTGTTACACATAGATTTAACATGGGAACAATCCCATGACCTGACAGTTAAGAGAGCTGGATCCCACATGGCTAAGCTTGCAGTTCAAGTTCCAGCCCCAGTGGCTTAAGAAACATGCCAAATACCAAACTCAACAGGATGGAAAACTGAAGGAGAAGGGATTCCTGTATGAACACTCCCCATTGAAGAGAAAGGGCTCTCCCTCTCCCTTTCCTTATCTCTCCCTCTCCAGCAAGCACATACACCCTTTGGTAAAAAGGAATTTAAAAATTTTGAAGAGAGACACAGATTTAATGTAAATAGCTCAAAAAAGTCATATAGTAGAGGGGAGAAGGAAAGACATTTATTAGATCATTCTACATAAACTATAAAAGGTTCTGTGATACTTATTAACATTTCATTTAAAAATTAGTTTCAGTGCAGTATTTTCCAACTATTCTCTTCTTCTGTCACTCTATTTTATACATATTTTTCTGAACTGCAGGGCTTTGTTTTTCATTATTTTAATTTTCAATTTCTATTCTCATTTTCATTTTAATCAGCACCATTATTTCAAAGCAGCAAATGTCAAAATTGTATTTGAATCTCTGAATAGTTTAAGAAAAAGTAGTTATTTCTTTAAATTTACCTAAAGCAAGGATAAGTGTGACCTCTTGAAGATGGAGATTCTAAGCACTTCAGAACATGATCCTGAATCATAAATGTAAAAACATAGTCAAATGCAAGATATACTCATTTGAGTCACAAAGATATGCTCTATTCTATTCATTTAGTGATCTTTATATGCAAACTATTACAAATAAAGATTCCACTCTATGAACATAACTAATATTTTAAATAACACATTCTGTTTCTAATATCCAAGCAGTACATAAGGAGAAAAGATTTAAATTACTGCAACAGATGCTTGTTTATATGTATTTAGTACCATTATAAAAAAAAGAGCCTAGAGAATACACAATTGAAGGTTCTCATATATATGCCCAGTGCTGAGGGAAATGGATTTGATTTCTGGTAATTTAAGGCATCTAATCACTATCATTAAACAAATAAGGATTCATTACAAGAACAAGAGGAAAATTCTGTGAACACAGTAAAAGTTGGAAATAAAAGGAATCTAGAACTTTAATTTCACACACATCTTATTTGAGCACCATTTATTTGGGAAGTTTATGATCTGTGACTATTTCTCAATTTAATACAACTAACAGCTCCAATGGTGAGTTTCAGCCACTTGCAAAATTGAAATGAAGAGGAGGTTAGCAGCAGAGGGAAAAAGGCTCTGCATATTAATATTATACACAGACATAGTTAAGCTAGAAGGTACCAATGTTTTAATAGAAAAGGAGATCATTCACGGACATAATAGTCCAGTGTAGTGAGAGATAGAAAAGCCACCAGGGAAGGCTCTGAGACAAAATAAACATAATAAATGTCAAGCATGGGAAGTAAAACCAGCCCAGAGCTTCCATCTTAGGACAATACCCAATGGTTCCTCCAGCTGTGAATAGTCTTCTTTTGCTTTCGTTTGTAGAAATAATAAAGACTTTGCATTTAGACAAGCTTAAAATTTCAGTTTCAACATGAATGAACTCCGTACTCCATGGGCATGTTAACTCTTGAATCCTCAGAATGCTCTTCTGTGAAAATGGTTTAATCATTTCTCTTCTTGAAGTATTTTGAGAGGATTAGTGTCTGAAAGTTGAAAATTACTCATAAGTTGTCTTTTTCCATTCCTAACATGAATTGGAAGAAAATAATTCATTCTTAGCACAGAAATCCTCTCTAAAAACATGCAATCAGAAAAACATGGAATTTACTTTGAGACATAGGTATGCCAAACCTAATATTCAGAAACACAAAAATTATTTTTGTAGCTCAGTTGAGTGGGTCATTCTAGAATTCTAAGAATCAGAGAAAGTGTTCAGAGAAACTGAATAAGAAAAAGAATAAGAAAAATACCCTAAAGAAAAACAAATTAACAGTTTGAAAAATATTTTTCTCTACCATATTTGCCATCATGCTAGACTCTGTGGTCAGATCAAGACCTAGCAATATACAAAGGGTTTTCAAAAAGTTCATAAAAAGTGAAAAAAAAAAAAAAGATATAAGGGATTAGCAGTTAGCATAATGGCTATGTCACTGGGCTCCCATGTAGTCAACCACAGTGTGAGTCTCAGAGCTGGTGGCTTAAACTCATGCTGAGCTTGTGTGCATACGTGCCCAAGATCCCAAGAGGAGAATGGAGGAGAAGGGATTGCAGCGTGGCCATCCCCCCTGGGAGGTGATTTCTCACTTTCTGTCTCTCTGTCTCTCTCTGTTTTTCTGGCAAGTGCACACATCCTATAGCAAAAACCACTCCAAAAAAAGAATAGAAAAAGTCCATGAAAAATGCATGTTATAAAAAACTATATAAGGATTTAAAAACTTTTGGGGCTAAAATTAAATTGTTCTTTAATTCTATTTTTTCTGGTTCACTTGATTGAATTTTATTGTTTTATGGTTAAGCAGCATTTAATTTATATATATTTTATCATTTATTCATAGATACTCAGTGTAATACCATATCTTGGCTATTGTAAATAGGGTTGAAATAAACATGGGAATGAAGATATCTTTCACATATATCAATTTTCTTTGCATATATGCCTAGTAGTGGGATTGCTAGGTCATAGGATAGTTCTAGTTTAGTTTTCTTTTTTAATTTTAAATTTTTATTGTTATTATTATTATTTATACATTCCATCACTATACATCATTTAGAGGTGTAAAGAGACTTTACCCAGCATAATACACATCTCAGTCCAGTTGAGAATACTATACACATCCTAATCAACAGATAAACTATATCTGTGTCCCACAAATATCTTATCTCTCCATTTTTCCCCCTAATTTCCTTTCCTGCACTCTTCCCCTCCCACACTCCTTCCACTTTGTCTCTAGTGTCCATAACATTTTTTAATGCTTTTATATCCTCCAGTCTTTCAGTCTCTACCACAGTGTGGACAGTCGGTGCATGTTAAGTGGAGATATACAATGTCTTTCTTTCATAGACTGACTCGCTTCACTCAGCAACAAATCTTCCAGATATGTCCACTTTCTATCAAATCCCAGCACCTTGTTGTTATTTATGGCTGATAATATTTCATGGAGTATATGTGTCACATTTTTTCAATCTATTCATCCATTTGTGGACATTTGGGTTGGTTCCATGTCTTAGCAATCATGACTAGTGCTGCAATAAATACAGTTACGTAAGCGCTTTTTCAACTGAGCATTCTCCTGTCTTTTGCGTAGATACGCAGGAGTGGAATTGCTGGATCATATGGTAGTTCTATTCCAAGGTCTTTGAGGAACCTCCATATTGTTCTCCATAGTGGCTGGACCAATTTACATTCTCACCAGCAAAATAGATGTGTTCTCCTTTCACCACATCCACACCTGCACTTATTATTTTTTTCTTTTTTTTATTCTTTACCATTCTGACTGGTGTTAGGTGGTATCTCATTGTGGTTTTGATCTGCATCTCACTTACAATGAGGGATGTTGAGAATTTTCTCATATGTTTTTTGGCTGTTCATATGTCTTCCTTAGAGAGCTGTTTATTCAACTCATTTTCTCATCTTTTAATTGGGTTAGTCATTTTCTTCTCGATAAGCTGCTTGAGTTCTCTGTTAATGGTGACAGTTAGTGGTTCAGATTCATCCTTCTGCAGGTAGATGGCCAGTTTTTCCAGCACCATTTGCTAAAGAGTTTTTTTTTTTTAAAAATAAAAAATTCCACATTTTAATAAATTTTTTGAAGTCCACTTGTATTCTAAAGGAGATAGAAACCAAGTCAAGGCAATGTAATCATCTACTCAGAGGTAGAAGCTATTAAGTGCTCATAAGTAGTGAAAAAAAAAGTAAGTAATTGAGAGGATAGATGGATAAATTAATGGAGGATGAATGAGAATTTTGACCCTAAATTTCTCTTTTAGATATTTGAGTTGTTATGTCTTATGAGAAGAATTGCATTGACCTACACTATTTATAGCTATATTGCATTAAGCCAAAGAATAATATAAGGCTAATTTCTACACATACTAAAAATACACACACCTGATTTGTAGATGATCAGAATTCTCTGACATTATCTTGACATTTTGTTTATCTACATCATTGCATACACTACATGTTTTCATGTACATGCTTAAAAATAAGGATATGGGGACCAGCAAATGGTGTAATGGTTACATGTTTGGTCTCCCACAGAGTTGACCATGGTTGGGGTCTCAGACCTGACAGCTTACAACTCACACTGGGCATGTATGCGTGGGTGCTGAAAATCCCAAGAGGAGAATGAGAAGGGATTGTGGCATGGCCATCCCTCCCACCAGAGTGGGGGTTGTTATTTCTGACTTTCTGTCTCTCCAACAAGAGCACAGATTCTATAGGAAAAAAATCTCTCTCTAAAAATAAATAAATAAATAATAAGGATATGATCTGGGAAATGTGTTGTTAGGTAATTTTGTCACTATATGAACATCCAACTGTGTACTTCCACAAACGTAGATGGTATAGCCTACTGCACACCTAGGCTAAATGGTATAGCCTATTGCTCCTTGGCTACAAACTTGTACAGCATGTGGGTGTACTACATATTGTAGGCAAATGTAACATAATGATATTTGTGTATTGAGCTATTTAAAAATATAGAGAAGTTACAATAAAATATGGTATAAAAGATAAAAATAATATGCACTTGTCTAGGACACCTACCAGGAACAGCACTTTCAGAACACGAAGTTGTTCTAGGTGAGGCAATGAGAGAATTGTGAGTAAATATAAAGGCTTAGAACATTACTTAGGCTACTGTAGATTTTATAAACACCATACACTTGGGTTACCATAAACTCTTGTGTTTTCTTCATTCTTCAATAATAAATAAAACTCAGCTTATTGTTACATTCAAAGTAACTTTAATTTTTTAAACTTTTTGACTCTTTTGTAATAACATTCAGAGCTCAAACACATTGCACAGATGTACAAAATATTTTCTTTCTTTATATCCTTATTCCAAAAAAATGTTTCTATTTTTAAAATGTTTTATTAGTTTTTACTTTTAAAATTTTTGGTTAAAAATAAGACACAAGTGCACACATTAGCCTAACCCTATATGGAGTAAGTGCCACAAATATCACTGCTTTCCACCTCTACATCGTGTTCCACTAGAAGGTCCTTGATGAACAAAATAACTTGAACTTAAATCAAGGACAGAAAAAAGGATGCAATCAAGGGATGTAGTAAACATGAGATTCATGAGGCTGAGACCAGTGTAACTGCATGCTGTTTTACAGTAAACGTTTATACATCACACAGACACACATATGTAAGTAGAAGTAGAATCTAAAATAGTAACAAAAGTACACTATCGTGAATACAAAAACCAGTAACATAGTAATTTACTGTCATTAGCAAGTATTATATCCTATATGTGCCATTATGACTGATAGCATAGCAGGCTTGTTTGCACCGGAATCATTGCAAACATGTGAGAAAGGTATTGCTCTAGGATGTTATGATGACTATGACATCCTGGGAGGATAGAAATATTTAGCTCCATTATAATCATCTGAGACAATTGTTGTGTATATGCTTTGTAGTTGACTGAAATATCATTATGTGGTGTATTATTGGGGTGTGTTTGTGTGTGTGTGTATACATGTATAGTGAGCTATAGTGTATATAGCTTCTGGAAATTTCACTTAATAGCAATCTCTAAACTTTTTCCTTGACAATTGTTCCCAGATTGAATTTCCTAAACCAACGTCATCAGTGTCACCTGGGAACATATTAGAAATTCACATGAACGCCTAGGCCCTTCAATACCTATTTGTTCAAAACTCCATATTGTATCCCAGCAATCTATTCTAACAAATTCTCCAGATAATTTTAATGCACTCTAAAATTTGAGAACTATAGTCTAACATAAGCATGATGCTAGCTCCATCTTATTTTCAAAATTTCTGAAAGATGAAAACATCCTAAGAGGCACAAAAAAGATATACTCAGACAATCATAAAATAATCTTTTCCTACCCTTACTCCAGCATAAAGCTAAGGTGGGGAAAAGTGATAGCAAGTATGTGTTGATAGAATGAAATAATTGGGAATGTATACACACGCAAAAAAAGAAGCAGTTAGAAATTTCATCCCACTTATAGACACTTATCCAAATATTCTATTATATAAAGTCTATAAAATTGGGATAAGCAGTTAGTATAATGGCTATGTGACTGGACTCCCACGTAGTCAACTGTGGTTCGAGTCCTGGACCCGGTGGCTTAAACTCATGCCAGGCATGTGTGTGAGTGTGCCCAAGACCCCAAGAGGAGAATGGAGGAGAAGAGATTTTGGTGTGGTCATCCCCCCGGGGAGTGATTTCTCACTTTCTGTCTTTCTGTCTCTCTCTCTCTGTCTCTCTGGCGAGCGCATGAGCCCTATAGTAAAAATCTCTCAAAAACAAAAACAAAAACAAAACAAAACAAAACACAAACAAACAAAAAAAATAAAGTCTAGAACATTAAAGGTTGAGTGTCAGTCATCTTTTATTCTGTGGATTCCTATTTACAGGGTAAATTCTATTGACCACATCTGTTGCCTAAAACAAAGCTTTCTACAGATACTGTTCTCAGTTAGAGGGAATCTATTGACTTATATCTGAGGGTAGGTACTCTCAATTTCAGGGAAGACATGATGTGATAGTTCCTATAAACAACCCCCTTAACCCCTCAGTTGTTTTTACTATGAGACTGACAATATTTCTTGACCTGTGTTCTTAACAGTAAACCTATCCATACCACCAAAGAGCTCTGTTTCCAAAGAAGAATAACATTCTAAAGGCTGTTTCTGTCTGAACTTCAGAAGTTACTATGAGCTATATTCTTATTTTAGTGTTTCACCAAACTAACAGCTTCTATAGTTTTCTGATTTATGCTCCAATTAAAATGGTCATCTCACTCTCCAACTGAACTCTGGTTGTGTCACATAGTTGAATGAAGATGTCTTTGAAAAGATTATTGATAAAAATTTAAATGTTAAAGCTAATTTCTGTAAGGAAAATAATGTGATAGAAAACTAGAGGAAAGACATTCTTGTTTTAAACTGGCAAAGCACTTGAGGTGATGTGTATTCTGTGTTTAGTAGAAAGCAGAAATTGAAAGTGATGAACATGGATATTCAGCTGAGGATATTTCTAATAAAAATATTGAATGTACAGCTGGTTTCTGCTTACTGCTTATAGTAAGATGTGACAGGAAAGAGATAAATTAAAGAAATCATTAAGCAGAAAGGAACCATTACTTGAAAATTTGGATAAGTCTCAGGCTAATCATATTACAAAAAACAAGAAAGCATTTTCTGGAGATAACATCAGGGTTGTGACTGAACAACTGCTGCATAAAAATGACCTATTATTTTAATCAGCTAGAGAGTCTGATTTCTATCAGCAGAGACACCATCGGTGTGGACTAAAGGAGACAGAGAAAATGAAATAAAGGAAGAGCTTTTCAATTTCTGGGATTCTACAGGACAGGACAATAGAGCAAACAATTTGGCTATGAACATGCCTTATTATTTAAGAAAAGAATGACCATGAATTTGATTCAGAGACAAGGCTGTGTCCTCTTCAGTTTTGAGGTTGAGGAAGTCACCTTCTTGGTGTCAGTGATCAGGCTGTGACTGCCCAGTACCTCAGTAACAAAACTGTTTTACAGAACCTTGGAAGCAAAGGCTCCCAAGCACAGCCTTGGAGATAGGGGTGCCACATAGCCATGGGGTGTGACCCCTGTTTAGGGCCATATGGGCAACTTTGATGCCCCAGTAAGTCCATGGGGTTCTGCTTCTCCCCCCCCAAGAATTATATATATATATATGTAAATTTGAACAGAGAGAGAGGGAAAGTGAGAAAGCAATCTGCCAGGTTTGGGACTTGAATTTGGTTGGCCATGTGGGAGTCCAGTGTCATAACAAGATCCAATAGAATTTACCTTGCTAAATTATGGACTTTTTTAAGACCCAATCATTTTCTTTCCTATTTTTCATTCCTTTTGAAATGATAATGATCATTCTATATCTTTCCCACCATTGTATTTTGAAAGTATATAAATTTCCTGGTTCCATGGGATCATAGCTGAAGAGGAATTATGAACCTGAGGATCAACCTTTCCTCTGTTCTCACTCATACTTGATTTAGACAATATTTAGATGAAATCTTGAACTTACATTGATGTTTAAATATGTTCATACTTGGAGCTGTTTGGGATGGGGTGGATGTATTTTGCATTTGAGAAGTACATGCATTTATGGGGTCCAGGGAGCAGAAAGCTTTAGATCAAATTCTTTCCCTCTAACTGTTCATTTTTAAGCTAAAACCCCCAATGTGACCTTATTTGGAAATAGGGCCTTTAGAGATGTAAATATGGCTAAATAAGCTATAAGGATCTTATCTATCTTAATAGAAAGGATGCTATTTCTGCTGGGCCTAATACAGTAGAAATAACATCCTTACAGAAAAGAGAAAAATACACCAGAGATGGAGTCCTACTATACATAGAGAATACAGCATCTACAAAACAAAGAGCATTGTCCAAAATGGACTATGTTGGCACCTTGATCTTGGACTTGTACCCTCCAAACTGTGTGAAAATAAATTCCTGTTGTTTATGGCTCTCAGTCTGTGTGCCATTGTTATGGCAATACTACCAGACTAATGGGACTTGGGGAACTTTCAGTTCTTGACCTCATTAATCACCATTTCTCTATTCTTTTTGTGACATTCTCCTACTCTTTTACCCTCTTGTACTCCTCCCTGCTAATTCCTGACAAACAAGCTCAAGAGTCCCCTGTAATATGAGTATTCTCTTCAGTTCTACCATCAGATTTGAACTTTCCCCTCATGGCTATCTTCATGTATTGGTGTTATGGACCTATCACAATATTTTTGTTTTGTTTTGTTTTTAATTTATTTATTTCTCTTGTCTGCTGTTTTTACTGAGTTAGGACATGAACTTTTTGAAAGAGAAGACTATTGTTAATTCATCTCTCTTTTACTTTGTCTTGTCCATAGTATATGTCCAAAGTAGGCACCCAATACATTGCAGGTGAATAGATGAGTAAATAAACAGCAAAATGACTGAAATTGAATCAATCCATATTCTGATAGGTGGGCAATTCTAAGTATCCTATTGAGAAAGAGAAAAAGAATAATTGAAAGCAATCTGGAAAAAATGTTTGGTTAAAAACAAAAATTATGGAGTTATTAAGAAAAATTCCAGAAAGGATATGAATTACTTGGCCAATGAACAGATTAAAATTTCTCTAAAAGAATTATATACATGGGAAAAAGTTGAAGGTTACACAAAACCTTAGACAGAAAATTGCAAATTTGGTAATACAGAGATTGTTGATCACAATGGAATTAGAAGTTATCAAAGCAATGGTCATCTGGTGTCACAGGAATTTATATTCCCTGAATGACACAATATATATGCATTATGCAGCAGATTTTTTCTTCCTTTTTTAGTTTTCCTCCAGTAGCCATTAGAATAATTTCCTACATTTCTGTAGGAAAAAATATATATACTATCAGGCATTGTTGAATAAGATGTAATGAGAAGTTGGGACCAGCAATTGGTGTAATGGCTATGTCGCTGGACTCCCATGTAGTTGACCATGATTTGAGTCCCAGACCCTGTGGCTTAAACTCACACCAAGCGTGTGTGTGTGTGTGTGTGTGTGTGTGTGTGCGCCCAGGATCCCGAGAGGTGAATGGAGGAGAAGAGAGTGCGCATCCCCCCTGGGGGGTGATTTCTTGCTTTCTGTCTCTCCGTCTCTGTCTGTCTTTCTGGCAAGCACATGTGCCCTATAGCAAAAACCTCTCCAGTCTTCCCTCCCCCCCCCAAAAAAAAAAGTAAAAAGAAAAGATGCAATGAGTAGGAAGACAGACAAATGCAGTTACCATCAAGGAATCAAGAACAAGAGAATGTCTCGGGTCTCATATGACATTAGCTCCACATCATTGCCATCAGCTTAAGAGAAGAACTTAAGCATTTTAGAAGTGGTAACCAAGGGAAAGTGAGAAGATGTTGTTTCTTCCAGTATATCAAAAGCTACAGTGAAATGTTCTTCCTTAGTCTCTACTGTGATTGACTGTATATAAAATAAATAAATAAATAGAAAAATATATATAAGTCTAATGTTAAACATGGGGAAGAAAAGCTACAGCAATTGTGAAAAATATCTGATAAATTATTTTGAAGCAGATATCCAAGTTTTATGGTTATGACTCTGCCATACCCAAGCTGAGTGACTTTAGGCAAGTCACTTAACTTCTTTGAAACACTTTGTAATTTTGAAGTTTCTTTGTGACTTTGGAGGGAAAGGCATCACCAAAGAAATAACCACAGCATTGTATGCCTTCTCTGTATCCTGCTCCTTTTGTCTGCAAAAATAATACAAAAATTTTATAAACTGTCCAGCGTGGCATCAGCTCTGGGGTAGAAATTTTACCATTTTAGATGGATAAAGAAATGACACAGCAGCCTAGAGAATGAGTAAGCCAAAAGGAGCCCTCTTCTGTGCCATTTTAAAACAAAGACTGCCATTTCTTCTGTGTTTTTCAGACAAGTTATGAAGAACAATTACAGCAATAAAGTCTCAAAATACCATTTTGTATCAAACTACAAAATGAGTGTTAATGACAAATGTAGCAGTTGTGATTGCATAATAATGAACTTTTGAAATTCAGAGACATTTTATGTCTTTCTGTGCAAAAGAATAGCTTTATGCGTATGTATTGATTGAATAAATACAGCAATAATGACTTCTATAGACAAGATGGCTGACTTTTGATCTAGACATCCGTGTTTAAATACAAGATGCCTTACTTTTCAGTTGTGTCAACTTGAACAGCTTACTTTACCTTTCTGAACTTTTTGTTTCTTCATCTGGTTGTGATATCCTCATATGCAAGGAGTTTTAAAAGCCAAGTGGGATATGTATGTAAAACACTTAGCCCAGGGCTCACTCTATACTACATCCCTTCTTTCTATGTTCTTCAGGTTTATTACAATCCAATTTCAGTATTGTCTCCAGAGTTATTACACTTTGTGGTGCTATTCTGATGGAATTAATTTCCTTCTGTTTGTCTTAGGTGGCCAGAGTCATCTAAACCAAAAGCCTAGTAGTTCCTGTTCCCCTGATGACCCTCATGTTCCATATTCATAATGTGGAGCACAAACTTCTTGATGATAATTCAAATATGCTTTCTTTTCCAAATGGAAAATAGAGATATAAACATGGAGAATAGAATACTACTCTAAGAGTAACTATTTCTGCCCAGGTACCAATCAGACAAGTACCTTTCTTTCTTCCTTTCTTTCTTTCTAAAAATTATTTTATTTAATTTTATTCATCATTATTATTTTTCAATTTGACCAGAGAGAGACAGAGACAGTAGGAGGGAAAGTGGGAAAGCAAGCCACCACTTTTAGGACTTGAACTGTGATCGACCATGTGGGAGTCCACGGCCTTAACCACCAGGTCACCTGTCAGTCCTGGAGACAAGTATATTCTGACCACACCGTCATTCATTAGTTTTCCACACATATATCCATGACTTTTTCACACTTGTCAGGCTTATCCATTAGGCAGTGTGGTGGATGCTGTCGTGAATGGGCTAAAATGTACCTCCCGTGCTCAGATACCAATTCTCCTAGTAGATACTAGTGTCTGATGACTGCTTATAGCCAAATATTTCCCTAAAATTTCCTTTAACATATGGAAGTTTCTATTCTAGGTTTACCCCTTCCCTGGGGAAGCTTACTTTCAATAGCAACAGCTCACTTCCACTGATTTTACTCCTGTAGACCTTGCTGCCTTAAAATTTGCTACACTAAAGGGAAATCTGGAGAGATATTTGAAGACTTTTATATACTTAATTTCTATATACTTTAGCTAAATCATCCACAAAATGGTTATAATGTTTTACTCACATTTTAGTGCTGAATACTAAATAATAAAGATAGCAATAAATAATAGCCTCTCTAAAAGTACTTAGGCCCGTACTGTTATATAACTAATAGTTCTTAAATATGTAATAACCATTATAGTATATAATCAATAAGATGAAGAGAAGTTGTCCCTTTTTTCTTTTTTGGAGAGGTTTGTGCTATAGGACGCGTGCGCTCGCCAGACAGGCAGAGAGAGACAGAGAGACAGAAAGCGAGAAATCACCCCCCGGGGGGATGGCCACACCGCAATCTCTTCTCCTCCATTCTCCTCTTGGGTTCTTGGGCACGCATGCACAAACGCCCTGCATGAGTTTTAAGCCACCAGGTCCAGGACTTGAACTGCGGTCGACTATGTGGTAGTACAGCGACATAGCCATTATGCTAACTGCTGGTCCCACTATTTTTTATATCTTCATATTGTAAAAAGAAAAAAGGCAGATGAGAATGGTCATGAACAACCTGATTTTAACTTTTTAACTCTATTTATATGCCTTTCGACCATCTTTTCCTTCCCTGTGTCCCCAGTTTTCTTAAACAGTGACTCTAGTAAATTCTCCCCAAAGGTCTGATATCTTTCTAACTTGGGGAAATATTGAGATAGGAAGAATTTCTGCAGGCAAAATTTTAACAACTTTCTGATTGCTCGATAAAACAACAGCAGTCACCACAGAACAATAACAACACTAAAAACAAGAAAAAAACCTTTCATCAACAAGGCATTTGTACAGAACATCATTCAAGATGCTGGACTGTTCAGTGTTAATTGTCCTCTCATTCATTTTCATGGTCTACTCTGACCTGGAAGTTCTATTCATTATAGAGTATCAAGCAATTCATTGAAACTTTTAAACTTTTAATTCCTCACTGAAGTATGACATTCCAAAGATCAGAAGCCAAAATTACCCTCAGAGAGAATACTGAGAAACTTGGCAGAGTGTCACAGCCCTGCCACTCACATTTTCTGGAGATTTAGGTAAAGTATTTCCACCCTTGTGCACTAATGTCCACATATATGTTGGACTAAAATTAACTAACATTGAAGGTTTTACAAAATAATAATAGTTTAAAAAGAAAAGCAACTCTTTATTCCTATGCTAAAATGAAAAATAATTGAATAAAAAATTCAGAGATATGAATTTTGGCACATATATGTCCTGGTAAATTTATTTTCTTGGTTAAATATATTGTGGATTCAAATTGAAGTGTGCCTTTGGAACAGATTTTCTACTCTCTGATAGGCTGTGATGTAAAACAGTGGATTTACTACTGAATTCTGGCTAATTAGAACTATCAGATGACTAATATCAATTGTTATGTCTTCCATTGCCTAGAATTTTTACTAAGACATACATTTCTATGAATAAATAAATCTGTAGTTCCATGCTAACTAGTACTTGTTCAAGTTTGTGCTGGGTCCAATGGAAATACACAGATTTATACAATAGATTGAACACCTCTAGGAGCATTCAATGAAACTGCTGATTAAGAATTTATGTTTGGGGGTTAGCAGGTGGTATAGTGTTGAAGGTGAATAATCTGAAAAAAAGAAAAGCTATTGGATGATGATGATGGGGATTTTAATGTCTTTGTATTGACTGATATGAATGGTATTGCTTCTGGAAAAAGAAATAACTATACATTGTAAAGTTATATGTGATTCATGTAATATAAACAAGATTATGGCAATAATTTTAAAAATTTCAAAAAAGGTGCTAAACTCCCACATGACCAATCACAGTACAAGTTCGGACCTGGCAGTTTGAAACTCATGCTGGGCGCGTGTTCATGCATGACAAAAATTGTGAAATGAGGATAAAGGAAGAGGGAATTGCTGCATGACCAACCCCCTGGAAGTGATTTTTCACTTTTTTTCTATCTCTGTCTGTTTGTCTGGCAAGCACACATGCCATACAGCAAAAATCTCTCTCTAAAAAAGAAAAAAAACAGTCTGTATCTGAATCTCACCTCCACCTCTTATTTGTTATTTGGCATTTAGTTTCTGAATCTTAATCTTTCTCCTTAAGAAATAAGGATGAATGTCAGTAGAATTTAATTAATTATTGTATTTAATGTCCTTTTAGTATAATAGTTTGAGTCATACATAGTAGATCACAAAAAAATGCTAGTTATTACCATTGTCATTTCTAGGTTAAAATACCAGAATGATTTGTTTACAACGTGAAGTGTTCTCACTCATACATGGATTTTGTTTGATTGCCAAAGCAATTCTCTGTCAAAAACTTTGTTATTCCAAAGTAACAAAAAGAAGGACAACAATGATCATTAACGAGGAAAATAATCCAGGTGTAAAACTCTTTTACTTTTATTACGCACTGTCTTAGTCTGTTTGGGCTGGGCTGCTTAACAAAATACTTTAGACTTGGTAATGTATAAACAGCAAAAATGTATTTCTTACAGTCCTAGAAGCTGGTAAGTTCAAGATGAAGTTGCTAGTGTATTTAGTGTCTGGTAAGGGTCTGTTCCTAATAGCAGTAATGCTGTGTCTTCAAATGCTAGAAGGGTCAAAGGCATCCTCTTTCAACCTCTTATACAATGACCCAAATCCCATTTCTTAAGACCTCATCTGTTACTACTATCATGTTGGATAGCAGGTACTTATACGTAAATACTGGGCAGACGCTGACATTCAGACCAAGCACACACCATGTCATTGTTCTCTTATAATTAGGAACACATCTTCTCAATTAATATGCTTTTTGAGATCAACAACATTTGATATAATGTTGCCTATTGCTATCTTGGAAAACACTCCTCAATGGCATTCCTATGTCAACACCTGTTCTATTTATTCTTTTGTCTGAGATCTTAGTGAAGAAGTGGTAGCATATATTTTTTATTTACTTAATTATTATTGGAGAGATTTATGCTATAGGATCCCTGCATTCACCAGAGAGACAGAAAGCAAGAAATTACCCTCTAGGGGGCACAGCCACACTGAAATTCTCCTCTGGGATTTTCTACATGAACACAAGACATGCCCGGCATGTTTCAAGAAATACACAGATTTATACAATAGATTGAATACCTCTAGGAGCATTCAATGAAACTGCTGATTAAGAATTTATGTTTGGGGGTTAGCAGGTGGTATAGTGTTGAAGGTGAATAATCTGAAAAAAAGAAAAGCTATTGGATGATGATGATGGGGATTTTAATGTCTTTGTATTGACTGATATGAATGGTATTGCTTCTGGAAAAAGAAATAACTATACATTGTAAAGTTATACGTGATTCATGTAATATAAACAAGATTATGGCAATAATTTTAAAAATTTCAAAAAAGGTGCTAAACTCCCACATGACCAATCACAGTACAAGTTCGGACCTGGCAGTTTGAAACTCATGCTGGGCGCGTGTTCATGCATGACAAAAATTGTGAAATGAGGATAAAGGAAGAGGGAATTGCTGCATGACCAACCCCCTGGAAGTGATTTTTCACTTTTTTTCTATCTCTGTCTGTTTGTCTGGCAAGCACACATGCCATACAGCAAAAATCTCTCTCTAAAAAAGAAAAAAAACAGTCTGTATCTGAATCTCACCTCCACCTCTTATTTGTTATTTGGCATTTAGTTTCTGAATCTTAATCTTTCTCCTTAAGAAATAAGGATGAATGTCAGTAGAATTTAATTAATTATTGTATTTAATGTCCTTTTAGTATAATAGTTTGAGTCATACATAGTAGATCACAAAAAAATGCTAGTTATTACCATTGTCATTTCTAGGTTAAAATACCAGAATGATTTGTTTACAACGTGAAGTGTTCTCACTCATACATGGATTTTGTTTGATTGCCAAAGCAATTCTCTGTCAAAAACTTTGTTATTCCAAAGTAACAAAAAGAAGGACAACAATGATCATTAACGAGGAAAATAATCCAGGTATAAAACTCTTTTACTTTTATTACGCACTGTCTTAGTCTGTTTGGGCTGGGCTGCTTAACAAAATACTTTAGACTTGGTAATGTATAAACAGCAAAAATGTATTTCTTACAGTCCTAGAAGCTGGTAAGTTCAAGATGAAGTTGCTAGTGTATTTAGTGTCTGGTAAGGGTCTGTTCCTAATAGCAGTAATGCTGTGTCTTCAAATGCTAGAAGGGTCAAAGGCATCCTCTTTCAACCTCTTATACAATGACCCAAATCCCATTTCTTAAGACCTCATCTGTTACTACTATCATGTTGGATAGCAGGTACTTATACGTAAATACTGGGCAGACGCTGACATTCAGACCAAGCACACACCATGTCATTGTTCTCTTATAATTAGGAACACATCTTCTCAATTAATATGCTTTTTGAGATCAACAACATTTGATATAATGTTGCCTATTGCTATCTTGGAAAATACTCCTCAATGGCATTCCTATGTCAACACCTGTTCTATTTATTCTTTTGTCTGAGATCTTAGTGAAGAAGTGGTAGCATATATTTTTTATTTACTTAATTATTATTGGAGAGATTTATGCTATAGGATCCCTGCATTCACCAGAGAGACAGAAAGCAAGAAATTACCCTCTAGGGGGCACAGCCACACTGAAATTCTCCTCTGGGATTTTCTACATGAACACAACACATGCCCGGCATGTTTCAAGCCACTGGGTCTGGGACTTCAACCATGGTCAATCATGTGGGAATGAGAGCCCAAACCACCACCCCACCCACTATGCTACTTAGTGGCCCCAGTTATATGTATGTTTCTGAAGCATCGAATGAAGGGCAGAACAACGAGGGTATGGAGACTGCAGAGGGCTCTGTGTATTGGGATGCTGTTGGGTGGTTTTGGAAGGGTCCAAGGACAAGTGGCATTTAAATAATTAGTAGGAAAGTTTCATTAGAAAAATAGGCTATGCTAGATTTTAAAATTTCAGGAAAAAAGAGGTTATGAAAAAAAGAATTAAAATATACTTTGCAAGTCCTCTAATGCCATGTTAGCAAATCTATAAATTACTAGGGTTTTTTGATTGTTTGTTTTCAATTTTGCCAGATGGTGCAAACACTCTGGAGAGAGTGAGAAAGAGGGAAGGAAAGTGAGAAAGCACGACTACTACCACCACCACCACCACCACTCTTCCCCCGCCCCTGATGATGCGGGGTATGGTAATTCTACCTTTCCTTCTCCTCCATTTCTCTCCCCTCTGGGATACTGGAAATGCAAACATTTATAGCCAGTGTGTTTAAAAGTCACAGGGTCCTAGACAGCAGCTGCACTGTTGTCCCAACTACCATACCATAGATTGGTCCCAATCATATTTTCTAGGTCAGTGTTCCTAAAAATGATTCCCATACTATCATGTCATGTTTGTGTATAGGTGTGCGTGTGTGTGTGTGTGTGTGTGTGTGAATCCATGTTTGCATGTAAAATGTAATTGAAGATTCTGTTAATTGAGCTTGAAAATTTTTTATGTAAAGCAAGGTCAGTATTTTCAATTTAATCTATTCCCCTTTCTCTGTGAATGTCTAAGAATAGAATATTCAGTTGTGTTCACAGGATGTTTTGTTTTAAGAGGTATTTCCAAAACGTATTTGATTCAGGACCAAAGTCTGTTGGGGCGCTAGAAATTTCTAGGATACAATTGAGAAATTTTTACTCTGGTGAATAAGAAATGATTGTAAGATTTCAAATAAAATGCATATGAGCATGAGTGTGAACTAGTTAAGTACAGAAGCTGCTGACAGAAATGGAATATGATGTAACTGCCTTTCCACAGTCATCCTTTGCTTTTGTTCTGACTAAAACAGATTTTTATTAGATTCATATATAATCTCAGAATTTTGAAATTCTGAAGTAAACAGATGCAAAACTACTGCTGTGGATTTTCTGCAGGCATGGATCTGCTTTGAGGAACTTGTCCCGGTGTTTGTATACAATTGACTGCTCCAGGACCAATAGATCTTGCCTGTTCATTGAAAAAGAGAAAAGAAAAAAATAAAAAGACTTTAAACATTGTGATGCTTAGTCAGCAATGAACATTCATACTACTGTGAGTTTGTGTATATATGTATGCGTTTATGCCAGTCTGTATTTCACAGAAAAGAGTGAACACGTGCATCTGTGTGCACACAGAAAAAGGGCCAAAGAGAGAGAGGGAGGAGATAGAGAACCATTGGAGTAATTTCCAATTATTGAATACATTTGTTTGTGTGTATGGAACGACAGATGATAGACAAACTTATTTGAGAATATTACACAAACACAATGTGCACGGTTTTTACTCAGGGACCGTATAACCTAACACAGTCTTCAGTGATAAATATTTTAAGGGAGCCAGCAGAGTGTAATAGAGGCAGTACACTCTACCCACTGTATCCTTTCACTGACCATAATCTTCTGGAGAACATTCTGTCTATATAAAGGACAAATGTCACTGTGAAGCCACCTTTGAATATGAGGAATCCCAGTCCTATTCTCTCCTACAGTATGGGATGAGAGAAGGGGCAAAGTTTATTTCTTTCTTAAAATACAATCTCCTTTTTACTTGAAAAGTCACAGTAAAGTTGAGAATAATAATAGAGAAGACTGTGAGAGAGGAAAATGCCTGTTCTCATGTGACTCAAAATGTTATCTTTTAAATAAAGAGGCCAAATGTGGGAAGAGACAGAGTAGAGAATTTCTAGGGTTTGGCGTCATAATGAAGAATAAGCACAGTGCATAGGGATTACAATCCTACTGGAATTAGTGTTCAATATGCTAAGCTAACCATGCCAAGTTCCTGCTTTGGTCCTTCAGTATAGAAGTCCAAACTTGACTCATTAGGCCTTTCTGAAATAGTCCTGAATCTGTTTATATAGTCTTATCTCACCATTCCTAAACTGATCTCACAGGAGGGCTTATTAAAACTAATTTTCCTCACAGTCTACCAGTCTACTTCCATCAGCTTCCTACTCAATTGCTACCATTTTTGCCTTTTTTTTTCTTTTGCTATAAGGTGCATGCGCTCACCAGAAACACAGGGAGAGACAGAGAGATAGAAAGTGAGAAATCACCCCCCAGAGGGGATGGCCATGCCACAATCCCTTCTCCTCCATTCTCCTCTCAGGATCTTGGGCATGCATGCACACACGCCCGGCGTGAGTGTAAACCACCACCAGGTCCGGGACTCAAACCATGGTCGACTACATGGGAGTCCAGTGACATAGCCATTATGCTAACTGCTGGTCCCTTACCTTGCTTTATTCTATGACCACACTGAATTATTTGTTATGGCACCATTTTTTCCTAAGTTTATTTATCTTTCTTCCATGAGTGAGAGAATCAGAAAGAAAGAGATGGAAACGAAGAGAGAAAAAGAGACAGAGTGAGTTCATCCCTAGCAGGGTCCCCATGCTGAGTTCACTCCAAGCTTCACCTGGCTTCAGATCATGGGCATGTGTGGGCCCAGCTTACCTAGAGGAGTTGTCAGATGTGAACGTGGTACGTTTCACTGCTGCCACCACCACCTGCACCTTTAGCTGCACTTTTGGTGTACTACCTAATGCCCTCTTGCTATCCTTGGCTAGCAAACTATTCCTGTACCCAAAGTTAGTGCTACAAGACAGAAACAGTTTCCATGGAAGTGTAAGTTGTCTTTCCATGTGTGTCCACAATTTGCTCCACTGCAATGTAATTGACTGATATTGTAACCAGGAGTAGTCTGAGAATATGCAGGAAATAGACTTGTGTGGGGCTGGCCAGTGCCATGGTGGTTGGGATGCTGGTCTCCCATATGGCTCATTCCCTACAGCTTGAGTCCTGGAACTAGCAGCTTGTTTTCTCACATTCCCTTTCTCTCTCTTTGTCTCTTTCTGGTCAAACAAAGAATAATATTAACAAATAAAGTTAAATAAATAAATAACTCTTAAAAAAAAAAAGAAAGAAAGTAGACTTCTGTTAGAATCCTTGTAACTTGTCTATAGCCATACATAATAAGCCCTTAGAAAATATTTACAGGACTAATGTGTTGCTATCTGCTTATAAAGCTAAGACATTTGGGAACCATCAGTTAGCGTAATGGCTATGTTGCTGGACTCCCACGTAGTTGCCCGCGGTTTGCATCCTGGACCCGGTGGCTTAAAACTCACGCCGGGTGTGTGTGTGTGCATGCCCAAGATCCCGAGTGGAGAATGGAGAAGAAGGGATTGCAGCATGACCATCCCCCCTGGGGGGTGATTTCTCGCTTTCTGCCTCTATGTCTCTCTCTGTCTGTTTGTCTGGCGAGCGCACATGCCCTATAGAGAAAACCTCTCAAAAAAAAAAAAAAAGCTAAGACATTTTACTAGATAGGGTTCATCTAATATATCCACACTTTTTTTCCCCCTTTTTTTAGAAAGGTTTCTGCTATAGGGCGCATGCACTCACCAGAAAGACAGAGAGACCAACGTCAAAAAAAGCATTATCTCCAGGACCAGTAGATAGAGTAATGGTTATGTCTCTGGACTTCCACAAGGCTGACCGCAGTTTGAGTCCCAGACCCGTTGGCTTGAAACTCACACGGGGCATATGTGTACATGTGCCCCAACTCCTGAGAGTAGAATGGAGGAGAAGGAATTGCAGCGTAGCCATCCCCCATGGAAGGGGCAGATTTCTTGCTTTCTGTTTTTCTGTGTCAGTCTATCTCTCCGATGAGCACACATGCCCTATAGCAAAAAATCTCTCTTAAAAGAAAAAAGAAAAAGCAACGTTACTTGGGGCAGCAGATGGTGCAGTGGTTAAAGTGCTGGACTTACACATGGCCATCCATGGCTCAAGTTCTGGACCCAGTGGCTTGAAACTCATGCCAGGTGCATGTGCATATATGACCAAAATCCCAAGAGCAGAATGGAGAAGGGACTGTAGCATGGCCATCCTCCCTGGGTGGTAATTTTCACTTTTTCTCTCTCTGTCTCTGTGGAGATCGCATACTACCTATAGGGGATAAAAACAAAAACAAACAAGCAAAACATCATAAAAAAAATAAAAAAATAAGAAAAAGCAATGTCCTACCCCAACAATACATATCTAAATATTTATATTCAGTAATAGATCTAAACAGAGTCCTATTTGTAAATTAACCTATTTAAAACGTGCTCACAAAGATTCTGTGATGACATTTGGGTCAGAAGCCTCCACTTTTATTGTCCACCAAGTTATAGATGAACTTCGAGGTAAAGACATGTGAGCATTTGACCCCAGACTGTGTGAATTTGATTTGTTGATAACAGCTAAACTGTGACCACAGAGCCCTGTTAGTTAACATTATTATTGTTTTTTACAGAAAAAAAAAAGATTCTAAATATCAGAAACATTGAGAAGCATGTCCAAGATCTTAAAGAATATTGCAGAACTGAGACTTCCTAATTTTGAGATACTAGTATACATATCTTAGTTCCCCTATAAGACTGTAAACTCCTTGAAAACAATAAGGACTCAAATATTGTGTATTTGGTGAATTAGTATAACTTTAACATGGAAAACATTCTTCAGGTCAAAAAATTAACAGGACTTTTCCACATTGGCATTTCTACTTAAGCATAAAGAGTTGCTCCATTATATTTGAATAGGTGATTCCTCCATTTCTTACCCTCTTCATTCTCACATATAATGATAATGATGATCCAAAGAATAGAGCCCAGTATTTAATTTAAAGATTTAATGTTGTAGACCTATTATTCAGATGGAGGAATTTTTTCTCAGTTCTGCAAAGATGCAGACTAAAAATTTTATATTGAGCATAATTTTATTCATTTGTTTTAGAGAGATTTTTACTATAAGGCATGTGAACTCACCAGAAAGACAGAGAGACAGAGACAGAAAGCAAGAAATCACTCCCTGGGGGGATGGCCACATTTCAATCCCTTCTCCTCCGTTATCCTCTTGGGATTCTGGGCATTCACACACATGTGCTTGTCATTAGTTTTAAGCTGCCAGGCCTAGGACTCAAACTGCAGTTGACTATGTGGGAGTCCTGTGATGTAATCATATCACCATTGGCTGGTTCCGATTTTATTTATTTTTGTAGAAAGATTTTTTTCTGGGTCTGGCAGGTGGTTAAGGTTCTGGACTCCCACATGGCCAACTGCAGTTCAAGTCCTAGACCTGGCAGCTTGCTTTCTCACTTTCCCTCTCTCTCTAGTCAAATTGAAAAATAATAATAAATAAAATAATTCTTTAAAGAAAAAAACTGTAGATTTATTTTTAAGAGTATTTTTCACACTGAAATTTGAAGTATGTTTCTTTTTACCACCTGCTCTCCAAACTCAAGATATACCCCTTGTGTTATTCAGGCAGTGGAGAAATAAAATGAAATATTTGAAAATTCAAGTCTGATTGTCATACTCTATAACTTTCAGATGTATTTTATGTCTTACCATAAGTTTTTTGCAGTGAGAACTGAAGACAAAGAAAATAGAATTTTAAAATGTAAAGAAAACAGTTCATAATTGGAAGAATCAGAACACAACACATTCCTAGTGTCTACCATAAGAAACAGAGTGATCAACAATGGTGTCATACGAGAGGTATTTTTTTAAATAATCACAACACAGTTCTATTATAAATGACATATTTGGTTTTATCTATAAATCTGTTCACTTTTATTTTATTGCTCAAAAAAAGAACATGCATTAAGCATTCTGCTCATGGGGAGAGGAGCTTGTATCAAACAAAATGACAGGAAATTATAAATAGTCTTACCCATATATTTTGCACTTCATGTTTTATTCTTTCATGATGTATACGAGGAGAAAATTAAAAATGTTTTATAATATTTTATAATATTTTATGTACCTTAATTTTTTCACTATCAAAATTTTTCAGCTCAGACAGCAAGCATTATTACCTCTACTCAATTATAGCTCTTATTTTTTTACTCCATTTTTTAACGCTTTCGCACATAATGCTTTATTTTGAACACACTAGACACTGATTTACTGTGTAATCACAACATCCAGATGCCTATCAGCATTGTTATATTTATAGGAGTTTATGCCAATGCATAATTTATAAAGTATAAGTATGACTGTGGTTTTATTTTTTATTTTTTGGTGGCCATGTTTTATTTGTCCTTTTTCTTCAAACAGGTTAAGCAAAGATACAGATAGTATTCAATAAAATACAAGATTAAACAAATTCTAAGACTGTGATGCCCTAAGTATTAACACCACGCATGCCCGTGGGGACATCTGTGATCCTGGTTGCAGAACTGGGAGGAAGACTAAAGCATAAAGACCCTGTGGAGGGCTTCTTTCTTTCTTATTTATTAGTCTCTCTGGAAAAAAATTAGTTTACAAAGAAGAAAAAAAGATGAAAAAGAGAAAGAGAAAGAAAGGGAAAAGAAAGAAAGAAATCATATGACATAGCGGTCATAGAGTAAAGAATCATTTTCACTTCTCTTTCCTTCTTTAAATTTTTTCCTCCTAGGAGCTCGTTATATTGGATGTATTATATATCCTCCTGACTCAGCTTCTCTAACAGGAATTAAAGGGCACATCCAGCTCTTTCAGAGGATCTCACTGTATTGTCCACACCAGTTCATCAATTCACCATCCTCCTCCTCAGTCTCTTGAGTTGTTGGGATTCTGGGCACATGCCACCATTCTGGGCACACCTTAAAAGTGTGACAGGAATCGAACTTGGGTCTCCCAAATGGCATTGGACTGTGAGTTACATTGTCTATTAGTGCATGCTACCACAGCTGGGGTTTCTTTTCACTTGGTAAAAGGAAAAAAAAAAAAATGAAGTTCAAAGATGTTAAATGTCTCCAAGCTCGCTTATTTAGGGAGAAGCAAAATTATGAATCAAGAAGTTTGATTATTTTATTTTAATATCTCTAGTTATTATTTCTAAGCCAAATATGTTTGGTTATATTTTGATATTTAGTTAAAAATTAAAGGTTAACAAGAATAGAAGACGGCATAATGGTTATGTCATTGGACTTTCACACAGTCAACTGCAATTCGAGTCCCAGACTCAGCAGTTTAAAACACACCAGGCATGTGTGTGTATGTGTGCCCAAAATCCCGAGAGGAGAATGGAGGAGAAGGGATTGCAGTATGGCTACCACCTTGGGGAGGTGGAGTGACTACTTACTTTCTGTCTCTCTGTCTCTCTGACAAGCCCACATGCCCTATGGCAAAAATCTCTCTCTATAAAAAATAAAAAATATAAAGTTAACTACCCTTCCTTTATATTTCATTTCCTATTGCCTGAATACATATAATTTTTTAACTGAGCCAAAAAGTTCTGAAATATTATACCAAGCACATTTCATTCAGATTCTTCAAAGAATCAAGTCACTTTGTATGTGACATTAAAAATTGCCTAACTTTAATAATGAACGTGGGGAAAAGGCACTTGATATTAAAGATGATACATGAGGGACCAGCAGATGGTGTAATGGCTATGTCGCTGGACTCCCATGTAGTTGACTGCAGTTCGAGTCCCAAACCTGGTGGCTTAAACTGCCAGGCACGTGTGCATGCATGCCCAAGATCTTGAGAGGAGAACGGAGCCTATAGCAAAAACCTCTCCCCCCCCCAAAAAAAAAAGATGATTCTTGAGATCCACAGGTCCGACAGATCCTGTTACACTTTTTTTTTTTGAGAGATTTTCACTGTAGGGCGCGTGCGCTCGCCAGACAGACAGAGACAAAGAGACAGAAAGCGAGAAATCACCCCCCAGGGGGGATGGTCATGCCGCAATCCCTTCTCCTCCATTCTCCTCTCGGGATCTTGGGCACGCACGCACACGCGCCCGGCGTGAGTTTTAAGCCACCGGGTCCGGGACATGAACCGCGGTCGACTACGTGGGAGTCCAGCGACATAGCCATTACGCTAACTGCTAGTTCCCCCTGTTACACTTTTTATATAAAATGCTAGGGCTACCAACATTTTAATCAAAGATGATTGTTATATATAAAATGTTTTAAGCATCAGGAAAGACCTATTCATTAAAAATTTATATACTATCTGTAGATTGCATTCAGCTAATGCCTTGGAACAATGGTATAAACTACAAGGAAATGCAGACAAATTATTAAGACACACTCGATATGACTAATAAAGTCATTAGAATGAATAGCAAAGAAGATAAATAGCACACAACATATAACAGTCACGTACCAGTGCTCCAGACCAAGGGCCTAGTCAATTAAAACTTCCTCTTGTTAAATAATGCTAACTCATACTTTGTAATAAAACAAACACACAAGCAGATCTTTCAAACTGAAAAACATAAATTAATCGTTGTTTTCAAATGTGACTTGTATTTTCACCTTCAAACATCTTATTTTAATTTGATATACAGTTATTTCCCCCAAATATGCTCCATACATAGCCGAGATGAACAACCTGCCTTTCAATCAGTGATTCTTCTCTGTTTGCAATGAAGCCCCAGTGTGTGTCAAATTCTGCCTTCTGCCTTAAGAGGCTTGTCTCTAATGTGTTTTGCAGAATTTTTATTTTTATTTATTTATTTTTAAAATTGACTTTGTTGTCATTATTCTCTTTTTATTTCATTGTTCATTTTTCATGTTCTATTTTTTTATTTGTTCATTTTATTTTTGGATTTAAGAAACAAAATGGGTATATGTTTTTATTTTATCCTTGGGAATCTATCTATCTATCTATCTATATCTATATAAATATATGCATACATGCACATACTGGGAATATTATTCTTATCCTCAAAGAAATCTCAATAGGCTCTTATAGCCAGATTTCAAAAATATATACTATGTTTAAAATCACACATTGTGAATCTAAACCTATTCTAACATAAAATGCTTATAATAAAATCAAAGCAAATATCAGAAATAGCATAATGTTTGTATCAGAGTACTTAAGAGTGAATGAGGACTTCATTTATTTATTTAATGATTTAAGAACATCAAATAAGACTATGTACTTTGAAAAGTTATATAACTTCCTATTTTACCATTTCCAAAATAAAAATGATAATGGCAGAGATGAGGAAGCTTTGTTAGGTGGCTTAAACTCCCAGTTTCACTGAAATGAGAGTATTGAAGGTCGACAGAGAAATGTCATTTTTGCTGTGCTAATACCTGTGTATGACTACCTCCATATCTAATACATGGTAGTAGTATCCTAAGTACCTTCTCGTACTGAGAGTAAGAGAGGGTAATTGGGAAGTCATGACCCATTTTTCTATGCAAAAGTTTGTCATGACTTTCTTAATAACCCAATATTTATTCTGCAACTACTATAACCCTCTATGCTAGCAACAAAATGGCTGCTAATTAATAAGTGAGTCAACAGATAAATAAATAAAGAGATAGGTTCAGCTCTGTGACCTGGTGGTTAAGACAGTTGGATCTAATATGGCACAGTTGGAGTCCAGATTCGGAAACTTGAGAAATTCACTGGGCATGTGTCCATGCATGTCCAAAATCCAAAAAGGAGGAAGAAATGGAAAAGGGATTGTAACATGGCATTCCTCATGAAGGGTGCTTTCTTCTCTCCCACTTTCTTTGTCTCTCTCTCTCTGGCAAGCACATACATTCTCTACAAATACATACATACCTAAATAAATAAATAAGAGATAAATCTCTTTTCAGATAGAAATAATTCATATGATAATAAAAAAGTAAAACTCTTATATAAATCTCATAGTATTTGGATAGTATAACCTGAACAATTTAGTGGGTTCCCTAGTTCAATTCCTTCATGGATAAATAAGAGCACTGAGTATAGGAGAGACCCAATATTCTGTCAAAATCTTCTGGTTCATGGTGGAATAAAGCTCTCTTTGATTTAATTATGTGACAGGCTAAATAGTCACATGCACACCAGGAAGAATTTTGTAATATAAATATAAATATATAAATATACATATACATATATATATATATACACACATATATATATGTATATGCTTAAATTCCTATGAAGTTGTCATAATAATGAAAAAGATTATGTCTGTTATTATGTTATGCTGTCTAGAATTGTAAAGTTTGCTTTATAAAGAGCGATTTATTAAGCTTTACATAAGTTAAGAAAAAAATGAATAAAATATAGAAAAATGATGTTTTCTTTTTATGCATGCATTGCCCGTATCTCAAACCCAAATGCCAGCTTCTTTTCAGTGAGCTCGTGAACATCTTATAAGACAATTGTTGACAAACATTTTGCAATATCTCATTTTAAACTGAGTATTAATAACTACCTAATCATTAGAATTTTTTTTTTGAAGAAGTTTTTTCTCTAGGGCATGTGCACTTGCCTGAGAGATAGAGAGATGGAGAGAGAGAAAGTGAGAAATCACTCCCCTCCATTCTTCTCTTCTTTATTCTTCTTCCATTCCTCCATTCTTCTCTTGGGATTTGGGGTACAAAACACGCACACATGCCCATGAGTTTCAAGGCACCAGGTTCGGGACTCAAACGGCAGTCGGTCATGTGGGAGTCCAGTACCTTAACCACCACTCCACTTGCTGGCCCCAAGGCAAATTTTTAGTTTCCTCTAGGACATAGTAAGCCCTTGCAATTGCTCTGATAGTTGTGCTCATCTTCCTACAAACAGACATTTGATAAAAAGTAGAGAAATGTTTTTTATAGCATTGCATTAGTGGGAACCCTTGCCCTAGTTTCTCTTCCTTCTTATCTCCAATTCTTATTAAGAGGAATGCGTTCAGTTCAACTTTAGTGTCCAAGCTTCTTGATCTATTCATTCTTTCACCTACTTGTTTCATAAATTCCTGTTAGATGCTTTTCCTGTGTTTAAAAAGTGGGGTATACAACTCTGCATTTACTATTTAATGAAGCATATGAAGAAGTAATTGATTCAGTGTCATCATAATCATAAGAGCACTTTGAGACCTTACAGAAAAAAACACTGAACCCAGACTTGTGGGAGTATGGCGGGTTTCCCAAGGAAGGCCTTTGAAGCTTTACTTGGAGAAGGATAAGTAAGGTAAAAGGTATCCTATGCAGAAGGATTAGCAGAAGGTAGTCTAGAAGTAGAAAAAACATGGAGAATTTCAGGGAACTGAAAGGAGGTAAGAGTCAGACATGGCAGACTGTGAAAGGTCTGGAAAGATAAGTAATAATGCAAAGAAAAAATAATTTTGAAAGACATAATGATATACCAGATTGATTCTGAATGTAATGGAAGGTTTTTGAAATGAATTTAGTAAAGAAATTTAGTTTGTTTAAAAATACTCTGTGTATTCAGAGAAAGGATGAATTTAATAGATTACAGCTACTATAAGTTTCCTTCAGCCCCCTTGTCCCAGATTTTAGGGGACATTTAAACAATTTGGATAGGTTCTTTTACTTCTTGGATATTTCTTAATTCTGGCACTTTTGTATGAACAGTCGGCATGCCAGTTCATACTCTTAACGAAAGCCCAATCAGTCAAGCCACTTCTCTCCAGCCCTTGGTGCTCTTAATTTTATTGCAATGCTTTTCATGTGAGGTCAATCCTTGGACCTTGTTTTTCTGCATTTCAGCTACAGGTAGCTTTTACAAGTCTTCCAGAGCCCACATGGGATGTTTTTAGTACATGACAATCTTCTCTTGAGACTTGGCCTCTAGAATTTAGAAACAATTCCTGGGTTGGGGCCAGCAGATGGTGCCATGGTTAAGGTACTGGATCCATCTAGCTGACTCTGTGGTTCCCGCATGGCATGGGCGTGTACATGCCCAAAATCTTGAGAAGATTTTTTTTTGAAGAGGTTTTTGCTCTAGGGCATGTGCACTTGCCTGAGAGATAGAGAGATGGAGAGAGAGAAAGTGAGAAATCACCCCCCTCCATTCTTCTCTTCTTTATTCTTCTTCCATTCCTCCATTCTTCTCTTGGGATTTGGGGTACAAAACACGCACACATGCCCATGAGTTTCAAGGCACCAGGTTCGGGACTCAAACGGCAGTCGGTCATGTGGGAGTCCAGTACCTTAACCACCACTCCACTTGCTGGCCCCAAGGCAAATTTTTAGTTTCCTCTAGGACATAGTAAGCCCTTGCAATTGCTCTGATAGTTGTGCTCATCTTCCTACAAACAGACATTTGATAAAAAGTAGAGAAATGTTTTTTATAGCATTGCATTAGTGGGAACCCTTGCCCTAGTTTCTCTTCCTTCTTATCTCCAATTCTTATTAAGAGGAATGCGTTCAGTTCAACTTTAGTGTCCAAGCTTCTTGATCTATTCATTCTTTCACCTACTTGTTTCATAAATTCCTGTTAGATGCTTTTCCTGTGTTTAAAAAGTGGGGTATACAACTCTGCATTTACTATTTAATGAAGCATATGAAGAAGTAATTGATTCAGTGTCATCATAATCATAAGAGCACTTTGAGACCTTACAGAAAAAAACACTGAACCCAGACTTGTGGGAGTATGGCGGGTTTCCCAAGGAAGGCCTTTGAAGCTTTACTTGGGGAAGGATAAGTAAGGTAAAAGGTATCCTATGCAGAAGGATTAGCAGAAGGTAGTCTAGAAGTAGAAAAAACATGGAGAATTTCAGGGAACTGAAAGGAGGTAAGAGTCAGACATGGCAGACTGTGAAAGGTCTGGAAAGATAAGTAATAATGCAAAGAAAAAATAATTTTGAAAGACATAATGATATACCAGATTGATTCTGAATGTAATGGAAGGTTTTTGAAATGAATTTAGTAAAGAAATTTAGTTTGTTTAAAAATACTCTGTGTATTCAGAGAAAGGATGAATTTAATAGATTACAGCTACTATAAGTTTCCTTCAGCCCCCTTGTCCCAGATTTTAGGGGACATTTAAACAATTTGGATAGGTTCTTTTACTTCTTGGATATTTCTTAATTCTGGCACTTTTGTATGAACAGTCGGCATGCCAGTTCATACTCTTAACGAAAGCCCAATCAGTCAAGCCACTTCTCTCCAGCCCTTGGTGCTCTTAATTTTATTGCAATGCTTTTCATGTGAGGTCAATCCTTGGACCTTGTTTTTCTGCATTTCAGCTACAGGTAGCTTTTACAAGTCTTCCAGAGTCCACATGGGATGTTTTTAGTACATGACAATCTTCTCTTGAGACTTGGCCTCTAGAATTTAGAAACAATTCCTGGGTTGGGGCCAGCAGATGGTGCCATGGTTAAGGTACTGGATCCATCTAGCTGACTCTGTGGTTCCCGCATGGCATGGGCGTGTACATGCCCAAAATCTTGAGAAGAGAATGGAGAAGAAAGGACTTTCACATGGCCATTTCCCCTGGAGGGTGATTTCCCACTTTCCCTCTCTATATATAGTACAAAAAAAGAAAAGAATTATTGGGTTATAAGGACAGAGGCTTTTACCTGTTTATCCTAACCATACTTAACATCCAGTAATGTGTTCAGTACATCACAAGTGCTCATGAAATAATTCAATGAAATAAATAAATGAATAACAATTAATAAATAAAAACATAAATAATAGTTAATAAGTAGAAATCATAGCACAAGGATTGCAAATGCCCAAAGCATTAAAAGGCAAGGCCCTAAAGCTCCTTTTATATAACTGATATTATTTTATGTAGTTATAACTGTATAGCTTTTTTTCCAATTACCAGAAAGCCTCCTTATTCTCTTTTGTATCTTTTTACACCAGCCTTAACACTGTGTTTTTCTTTCTCTGTGGGCTCTTCCTATAATGTAACCACTTGAATCTTAATCTATCCCATGATACTCTTTCCAAGCTTAGTATTTGATTGTAAAAAACTTTGATTTTATGTTAATATAGTTAATGAATTATTTTCATTGATTTAATCAATTTTCATCAGTTCAATAATACTGTAAGCAAGACCAACAGATGGCAAAATGGTTACGTCTCTGGACTCCCGCAAGTCTATTGCAACTCGAGTCCTGGACTCAGTGGCTTAAAACACGCCAGGCGCGTGTGCGCCTGATCCCAAGATCCCAAGAGGAGAATGGTGGAGAAGGGATTACAGCATAACCCTCCTCCATGGAAGGCGATTTCTCACTTTCTGTCTCACTTTTTCTATGGCAAGTGCATGCAACCTATAGCAAAAATCTCTCCAGTAAATAAGTAAATAAATACTGTAGGCCTTGGATCCATCTTTCATATCTGTTCTATCCTGTGACTTCCACTATGGTACAATCCAAATTTATAACTGGCATCCAAAAGCTAATGCAAAGATATTCACATACTTAAAAGAAATCATAAAAATTATCAGTAGAGTTCGCTAATTAAAATACCACATAAGTTTGTCTTTGATAGGAGCCTGGCCACTGTAGTTTTCCTTTAATGGTTTAGCTGCTAACATGGCATTTATATTCATTCTTGTTTTTTTTTTTTTTGTTTTTTTTGTTTTTTTTTTTTCATTCTTGGTAGCTGCTAACATGGCATTTATATTCATTCTTGGATCTTTAAAATATGACTTGGATTTCATTCAAAGTAAAATTTGGTTAAGAAAATCATTTAAAGAATGAAGTGTCTGAAATAAAGGATAAATATAACATGCATCCCAAGTTATGCAAAAAGTTGAAATCATTCAATGTTTAAATTATTTCTCTTTCTGCCACAGCAAACATTATCTCTTTAAAAGTTCTGATTATAATTCTAATATGTGTTCTTATTCTGAAATAAAAAAATAGACATTATCTAGTATTGTGAGAAGATAATAACTTTCAGAATATTATTTTTCAAAATTCTAATATGACTATTTTACTCCCCTACTGAAAATCATCCTTAGGATATCACAGTGCAACGTATGTTGTATAAACCTTGTCTTGGAATGAAAGTGTTTGGAAGTTTGTGACTTGTTCACTACATTGACTCCACTGAGGTCTCTTCCCCAGGACCTCTGTTTCATCCATGCTGAATTACAAGAAAACATCCCTGAATCTTACTTTGCTTTCCCATCTTGTCTTGGCTTTGCGCATTGGTACACCTTTAACTTATGATCTCACTCACATTCCTTCATAAACTAAGTCCCTATATTTGTAGTAATTTAATTTGTATCTCCTCTACGTAGAACTCTTCCCTCAAGCTACTTGGGTTTCCACAATATTTTTTCATGACAATTACACCACACAGCTCACTTTAGTATCTTTCTCAATTGCCATTAAATCCAAAGCTACACTGAAACTTCATGCAGGGATAGGGTTTAAGAATTTTATATTAGGGACCTCAGCAACTTTTATAGTACCTGGCAGAGAATAGATACTCATTCGGCAATTGCTGTGAGCATGGTGTAATTCATAGTCCTATTCATGGATTCTGTTATACCCTCCAAGATGGCTGCCACTATGTTAGTGAAAGGTAAAAGACAGGCATTTTCCTAAGTGACAATATAAAAATAAAAGTTAGTACATGTGAGTTCTACCTAACTGCATTCCAGACTGATGTTTTACATAATTCTAAATAGCACATCATTCCATTTTTTCCTACTATAAACAATGAGACTAGTAGAATGGTACACACTCCCACTATCTGGAAGAAATATTAGACAATTAGTTTTCAAAATCTATATTCCTACTGGGTCCAGCTGTAATGAAAAGCTTAGAGAAGGAAATATTATTTTAGTTGCACCAAAATTATAGCCAGAAGGAGAAAAAAAAAAGTGCCTCTTAAATTACAGACAAATCTAGAGTTCTTTCCAGCATAGCAGACAAATGTATAGTATCAAAATGGTGTAAGTCAGTCCATCCACAGTGGGCAAGTGAGAGGGTGCTGCTGTATGTGACTGAGACTGTACAAGAAGTCCAAGTTCAGTTCCCAGTCAGGCCTAAACAGTCCAGTCTCCTCATGCGCCTGTGGTCCTAGCTAACAGGGAGTTTGGTGTTATAGGATGGCACCATGGCAAGACCCTGTCGAAAAACAACTATCTTTCTCTGTTTCTCTATCTCT